>NC_056731.1:598923087-599235587 GCF_019279795.1 Protopterus annectens | reverse complement strand
TGGATGGTTCACTTTCCAGCAGAAAGCGCAAATTCATTTAAAACATGCTGGTTAACTCTAATTCGTATTTAAGCTGCTGCATGTGGGGTCATTACCTCTTTTTATCTACAGTACGCTGATTTAGTATAGCCTATTAATTTTAACTATTTTATATCCATTTTTGGACCTATAGTAAGGATCTAATTGAATCTTGGACTGATACTAATTGCATTAATGCTATGCTGTATAATGTTGCTAACCTATTACCTATAACAACTTGGAGCTGATTTCTTTGTAAAGTGGAGTGCATATTAAGCCTGCTTGTCTGGTGGTCATAATCTCATGCCTGAATGTGTCTCACACTGATTGTATGTTTATTTCTAGGAGGCTTCCCCTCTAACAAATTAATAAAGAACCTCACCCAGAAAGGAGAAACCCTGAACCCTGTGCCCAAAGACACCTACCTGGGGATTGAACTACCTCACCTAAGGTTAAGACCTGTAAACTCTATTTAACCTACAAATACTGTAGCTGTGCGCGCTCTGTGTCTAAAGGCACCTCTAGTTCATACCTCATAGCTTTCTGACTCCCTATAAATAACTAAAACCCAAGGAACAGCCCTAGCAGTTTGAATGCTAATATTTAACCCAGTTTAAACTCTTGCACATAGCATTTTCCCTAGGTTCTCCCTCACTAATATTCTAAAACCCATACACCAGTTTAACAAAAAATCAGGCTAAGTATATAGCTCTACTTTTAACTTCTATTTTATTTTACATAAAATAAGTACATAATTAAGACATAAAAGAGTAAACTTCTTTTTATATAACACAAATACTTACCTTAGCCCACCACTTGTTTGAATGTGTGAGCCATGCTCCGCTTGCCCTCACTGCATTCGGGCTCGCTTCGCACCTCTCCCTGCCCCCAATTCCCACCTGCTCCCAGTACCTCTACATTTATAGGTACTCAGCCACACCCCCATTACTACAACCTATCAACTCTTCTATCATTACTCCCTCCTGACCTTACTCCCTATCAGCTTTCAACTATCACTACCTCTCCACCCACCTTGCTTCCCTTCAAACTTATCCAATTTTCTTCTGTTCATTTTACAATAGTTAACCTCCTAACTACACACTGCCATAATGTTACAATACTCCTTACTACCCATCCTCCTTGTAACCTATATCCTTACTTTGTATGAAAACCAACAGCTCACCAGGTGTCAGTTCCCTGTAGGACACACTATGCCCCTAAATGAAAAACTATCCAACTTCAGTTATACATTAAACCACGGCACCAAAACAGGAAAAAATGTATCTTCATTCTCACTCCTACAGTGTAATAACCCCCAGCACATCAGTACTAAATCCAAATTATATGACAAACTTTTAAACAAACTCAAGAGACTCACTACTGAGTATAGACTAAACCTTATACTCAGTGGAAACATACACACTAACCCAGGCCCAACTACCCTCAACTCACCTTCTAATGGTGACTGTTATCACAAGAACATAATCAATAGACTTACTAACTCCCTCTTGGTATGTCATCTTAATATTAGGAGTATTGACAAAAAAATACATGAACTGCATGCTCTCTTAGCTGTCTATTCCCCTGAGGTACTTTGTCTATCTGAGACTTGGCTAAAACCTTCTTCTACCGATAATGAAATCCTACCACCTGGGTATAATCTACACAAACTGGATCGGGCTACTAGGAAAGGGGGGGGGGGAGTAGCTGTCCTTTATAAATCTGAACTGAATGTAACCACAGAAGTACTTCAATCACCTCAGATCAATAACTCTGAAATATTAGCTACCAAATTTCAACTCAATAAAAATAAAAGCATTAACATTATTTGTATGTACATTCCCCCAGGTAACAATGTAGCTACACTCAAAGACACTCTTCACTGGCTATCCTCTCAGTACCCTCAAGAAACCCTAGTCCTGGGAGACTTTAATATTGACTGGGGTTCCTGTTCCTCAAAATCCCCCTCCACTCACATCAACCTCCATGCATTCACTCAAACTATAGTCACCCCTACCAGATTAGGCAAACACACCCAAAAAGATAGTATACTGGATTGGATACTTGTAAATAGTAACCCCCAAATGTACACTGCAGGTACCCTCCCCGAGGATGTAAGTGATCATCTCCTTACCTACATAGTTAAACAAAAAGCCATTATCCCACAACAATACTTGCTCAGGAAAGTTAGAAGCAAAAGGAACCTTGACTCTGACAAACTTCAACTGGAACTTAACTCCTGCAACTGGTCTAAACTAAAGCATCTCCCCTTAGAGGGGGCTGTCACCTATTTTAACATTGAATTTCTTGAAATTCTAGACTCACATGCTCCTGCCCGCCTAAAGTGAACAAAAGGTAAAAACGTACCTTGGCTTTCCAAAGAATCAAGACTAAAAATAACCTGTAGAAATAAACTCTGGGCTACCTAGTGCCATACCAAAGACCCCCATGACCATAATAAATACAGACATGTGAGGAATGAAACAAAAAGACTTGTCTTACAAGATAAAAGACACTACTATTGTAGGTTACAGATGACTAATCAGAATAATCCTCAAAGGTTCTGGGCTGGGATCAACAAGTTACTGTATCCTGGTAAAACATCAACACCTAGCCCTACTGCCATCACTAATAAACCCCCAGAAGAGGTTGCAAATAGTTTTAACCATTTCTTTACTGTGACTATTTCAAACTCTTGCCACCCAACTACCTCCAAGTTCCCCTGACTATAATACCGCTAACTCTAACAGCCATAACTTATTCAGCTTTAAGCCTGTGTCAACTTCCTTTATTTGCAGACTGATCAAAAAACTAAAACCCACCACACACTCTGCTGACCAACTCCCAGCTGAATATCTGCAAATGTCAGCAGATGCCATTGCCTATCCAATCTCTATTCTAATCAACCGCACCATATCCGAAGCCAAAATTCCTAACATCTGGAAAACATCTTGTTATTCCATTACATAAAGGAGGTTCCTCTACTGAATACTCTAATTATAGGTCCATAGCCATACTCTCTCCACTTGCTAAGATTATGGAGAAATGTATGCATAAACAATTCATGCAACACCTAACCCAGAATCACCTTATGGCTGATACCCAACATGGCTTTCGCCCACATCATAGTACTACCACAGACCTATTGTCCTTCACTAACACCATTAACAATAACCACAACAATAATCACACTTTGTCTGCCCTCTTCTTGGATCTTTCCAAGGCATTTGATATGGTTGATCATCAACTTATGATTAGGACCCTGCAAACCCTCTGCCTAGATCCCAAAGCCCTTCTTTGGTTTACATCATATCTTAATAATAGACAACAGGCTGTCCTCTGGCAGAATAAGCTCTCTAATCTATTACCAAACACTACTGGAATACCACAAGGCTCCATATTAGGACCACTACTGTTTTCCATCTTTATCAATGACCTGCCTACTGTCATACCAAACATCAGCTGTATCCAATACGCTGACAACTCCACTCTGATCTGCTTAGCTGCATCTCCCACTGATCTAAAGAAGGATACCCAGTCTACATTCACTGCCATAGAAAACTGTCCCTCCAATCGTTGCCTGCTACTTAATCCCAATAAAACTAAAATGCTCGTATTCCCACCAACCCAAAGGTCTGTACCCTTTCTCCTTCACCATAAATGCAAAAGATGGGACAGTCATTTCCCCTGACCCCAAAACAAAATTACTGGGTGTCACTATAGACAATAACTTAAAATTTGACCTCCATGTAAATCAGACAATCAAGACCATCAACAAAAAACTTGGGTCACTCTATAGAGTCAAAGCCTTCCTCAACCCCCCCCCCCCAGCTAAAATAACCATTGCTCGCTCGCACCTACTTTCGACACTCCTATATGCCTCCCCCCTTCTAGCCAATATAAGTAAATCTGAACTTAATAGACTAACAACCTGTTATAATCACATTGCCAGGTTTGCTACAGGCCTGCCATTCAGAACCCACCACTGCATCAACCTCAAACAGCTTGGATGGCTGGAATTTCCTAATCTTGTCAAGTACAACCTGCTGATAATGGCTAACAAAATCCTCTATAACCTGGACAATACTCCAGCCCTTAGAAACTCTATCCTCCCCCATAATAACACAAGGCTGCTCCGCTCATCTAATAAGCTACAAATCCAGACAACTAAAATTAACAATGCAGCTGGCATGGCCCTGTTTGTAAATTATGTAAGTAGAACCTGGAACATTCTTCCAGCTGCCATGACCATATGCCAATTTAAAGCCACAATTAAACAACATCTGGCATCAAACTGGCTATGCCACTGTGACAAGCCTGGCTAAACCAACAACATGTATGCAATTTACTTATCTATTAGATACTGTTAACTTCTCCTGACTACAACCAGGATAATTTCTATCCTGTATACTTGTCTATTCAATGTGAACCTATGTACCTTATGAAATATCCTACTTATAAAATTGTACTATTTTTAGTCTGAATGTATTTTTAACTGCATTTTTATCTTTATTTTTATATCTATGTTTTACTTCATTTTCTATTGTTCTTGTCTATGTTGGAGCTTATCTCCCCGGGCCTCCGCTGTAAATGGACTTGATCCAGTCAGACTATCCCGGTCAACAAATGTAAAATAAATAAATAGTCACTGCTAGACAGAGGCACAGTAAACTAACCTTAAAAAGGGCACAGCAAACTCAAATCTAAGGGTGGCGAAAGCCAAACACACTCAGGCTAGGCTTATGGATGCCCCAGGGCAGATAGCCTAGCATGAACCTATAAATAAATCCAAGAAGAAATAATTTGCTTGGATACAGCAAACCCCAAAGATAGAGGATGAAAAGAAACAAATAACTGATCAGATTTTCTAATAGTCTTAGTCTTATCCAAATAAACATTGAGTTGTCTATGCATGTCCAAAGTATGCAGTACCCTCTCACTGTCAGTTTGCTGAGAGGGGGAAAAAGTAGGTAGATTAATAGACTGATTAAGTGGAATCTTATTAACCACCTTAGGTATAAAAGAAGGGTTATTGCGCAAGGATACTCTGTCCTTATGACAGATCAAAAAAGGAGGACAAGACATAAGGGCCTGCAACCCAGACACCCGTCTAGCAGAAGTTAAGAGCGAACACAACAGTCTTCCAAGAACAATGTTGCAAGGACGATGAAGCAGCAGGCTCAAAAGGAGCCCGAGTCAACTTCTCCAAAACAAAATTAAGATCCCAGGGAGGTCTAATAATTAAGGATGTCTTTAAGAAACTGTTTCACCTCAAATCTAGAAGCTAAGGGAGGTGAAAAAGGAAGACAAGCAGAGATAACCGACAAGTGAACCTTAATAGCTGAAAAGGCCAAACTAGCACTGAGCAACTCACACAAATGAGAGAGACCAAATGAACATCCACAGTAAGTGGGTCCAGGTTACAAGAGACACACCAAGTAGAAAACTTCTTCCATTTGGATAAGTAGGATTTTCTAGTAGTAGGTTTCCTAGCCTCCTGCAAGACTGGCAGCACGTCCTCAGAAAAAAAAGGTGGCTATGAAGAATCAAAATCCTATCACCCACAGTATCAGCTGAAGGGTGGACAGGTGGGGATGGATGAGAGATCCCTTGTCTTACAAGAATAGATCCACCCTGGAAAGTAACTTGTGATGATTGCTCCTGGCTAAATGCAGAAGAAGAAGGAACCAGTGTGGTCTTGGCCAAAAGGGAGTCACCAACAAGAGTTTGGGAGCATCCGGTTGAATTCGACCCCCACACCCCTATGTGAGGGGCTGCTCCTCTCACACTCCCCTAACTAAATATACCAATTCTGATATCGCACTGCAGTGGAGAAAGGGGCAAAGTCACCATGGTGGCCATGAGGTTAATCTTCCAGAGATAAAATATGATATTCCTGGAGTTTATTTTAAGTTTTCATCAATGTGGTCTCAATCATCTGCAAGTCGATGAAATAGTAAGTTAAGTATATGAAGTAGATCCGTGGATCCACAATGTACTTCTACACTTGGCAAGGGTATCGGAGGATTCTTAAATTGGATTCTGGCCCTTTGACGTGCCAAACAGACTACAAAAAATGTTTTGTATATACTTCATGATGCTATCTCAATAAAAGTTAACCAGAACACCAGCATTCTTCTTGCCCATTTCTAAAAGACCACTCAAAATACGTCCATGTGCTAATTTCATTAAAAGGTTCAGTTTTGGAACTTATAACTGCTTTAAATCCTGTTTTCTCCACTTGGTTAACCTGTGTAGCAGGCCATTTCATAGTTCCAAGTAGGGATATGTTTGAGGCTGACCTCTTCTACCAAATAGGGATATGTTTGAGGCTGACCTCTTCTACCAAGTAGGGATATGTTTGAGGCTGACCTCTTCTACCAAGTAGGGATATGTTTGAGGCTGACCTCTTCTACCAAGTAGGGATATGTTTGAGGCTGACCTCTTCTACCAAGTAGGGATATGTTTGAGGCTGATCTCGTCTACCAAGTAGGGATATGTTTGAGGCTGACCTCGTCTACCAAGTAGGGATATGTTTGAGGCTGAACTCTTCTGCCAAGTAGGGATATGTTTGAGGCTGATCTCTTCTACCAAGTAGGGATATGTTTGAGGCTGACCTCTTCTACCAAGTAGGGATATGTTTGAGGCTGACCTCTTCTACCAAGTAGGGATATGTTTGAGGCTGACCTCTTCTACCAAGTAGGGATATGTTTGCGGCTGATCTCTTCTACCAAGTAGGGATATGTTTGAGGCTGACCTCTTCTACCAAGTAGGGATATGTTTGAGGCTGACCTCTTCTACCAAGTAGGGATATGTTTGAGGCTGACCTCTTCTACCAAGTAGGGATATGTTTGAGGCTGACCTCTTCTTTCGATTCCACATTTCCTTTTTATTTTCTCCATCTCCGTTCAGTATATAATCTTCTCCCTGAGCTTTTTTGAATTTGTTGTGTCTTATCTGAAGATCAGCCAAGCAAGTATTTGCCTTCCTACTGTAATCCTAACATTGGTAAAAGTGAGCCTTAGAATTATGACAAATAAGTAAAAAACACAGCAGAACAGCAAATCTGAAAATTACTGTTCTCCTTTAAAGTTGCTTTTTTTTATGGGGACAAGTACTCTTGCAATCTTCAAAGTGGGGGAAATCCCTGCAACACCCCATAAATATCAGCAATGAGATCTTCATACCGCAGAAAAAAGGGAAAATTATGAGAAATGGTACTATCAGATGTTAGTTTATGCAAGTCGGTATTTTTAATCATTCATTCTCACTGACAATCAGGCCTTCTTACCCCTCTTGAAATAGAGGAGAGGGAGGAAGATAGATATGCTCAAAGTGGAAAATGATGAAGATTGAAGATTACACAGACATTCATAGATTACAACCCTATACCCTCAGTACACTTCTCAGTGCAAACTTCTCCCCCTCCCCAAAGAGATATCTATAGCCCCAAACATGCAGAGCCCAGAACTCCCCTCAAGTGAGAACTGCTCTCTCAAAAAAAAAAAACAGCATCCATGGTGCTCCACTGGTGTCCCATGAACCTCCAATTTGAACATGATGAGGGGACAGCTGTTTAATCAAAGTCTTACTGTTTAATCATAGATCTTCATACCCAGTACGTGGCGCCAGGCAACTGTGGTACCACTTCGGTGGTACACAAACACCCAGGCTCCACCGACCCTAGTTCCTATTTCCCAAGCCAACATTGGCTTGAAAAGCAGAGGATCATCATAATGACCTCATATATAAAGAAATAAGAGAATTTGCAGACTGACCCATTTTTGTCCTTTGGCTTTGTGAGGCAGACTATGCCTTTTAAACTTGTTTTTTGCTTCCAAGTTGGTTTGAAAAGCCATTGAGAGCCAAAAATCCAGTGCCTATGAGATCTGGCAGGATCCCGCGAACAAAACCCCCCCATTACCTTCATTGAAAATCATTGAAAAACTCAATGTCAACCCATCACATCACAAGATGGGTTGATGGGTGGCACAGTGGAACTTAGGGTCACAAGTGGCTGCTTGCGCAAGGACAGACTCTGTGCCTGTCTACAGTACACAACCCCTCGGCAGTCCTCCTGGGCCCACACTTGTTTTTCTTCTACTTTTTCGTACAGACAAACAAAAACATATTATGGCAGGTTGACAAGTTGACAAGAGGATGCAGATGACTGCAATCTGTAGAGCCAATATCTGACACAGAGATATCCTCAGAACAGAAATATCCTTCGACGGATAACTGGTGCCAGCCATAAATGCCCAGAGTTAAATGCCAAAAATGCAAGATACCCTTCGGGAAAAACCGGTTACCCCTAGCTATACAAATAGGTGGCAATCCTCTGATCAGGAACAGAAGTTCAGGGACCCAAGGGACCAGGTTGATAGTAGTCATCTGCACTTAGCACCCAGTAAAGCTAAGTTAGTTAGACCTAATTCTACATTGCCCACCCCTTATCATGAGATTCTTCTCTAGATGAGGGGAGGTCATAGTCTGCTCCCTATCATCACCATCGACAATGATGATTGAGTACGCCCCCCCATGAATGTATCTGACCCGACACTTGCAGCAGCTGAACTATTCTAGAACTCACAATAACAAGTCTGGGTATATCAAAAAGGTAGCCAATTTTTTTTATCAGTATTCTAAAGTTAAGCATAGGCTGTAAATTATTCACAAACAAAGATGTGAGCTTTTCCTCTTCATCTAGTTCATCCACAATGTTCTTCTACCAGGCTACTTCTCCTCCTCTTCCTCAATGGTGGTTTTACCTGTTTTTCCATGAGAGTCCTGTTTCTGGCCATCTAGTTTTGGATATTTGGTGGAGATGATATTCCAGGTTTTGAGCAAATAACAATAAATCTGTTAAGTCAACCATTTTTAATCTTACTGTCCTATCCCCACTACATATCCCAGCTATGAAACATAACAGACTGCATTTCAGTAGAAGTCCTAGTCACTGGCAACATTTCTAATTTTAGTTTCTGGTTATCACTTGTATCAATGCTATTTAGGTGAATGTAGGTTTTCTGTGGATCTCTGCTTATGTGGGATGATAGAATTATGGTGCATTCATCTCGGAGCCACTTCTTACTAGCCACATACCTTTCAAAGACCACTAGGTGAGCCTCCACACATAACCCTCTAGCTTTCTCACAGTTGCACTGGAAGTGGGATTCTCTGTAAGGTGGCTGGCTGGTTCTGCAGGTTAGAAATCTGATGCAGGCTGAACAGGCTTTGATCAGCAACTGCATATCTCCCTGAAGACGGATCACCTGTTGGTCAGTGGTTTCATGAAGACTGTCCCAGTAGCTATAGAAGATTTTACTGAAGTCTCAATCAATCTTTTTCCATTTATTTCTCTCAGAGCTCAGTAGCTACAGTCATCAACTGTGTGAAACTGAGGAAGAAATATCTAACCACACTGCAAGTGACCCGAGTTGGACTAGTTGCACAGGTGCCTGTAAGAGCTGAATGAGAGGTCAATGTTAGCTCATCCATCCGGGTGGGGGGGGTGGTGGATGTAGCTCATCACATGGGTGACACCTAGCTGCACCCATGGAGTTCCAAGCCAGACAGGCCCACACTGTTTCTACTGCATTTGCACTGTGAAGCTTAAGAGAAACTGGCACGTGAAGCACACTTCCCATCAGGAAACATCATTTATGTCTTAGTGAAGCCAATGACACAGGAGGACACTGCTCACGAAGAGAGAATGTAGGTGATCCTCCAAGGCCAGCAAGCAAGTTGGTCTACTCCCTTCCACCCAAAGCTCACCAGGGAATGGAATGCTGATAAGGATCCAAAAGAGAACTGAATCGAAGCTCAGATACATGGTCAAAGCAATAAAAAAAAATAGAACCATAAATGAAAAGGATGCTGTCCAAATGTCTTCCAGTGAAACTGAATACTTTTGTCTCACTCTTATTAAGAGACTTCGGAATACAAATGCGCAGTCTTGTATAAACCATCAAATAGCGATATAAACCATGTAATCAAGAAATCACATGACTAAACACTTGAAAGTTTATGCCAAATAAATATATATAAAAGCATATTAAAAACATGTACCAAACAAGAAGTGTTTTTATAGTTTGGCAGCCCTCGTTTTAAAAAATAATTAATATACATCATTTAATCACAGAGATACCCCAAAAATTATTCTCAATTGTCAAAACAATTCCCGCTATTCAATCTTATTTTCCCAGTTTCCACCTCATACTGGATAAAGAACTTGTTCCAATATGAAAACTATGAACTTTCTGAAACTGGTATACTGGGTGTGTATTGTTACTAAGGGAATTAGCTGAATCTGTGCCTTTTTTAACTATAATTATGCTCATAACTCCTTTACCTGAGTGGGGGTTCCATCTTCCCCACGTAAAAACTATCACAGGATATATAAGAGGTGATAACCATACATTTTGTTCAACTATAATGCCTCACACAACCAATGGTCCTTTTATATTCTGGTGCAGACAAAAACTGATCAATCAAGAAATCACATGACTAAACACTTGAAAGTTTATGCCAAATAAATATATATAAAAGCATATTAAAAACATGTACCAAACAAGAAGTGTTTTTATAGTTTGGTAGCCCTCGTTTTTAAAAAACAATTAATATATCAGTGAAGCCAATGACACAGGAGGACACTATAACGTAACACCTCAAAAACTGGAAATATGCTCTAAGCTATAAGACAAAAGAGCCCCAACTCACTTCTTTTTGTTGACCACCTTAATTAATCCACTGACTATCAGTTACATTTTTGGTACTTTATGGTTAATTTATCATATTGAAAAGTAACTTCTAAAAATCAGTTGTAGCATTCAAATAAATAAATACAAAATGTCATCCTTATCACCATCCTACAATAAAAAGTGTAATCGAGATATCATAAATATAATAATATTTTGGACTTGAAAATGCAAAGACAAAAACATATCTACCAGTACCACATAACTATGTTTGCATGAACTAGTGTACACTTTGCACTCACATCACACCTCTGTCCCTGGCAAAAATATTCTCCTTCAAAAAAAAACATACATTTTTTATTTAAAACAATTTCCATCACATTGCGAAGAAAACAAATCTCTGCATTTTCAAAAGGTGTCTGCATCACAATGGCCTCATGCAACCAAGAAAGAACAGTACTGCCTTTTTGTCTTCCAAGCTACATGGCTTCTGGTCTGGCTGCAGCACTTCCACTGCACTTTGGACCTTCCCTGATTACACCCTTTTAGTTATGGATAAAGGTCCCCTTACTGGAGGCCATACTTACAGGCCTTACCACTGCCTTTGACCTGGTTGGCCAACCAATCCTATTTAACCACTTCAGTGACACTGGGATTAGCCTTGACAATATTCCCCAGTTCCAAAAATTACCTATCCAACTGACATTGCTCTCTAAATTTTAACAATACATCAGTCACCAATCCCTTACTTAAAGGAGTACATGCTCCATACTGGACCCTCTTCTTTTCTCCATTTTTATAAATAAATTCACACTTGACCTTCCCAACTTCCAGTGTTACTATACACCAACAACATGGTTATCTGCTCCAATGACACAGCCCACTCAATTCAATATGATCTGCAAGATGATTTCCTCTCCCTCATTAACTGGTTCAGTAGCAAAAAACACTATAACGTAGCACCTCAAAAACTAGAAATATGCTCTAAACTATAAGACAAAAGAGCCCCAACTCACTTCTTTTTGTTGACCACCTTAATTAATCCACTGAGCAGGTTAATACCCTACTGGTGGCAGATAGCAGCCACCCATCCCATATTGTGAATAACATCCCCAAGTCTCAATTTTTAAGGGTCAAAACAATATGTTCTGAAGATGAGTTACAGAAACAATCAAAAACTGGCAAATAGATTTCGTGCTAGAAGATATAAGGGTGCAATTATATATCAGGCACAATGTTTTACACAGTCTGTGAATAGGGCAACTTTATTAAAATATAAGACATGCCCCAGAAAGAACCATCAGGTTCAATTTATTTCAACCTTTGGAGCTAATACTAGACAGTTTTGTGATTTAATTGATAAACATTGGGACATTCATTTGACAGACAAGACGTTAGGTAAAATGCTACCTGCACGATGTCAGTTTACTTATAGGAAAGGGAAAAGTATTGAACAATTTTAAGAAGCCTTTGCCAACTGTTAATAGTGTACAACAATCTACTGAAGGCATACCCTTAACTGGATGTTTCCCATGTGGGCACTGCACTGCTTCTCAGTATGTTATGAAAATTAAACATATTTCTTTTGCCAATACATCTGTGGTGTTTGATATTAGATATTTTGTTAATTGCATTTCTGAATGGGTTATTTATCTGGTTGAATGTCAATGTTCTGCATTGTATGTAGGACAAATGTCTAAACCATTCAAGATTCATATCTTTGAACATTTAAGTAATATTCATTGTCCTAGAACATCTAATGCTTTATACAGACATGTTTTACAACACCCTACTGCTAAGTTTATATTCACTGCAATTGATCGCATTACTGTCAATGGATGCAACAAATTAGGTTGGCATGATATTTTAAATAAAAAAAAAAGTTTTGGATCATTAACTTAGGGGCTTTATTTTCTCCAGGTTTAAATGATATGCTGTAATTGGTGTAAGGAAAAGTGGGGGTGCCTTATTCTGTGTATTTAATTGTGGGTGTGTAAGGGATTTACAAACTTTTATGTCTGTGTTTGCACTGAAGAAGGCTTATGCCAAAACCAGTTTGATGCAGTGATTTATCTATTTATTGTTTTCACAACAAAACAGAATTTGATTATTCACCTATTTTGTGCTGGACGTTTTTTTACTGCGATTTTGGCTTGATTTTTGTCCATGCACAGTTGTCGTACTTGCATACTTTTGCTTGTCTGTTGGTTTAACACCTTCATCAGATACTCAGGAGTTTGGCTTGATCACTCATTTAAATTTAACCATCACAAAAACACCCAGAGAACAATAAACACCCTATTGTTTTGGGCCAACAAAATCTCCCCTTTCTTGTCCAAAAATAAATGCTATTTGCAAAGAGATTCTAGCAACTTGAGTACTGCTTACCCCTTGCAGCATCTGCCTCCAAAGGAAACTCCACCACCATCTACTCTACATTAACACTTTCCCAATGTCTAAACACCATTGTTTTATACTAACCAAAGGCAACTGGCTTCAGGTCATCAATGAGCTACTCCTTGGTTCCCAACATTTCTAGGTCCTGAAAGAAAACTCTTGCCCTGCTGTTTCCTCTAGCTTACTTTAGCAGCCTTCTTCATATAACCTTAGATCTTAAAGCCACTCATGCAAGCATCTAAAACCAGACTGTAGTGCTCTAACCACTCATGCTCTACTCCTGCACTCAAGCACTGGGGGGGAATCTTTCCTCAAATTTTAAAGACCTCTCTAACTACTCCTCCTTTTGGGTATGACTTAAAGAAAGTTAACAGTGCAAGCTGCTTGTAAATGCTCTGCATTCAGGTCACATAACCTAGGCTCTCTAATCTCCAACACATACTATCATTTTCATTACAGCATTTCTTCTCCAACTCCTAACAAGTTGCTACTTTAACTGATTTAAATATTGTACATAGTGGTTTCTGTTGACTACCTTCTTAAATCGTTTTTTTCTATTATGTGTTAACTATACTTTTGTTTGTGATGTGTTGTTTTACTGTTTAAATTATTATTATTTTTCCAAAGATTCTCCCCCCACCTTTCTAGACCTTATAAATTTAAAGAGTGCCGAATGCTAACTAACTTCAACCTGGATACATTCAATAATTCTCTCTCTGCTATTGACTGGTCTTTCCTCTCTTCACTACCTCTAGATGAAGTTGTTCTTCAATTCAGCTCCATCTTCCTAAACATTCTGAACTCCCATGATCATCGCAGAACTGTCAGAGTCAAATCATGGTGCTCCCCTTGACTCTCTTTACTCTACTGGGTCCCTTATCCATAACAGAGATTGCGCCTGGAAACTCTGGACTAAGACCAAATCTCCCACACAGTGCCAACAATATAGGGAAAGTACAGTTGTGTACACTTACCATAAATGTAGATGTTCGAGTGTATTCACTGTTGCAGTCATTACATTTGATTAATCTGCTGGCAGGTTGCCCTCAGTCAGCCTGAATTCCAATGTCATGGGTCCTGCGTCAGTTGCTGTCTCCTCTTCCACGACATCAGGTCGTCAGGGGTATAAAACAAGCAGCCAATGCCATTTTTTTTAGTTTGTCTTGCCCCAGATGTCAGGTTCCTCCAAAAAGGTAGCAAAAATATACATATACATGCATCAATATAAACTTTATCTTCATCTACAATTAAATACACCACATAGGTTGTAGAAGATAGAGAAGGAAAGATAAACTCCAGAATGAAAGTGGGGATGGCGGGCGGGTAACTTGGACTGCAACAGTGAATACACTCGAACATCTACATTTATGATAAGTGTACACAACTGTACTATGTTCTTCATGTTTCACTGTTGCAGTCATTACATTTGGGTAGAGTCCCAAAGCTATGGTTGGGAGGCTGGAGCTAAACAGCATTAGGTGCGGCTATAAGGCCCTGCAGAACTGCAGTGGCAAAGCCTGCCCTAGACTTAGAGTAGAGAGGCAAATGATAATGCTTTGTAAAGGTGTAAACAGAACTCCAAGTAGCAGTCTCTAGAATGTCTTTGGTTGGTACTCCTCTGAGAAAGGCTGCTGAAGTAGCTGCAGCTCTGGTGGAATGAGACCTAATGCCCTTGGGCACAGGTTTACCATGGTGCAAGTAGCAGAAACAAATGCAGTGGCGTATCCACTTTGAAATAGTCTGCTTTGAAATAGGCTTTCCTTCTGATCCTGCAGCATATGTCACTAGTAATTGCTCAGTTTTTCTTAGAGCTTTAGTCCTGCTCAAGTAGAATCTTAGCTGTCTGTGTACATCCAAGGAATGCAGAATTCTCTCCCCCTTGTTCTGTGGATTTGGATAAAAGGTTGGCAGATGAATAGTTTGGTTAAGAGCCACACTGGAAATCACCTTAGGCATAAATGTTGGATTTGTCCTCAGAGACACCCTGTCTGGGTAAAATATGATACAAGGCTCCACAGCCATGAGGGCCTGTAGCTCTGAGACTCTTCTTGCTGAAGTAATTGCTAGCAGCAGAGCTGTTTTCCATGATAAGAACTTTATATCAGCAGTAGCAGCTGGTTCAAATGAAGGCAAGGTGAGCTTTTCCAACACATAATTGAGATCCCATGCAGGTATTGGTGATCTTCTAGGAGGCCTTACATTTTTGGCTCCTCTAAGATACTGCTTTAGTAAAGGATGAGAAAAGATTGGTGGCTCTGTATTGTAATGAGCTAAAATGGCAGGGGCATGGATTTTAATTGATGAGAAAGATAGGCCTTTGTCAAGCATCTCAGTCAAGTATTGTAATATCTGAGGAATATTTGGTTCTGCTGTATCAGTTCCTTGTGCTCGATTCCAAGCACAGAATCTCTTCCATTTATCAGCATAAGATTTTCTAGTACAAGGCCTTCTGGCTTCCAAAATGACATCCATCACAGCTTTACTGAGAGGTGTTGTTTGTATAACTACATGATCATCCATGTTGCCAGGTTCAGTGTCTGGAGTTGACTGTGCAGGATCTGATTGTTTTGCTGGGACAGTAGTTGAGGTCTTTGAGGTAAGATCCAAGCGGGGTATTGGGACAAGTTCCTTAGGACTGGGTACCAGTATTGGCATGGCCAGTCCGGGGCAATTAGCATCATCTTTGATTTCTCTTGTCTGGCTTTTAGGAGTACCTTGGGAAGAAGAGGCAGTGGAGGAAAGGCGTAAATTGATAGGTTTTTCCAATTGAAGGATAGGGCGTCCACTTTCCATGCATGTCTGTGATAAGTCCTTGTGCAGAATCTGTTCAATTGATAACTTTGAGTGGAGGCAAATAGATCGATGTCTGGGCTCCCCCATTTCTTTATCATCATGCTGAAGACTTGTGGATCGAGTTTCCACTCATAAGGATCCATAAGGTTTCTGCTTAAATCGTCTGCCAGTGTATTTTGCTTTCCTGGCAGGAATTGAGCTTGAAGATGAATTTGGTAAGTCAAAGCTGTGTCCCACAGTGCCATTGCTAATCTGCAAAGGGGGTGTGAGTGCGTGCCCCCCTGCTTGTTTATATACCACATGACCATGGTGTTGTCCGTCTTTATCAGTAGGTGCCCTGGATGAAGTAAGTCCTTGAAGGCTGTCAGGGCATTTTGAACAGCTAGCATCTCTTTCTGGTTGATATGTAGATGCATTTGTGTTGGGGTCTATATGCCCTGAATGCATCTTCCTGCCATGTGGGCCCCCCAGGCATAATCTGATGCATCTGTTGTTAAGGTTTGGCTGGCAGGGGGCAGAGTGTAGGCCCGTCCCCTGTTCTGGTGACATGCCTTTGCCCACCATAGAAACTCCTGTTGTAGGCAGGGAATATGAGAGGAATCATTGTTTCCAGACTGTGACAATGTTGACTCCATAAACTTTTTAGGTACCATTGAAGTTTCCTCATATGCAGTCTTGCATATGGAAGTAGTAGGATGCAGGATGCTATGAAGCCCAAAGTCTGCAGAATTTGTCTTGCAGATAACTGGGTTTTTGCTGCCATCAGTTTGAAGTAAGAAGTCAGTTGCCTTTGCTTGTCTGGTGTGAGGTAAGCCATCTGGGCAGTTGTATTCAAGCTTGCACCCAGGAATGTTATCTTTTGAGATGGTACCAGTTGTGATTTCTTTTCATTTATTGTGCACCCTAGGCATGTTAGAAGCGTTTTCACAAATGCCAGGTGTTGAAGAAGAATGTCCTTGTTCTCTGCTTGAATGAGACAAGTCGTCCAAGTATGGATATATTTGAATACTTCTTTGTCTGCAAAAAAGAATTACTGGTGCCAGGCACTTTGTAAAGACCCTGGGCGCAGTAGATAAGCCAAGGGGCAGTGCAGAGAATTGGTAATGCATTAAGCCAACCTTGAATTTGAGGTATATTCTGCACTATTGCCTTATTGGGACATGCAGGTATGCCTCTTTTAGGTCTAATGTCACCAGCCAAGCATTCTTGCCCAGCAATTTTGGAATGTCCAGGTATGTGTTCAAAATTGATAAATCCAGTATTGGCCGCCAGGCCTTGTCCTTTCTGGGTACCAGGAACAGTCTTGAGTAAAAACCTTGTCCTTTTTCCTGTTCTGGTACTGGCTGAATGGCCCCCATATCCATGAGGGACGTAACCTGTTTCTGTGCCTCTGCCCATTGATTTTTTGGCAGATCTGGCCAACCGTTTGCCCTTGGCATAGTATGGAAATGGAATCTGTATCCCTGTGATACTATGTTTAGCACCCACTTGTCCTGGGTTATTAACTGCCAATTCTGAGCAAAAAGTGCTAATTTTCCCCCTAAGGGTGCTGCCAAAAGATAAGTGCTTGGTGAAGGGAGAGGGAAGTCATTGGGACTGTTTTCTGTAGGTTTGCGCTTTATCTCCTCCAGATTTGGAGGTAGAAGCACCCCATTGCTTTGACCTGTATGATTCTTGTGCCTGGTATCTGGAACCCTTAGGGAGTCTGGATTTGCCCGTTTGAGGTCTGTCTGACACAGGAAAGGACCAATTTTTTGTAGGCCAGTGTCTACTGATTTTTGGTGACTGCACTTGTAAGAAGTCTTTTAAAGTTTGCATACACTTAGTTTTGTCTTCCATTTTCTTTAAAACCTCTCCTGCCTTAATAAAAAACAGAGTATCATGCTGTAAAGGTGCATCTAATTTAATTTAGCTTTAACATGATCAGGCAAATTTTGTTCCTTTAGCCAGGCATGCCTCCTAATCACAGATCCAGTAACTGCGGCCCTGCAGGAGGCCTCTAAAGGATCAAAACCACATTGCAAAGTGTGCTTTCCAACCTGTTCAGCTGCATGCAATAATTTCTGCAATTCTTTATTTTCTGCGCATTCAGAAATCAACATAATTTTCTGTTTCAGCAATTCCATAACATGTTGTTGATACTTGAGCATATGAAACTGGCAGTTTAAGGCCCTAATTGCCAAGGTTGCAGATGTATAAACCTTTTTCCCCATCTATCCAGTGCCCTTGAATCTCTGTCAGAGGGGGTGGGATTTTTTGCTGTTGGGGCCTTATCTCCCTTTGGACCCTGTGAAATAGTTTCAGGATCAGCAGCAGGGTTTCTAAATAAAAATTTGTGTGAGTCAGGGACCCTGTAATATCTGTCACGCTTGCTGCGAGCTGCAGGTAAGGAGTCAGGGGTCAAGCTTTACTCCAAAAACACATCATCCACAATGTCTAAAACAAGGGAACAATAAAACAAGGGAACAAGGGGTATGGCTAAAGGCCTGTGCTGAGGGAGAAGGAGGAAATCCCTGAGCCTCTTTTTTTGATTGTGAGAAATCTTGACTCTCCCAGTGAAAATCCTCCCTCAAAGTATGCAGGGTTTCTCCAAATTAATAATCCTCAGGAGGAGATGCAGGTGGTATAGACTCCTCTGCATCAGAATCCTCATAGGGAGGTATAGATAATTCCTGATCAAAAGAGAAATCAGAAGAAATAGAAACCTGATCTGAAGATCCATAATCAGTGTCTTGCCTAGGCCTCTTATCTGAAGGGGGATGGGAACCCCTGATCAAGGTAATAAGGTCTTCAGTCATTTTGATCATCTGTTTTTTAGGCATAGAGGCCTGTGCATGTGGCTCTGCATAAGTTTTTTATTTTTAGAGGTTGCTTTTGTCTTTGGTTTTGCAGCTGTCATTGGTTTGATAGAGGCCTGAATACACCCTTAGAAGCTGGTGTCTGCTCAGCGGCTCCAGACCCATCCAAGGGAGATACGTTGGTGTGTCCAATACCTTCAGTATCTCGCTGCATGCAGGACTTCACATGGGTGTCGGTAGGGGCCTGCGACTCGAAAGTAGCGGGTATCAGGGGCTGAGAAGGCGCCTCACTGAGTACCGGCGACTGGCTTAGGAGAAGCTTCGTCGTCTGTTTTGGACCTCGGCTGTATCTCTCTGTCCTTTTTTTGCATTTTTTATGTACTCCGGTAGTTGGATTGCCATCCGATGACATTTCTGGGTAGTTAAATCTGTTTCCAAAATACTTTGACGCTTAATAGTGCGTTGGTTAAATCTAGCACAAAACCGACAGCCAGGCACATTGTGATAAGGGCCTCGGCAAGGAATACAGTATGAATGGAAGTCCTTATGAGGTATTTGCTTCCCACAAGTAATACAATTATTAACTTTTTCTGACATCGGTATGCAACAAGAAAAAAGTTTCCCCAGTGGGGTACTTAGCTTTAGTGAAGACTTCGGTTCTGAAACTCAAACTCGAATATTTCAGGAGTCAGACGACTGGCACTTGCGAAATGTTTCTGCTTTGGGCACCACACGGCAAGAAAGACTAAAGAAAATGGCATCAGCTGCTTGTTTTATACCCCTGATGACCTGACATCATGGAAGAGGAGACAGCAATTGACGCAGGACCCAAGACTTTAGAATTCAGGCCGACTGAGGGCAACCTGCTAGCAGATTACCCAAATGTAATGACTCCAACAGTGAAACACGAAGAACATCTCCAAAATTTAACCAAAAAACGCAAACTCTGACAAAAAGAACTACTACTTATCACCCCAAGATACTGAACCCAGGAACTGTAAAACATTTTGGAATGCTGTCAACAAAATTCTCCACCTAGGAAATCCTTCAACTCCCAAAAACACACCTCTTGAAACTGCTTCAATTTTCAAGTCATACTTCATAGATACCATCAGCTAACTTCCCACCCAACCAGCCCCCCTACCCCCCCCCCCGCCCCAACTGCAAAACAGTTCTTTCTCACTAAAACCCATTCCAACCAGCTACATCAAAATACATCAAACTTAAACCAGGTTCCCCTTTAGCTGACAACCTGCCTCCTCTCTTCCTAAAAGCTGCTGCTGACTCCATAGCATATCCTGTCTCCATCCTCATAAACCACTCAATTAGTGAATCCACTGTTCCTGTCCTCTGAAAAAAGTTCCACACTATATCAATCCACAAAGGTGGAAATTCTGTTGAGCTCTCTATCAGCCTATTGCCATAATCTCTCCCCTCTCCAAAATTCTTGAGCAGTGTTTATAAACAAATCTCAGATTATCTTACTTGTAAAAATGTAATTACCCCTACTGAACATGAGTTCTGCCCCCACCACAGCACCACAACTGTACTTATTTCCTTTTCTAACTCCATCTCCCTAGCTAAAGAAAATGATAAACTAGTGTCCTGAATCTTTTTAGATCTCTCCAAAGCCTTTTACACTGTCTCTCACCCCATTCTCCTCTCCAAACTCAACCTCTCTTCAGAAACTATCTCCTGGTTCAGTAGCTACCTCACAGACGGACTGCAATCTGTAAAATATCTCTCTGCTCTTTCTCCTTTTCCCCACATCAAAATGGGTGTTCCTCAAGGCTCTATTTTAGGCGCCCTCCTTTTTAACATTTTTACTACCCAACTACACACATCCTTGTCCTCAGTCTTCCCTCATACAGTACGCAGATGACTCCACCATCATTTCTATCTCTGACAGTCCCACTGACCTACTAACCCTGACACACAAACATCTTTCAACCTCACTGAAACATAGCTTACTAACAACCAGCTCATACTAAACTCTAAAAAGTCAAAACGTTTTTCTCTTCCTCCCAAAATCCCTTTACCATCTTAAATCCTCATTCACCATCTCTTTCCTCAACAACACTAAAGTCATAGCTTAATCGCGCACTAAACTACTTGGAGTAATAGTGAACGATCAACTAAAATTTGACCTTCATGTACTTAACTGCATCAAGAAACCCCACCAAAAGCTTGGTTTGCTATATGGAAAAGTACAGTTGTGTACACTTACCTTACGTGTACTAATCTGCCCAAACAACAGAGACCTCCAAAGCAGAAATACAAGCAACCTCCACCCCCCAAAACAACTCAAATGACACATAGCCCACATACTCAGTGTGCCACTCAACTATAGCCCTCATAAGGCATAACGTACCCAACACTCTAGTCATAGGTGACTCTATAGTCAGGCACACTGATGTCCCACTCACCAGGCTAAACAAGGAAAAAGTTACTGTCAGCTGCCTGTCAGGTGCCAGGATCCGGCACATAACGCACGCACTCAGGTCACTCCACAACAAGTACAAATATGACTCTGTCATTGTCCATGTTGGTGTGAATGACCTGAGACGTACCTCCCTGGACTACATGAAAAGAGACATGGAGGAACTCTCTGATCTTGTAGCCCAGGCCGGTGTGACCCTAGCCCTGAGTAGCATCCTACTATCACCCAGAATGACACCACAGTACAAGGACAAAATGATTGACTTTAACAATTGGCTAAGCTTCTGGTGTCATTCTAAGGGAATCCAGTACCTGTCTGTCTGGGATGACATGATCGACAGACCACACTGCTTTGCCAGAGATGGCCTGCACCTGTCGCCCTTGGGATTCCGGATACTGGCAAAGGCTCTTGCCACCCCTATAGTGCCTTTTTTAGACAAGGTTCAAATGACAAATTCACCACTGTAACAGGTACAAGCAAGCAAAATCTGAGGGTAATGCTACTCAATGCTAGAAGTCTAAACCTCAAAATGCACTCACTCGAGGCACTCCTTAAAATGGAGAACATTGACATCTGTGCAGTGACAGAGACCTGGTTCAAAGCTCCAGAGAGCACCCCTGCATTACCAGGCTATAATTCATACCACACCTTTCGGCCACCAAACCCGGACCGAAACACTAAAGGTGGAGGCATGTCCATATTCATTAAGGATATCCACACCTCCAGGCTAGTTTCTCCACATAATGCATCCGAGATTATCCAAGTTCAACTAACTCTGGGCAAAACCGCAATCCAGATTGTAGCTTGCTACAGAGCCCCCACCATGCCCCAGAACTCTCACTCCTCTTTTCTTGATACACTGGAAAATATTAAGGTACAACCCAACACTCTAATAATGGGTGATTTCAACTACCCCACCATTAACTGGGAAAACTACTCATGTAACAACTCTTTTGCTCAACGTTTTCTGTAAATCATCAATTCCAACACTTTGGATCAACTTATCCACACCCCCACCAGAGGCAGCAATATCCTAGACCTAGTCATCACCAACATGGGTGACCGGTGTTCCACACCAGAGGTCAGCTCCTCATTAGTCAGATCCGACCACAAGCTAATCACCCTAGACATCCACATCCCGCTCCCACCCCTACCCCCATTAGGAAAACAACCGTAAAAAATTTCTCCAAAGCCAACTTCACGCTTCTTAAGACAGAAGTGGCAAACTTCATGACAACCATGCAGATGGACAATAGAGGTACGACTGCTGAATCCTACACAAATGCACTTTATAAGCACTTACACGAGTGCATGGATCGTGCTATCCCTAACAGAACCAAGATGCTAACCTCCAAAAAAACGAAGCCAATCTGGTGGTCTTCTGCCATAAACAAATTCTACAACAGAAGAAAGAAACTGTTGCAAAAAAGAGTAAAATCCCACAATTGAAGGAACTCAGGTCAGGTCAGCCTCAGTAAGAAGCTGAGATTCCCTCATAAAATCCTCCAAAGCTAGTTATGAAAACAAAATTGCCACTGATTCTAAAGACAACCACAAAGCATTCTATAGCTATGTCAAAAATCTCAATGGCAACACTCAGATCTGCTCTGAGTTACAGCATAATGACACTAAATATACAGAACCAACTGATATTGCCAACATCCTGGCAGATAGGTTCAGTGCTAACTTTACCCCCCTCTCACCCCCTAAAGGGCCCATCTTTATACCAGAAGAATGCAAAGTTCCTGTAATCACGGCTGTACAGGTAAAATCTTCACTCTCCAAAGCCAAGAACACAGCATCCATGGGACCTGACAATATCCCAGGCTGCCTTCTACATGAACTACAGAATGAACTGGCACCCCACCTAAGTACCATGTTCAATCATAGCCTCACCTCAGGCTTTGTGCCCATTGAATGGCGCACCGCGACAGTTGGGGGGGGGGCACAACAGACCCCAGGAACTACCACCCCATTAGCCTGATGAGCCTCGTCTGCAAGGCCATGGAATGTATCATCATGGAACTCATAAACAAAGACATTGGAGATCTCCAAACCCGGGACCCCACACAGTTTGGGTTTGTAAAAGGCAGATCATGTCTCCTAAACCTGACAGACTTCTTTGAAGTAGTCACCAAAGCCATAGATGAGGGTAAGGTGGTTCACACAGCCTATCTAGATCTCGCCAAGGCGTTCAACACCATCCCCCACTCTGGAATTATAGATAAACTCACTAAACTAGGTATAAATCCCTATGTCACAAGATGAGTTGCCAACTGGCTTACTGAAAGAACCCACACTGTGAAAGTATCAGACTTCAGACCAGTGACAAGTGGAGTACCACAGGGTTCAGTCCTGGGTCCTCTCCTGTTTGGTATCTACTTCTCTGAAGTACAGGCTAACACAGAAGGTCTTTGGCTAACTAAATTCGCAGATGACTGCAAACTATGAGCCATAATTGAAACTCCTAATGATGTGGACATCCTACAAAAGGGCCTCACTGAGACAGATGCCTGGTGTCAAAGACATGGTCTCAAGCTCAATGCCAAAAAGTGCATTGTCATCCCCTTTGGTAAAAATTCTGTACCCATGAGCTACCACATAGGCGGTAGTCTACTTAACACTGAAAGTGTGATAGGAGACCTTGGGACACAGGTGGACAGTAGTCTCTCCTTTAATAATCACATCGTCAAAGTGGTAAGGAAATCCTTCTACATGGCACACCTCATCAGAGGTGATCTCTGCCTAACATACAAAGCTATGTCAAACCCAGAGCTGTTGGACATGCTCCACTTAAATAAATCCCAATCCCTCTGAGCTACACGGTCTAGGACCTAAACCTTGTCACCACAATAAACAGAACATGCTGGAGGGATAGATTCCTGTCCCAGAGACTTCCCATACTCTGGAACAGACTACCTATCTATGTCAAACAGAGCTCCTCATTAGTACTCTTCAAGAAAAATCTTGATGATTGGATGGGTAATAGGAAATTCACCCCGGGGATCACTTCTGTGGTTCTGCTTGACAGGGGCACAGGAAAATAATTTTCTTGGGTGGCGAAAGCCAGGGTACATTTTTGGCTAGGCTTGTATAGGCCCTAGGGCCAATAGCCTAGTACCTACCTATGAACCTATGTTTGAGTGTATTCACTGTTGCAGTCATCACACTTGGGTTATCTGCCTGCAGGTAGCCCTCAGTCGGCCCGAATACCAGAGACATAGTATTTCTGTATCAGTTGCTGACGTCAGGTCGTCAGGGTTATAAAAACAGGCTGCCGACGCCATTACATTAGTTTATTAGTTTTTTCTTGCCCCAAATGTCAGGAGCCCCCTAATAGGGTGCTAAGCTATGGTGGGAAAATCACAACCAGTAAAAAGTAAATACCAATACCCCTGCAAGGGGTGAGTAATATACACAGAGAGGAGAGAGAGAGAAGGGGGCTGGAGGGAGGAAAACCAAGACTGCAACAGTGAATGCACTCGAACATCTACATTTATGGTAAGTGTACACAACTGTACTATGTTCTTCATGTTTCACTGTTGAAGAAAGGGTGGAGGCACTCTACAAAAGTTTGTGCTTGCTAGCATGCCCTGCAGGACTGCAGTTGCAAAACCTGCCCTGGATTTGGAAAATACAGGCAGGTGGTAATGCTTGGTGAATGTGTGTACAGAACTCCAGGTAGCAGCCTCCAGAATGTCCCTGGTAGGGACTCCCCTGAGGAATGCTGTAGAGGTAGAAGTTGCCCTAGTTGAATGTGTTCTGACCCCCTGAGGGGTTGACTTCCCATGGTGTTTGTAGCAAAAATGGATACAGTGTACTATCCATTTGGAAATTGTCTGTTTTGAAATGGCCTTGCCCTCTGCCCCTGGTGCAAAACCGAGTAGTAACTGGTCAGATTTCCTGAAGGGCTTAGTCCTACCCAGGTAGAATCTGAGCTGTCTGTGCACATCCAAGGAGTGCAGGATCCTTTCCCCTTTATTTCAAGGATTAGGGAAGAAGGTTGGCAAATGGATAGATTGGTTGAGAGCCACACTAGACACCACTTTAGGCATAAAGGAAGGATTAGTCATGAGGGAGACCCTGTCTGCATGAAAAATAATGAAGGGTTCCACGGCCATAAGTGCTTGTATAGCTCAGACACACTTCTAGCTGAAGTGATGGCCAGAGTCAATGCTGTTTTCCAAGAGTGGAATTTTAACTCTGCTGTAGCTGCAGGCTCAAAAGGGGGTAGCGTGAGCTTTTCCAGTACAAAGTTAAGGTCCCAAGCAGGTGTGGGTGCTCTCCTTGGTGGCCTTAAGTTGTTTGCCCCTCTCAGAAACTGTTTGATGAAAGGGTGAAAGAAGAGGGGTGGCTCAGTGTTGTAATGAGACAAGATGGCAGAAGCATGGATCTTAAAGGAGAAGAAGGATAGGCCTCTGTGGAGTAGATCTGCTAAGTAATCCAAGATTAGAGGTAGGAAGGGCAGAGCTGTGTCCTCTCCTTTACATTGAATCCAGGAACAATACCTTTTCCACTTATCAGCATAGGATTTCCTTGTACTGGGTCTTCTGGCTTCAAGAATGACGTCCAGCTCCTGCTTGCTTAGGCTGGTCACTAGGGGAGAAATCAAGGAATAAGCCAGGCTGCAAGATTCAGGGTTTGCTGGTGCGGATGCAAGATCTGCCCCCCCTGCTGAGTGAGGAGGGTCGGGCTCTGGGGTAGGTGCCAGGGTAGCACCGGTGACAGGCTGCGCAGTAGTGGGTACTAGTGCTGGCGTGGTCAGTCTAGGGTAATCAGGATTGTCCTTGGTCTGTCCTGTCTTATATTGAGAGAAGGGGCAGAGCGGAAATGCATAGACTGAGAGGTTTACCCACTGGAAAGATAGGGCATCCACTTTCCAGGCCCTGCTGTGAGGTGTCCTGGTATAGAATTTGCAGAAATATTAAGTCTCTGGTATTCGGGCTGACTGAGGGCTACCTGCAGGCAGATAACTCAAGTGTGATGACTGCAACAGTGAAACACGATGAACATCAAAAGGTTCCTCACACCCAACTACAGGATATCACTAGCCCAAGTTTACCTTCTCCCCAACCTCTTTTACAGCTCTCAAATTTTAACAAACTTACAGTCTTCACTACTTTCCAAACTTGAAACCACCTACAGCAAAGTTGCTAGATTTGCAGCCAATCTGCCCTCAAGATCACACCACTGTCACACTCTCCAGACGCTCAGCTGGCTAGAGTTTCCTGAGCAACTCTTCTTTACCCAATTTCTCATTATCCATACCATTTTGAATAAGCCCTCCTTTTGCCCTAGCATTTCCTCACTTGTCTCCCTCTATAAGCCCCCTCAATCCCTCAGAAGCTCTGACCAATGTCTCTTACAAATTCATAAACCTAAACAATCTACTGGATGGAATCTCTACAGCTACTTCCCTGTTCTTGCATGGAACAAGCTCCCCATGAACCTTAGAAACATTTCCTACATCCATGAACTCAAGAAAACTCTCAAAAGGTACCTTAATAGCACATGGATTTGTCTCGGTAATCATCCCACATGAACCCAACCTTTTTTTCACTATCCCTTCTCCTCCTCCCTTCCCTACTACCATAACTCACTTAACTGCTCTGTATTGTACAATTACCCTCAGAAGATAACCCACTGTGTTATGTCAATTCATTCAAATGTTTTATTGTATATTTCTTTGCTATGTTTTTTCTTCAGCGTTATAATGCCTCTTACTATATTGTACTGTGGAACGTTTTCTATATTTGCTTAACTGTTTTATTGTAATTCTTCAATTTTGTAAATGTTCTTGCTTACTTGTACTGTGGAGCTTTTCTCCCTGGGCCACCACTGAAAAAGAGCTTTTGCTCAGATGGAATATCCCGGTTAACAAATGTCAAATAAATAAATCTAAAACTTGACATCTACTTAAACAGCATAAACTTAATATAACATGCAACCTGTACAGGTTTTACCCAATAATACTCATTACTACCCTATCATCTATTAAATGGAACATTCTAAAAATCCTCCCATTCAATAATGATGTAAATTAATTCACTTCATCTTTCCTTAATATCCTAAATAGCCTTGTACCTCCTAAAATGAAGAGACTAAAACATATGATGCAATTTGGCTAGTCTAAAAGAGTAGAATGAGGGTTCCTATCAGCATTTAGAATGCTGAAAACACTGAAGTCAATTTCATCGAACTGAAATGTTCGAAATCTCAGAAGAGCAAACTGACGGAACATCGATTTCTTTCCCAGGGAAAGAAATTGGTGGGCCGTCTTCGGAGTTTGCTATTTCCTCCACTGCGGTGCAGTGTCGGAGTTGGTATATTTAAGTAGGGGGGCACAGCCCCCTATGTTGGGGGAGCAAAGCCCCCCACTTCTGTCAGTGTTTAAAGTATTTAACTCTCTTGTTTTTTTTTTTTGCATGGAACACCGATTTCTATCCCTGGGAAGGAAATCGGTGTTCCGTGCATTCGCTGTTCTGAGATTTCGAACATTTCAGTTAGATGAATCTGTCTTCAGCGTTTTCAGCATTCAAAATACTGATATAGATCCTAGAATGATACTGCAGAAAAGGGTGGAAAGAATGGCAAAACATAAAACACCACAATATCTTCAAAACTTCAAAATAGTATGCAAACATACTAAAAAACGCAAATAAAAGGAGACAAAAACATATAGTATAACAACTTTCAGAAGAGTAGTAAACAACCCTAAAAAATTCTGGCCAGGCATTAAAGAAATCTTACTTCTCAGCTAAAATTCAACCTTTACCTTTCTCCCAATAACATCACTGAAAACTGCAACAGAATTCAACTCTTATTTCTCATATAGTGTACCATCCATAAACATGAGTTCCCCAACATCCAGTCCTAAGACTGCCCAATAGTCACACATCACAACATCCATGTTCAGCTTCAAACCTCTGCCCATATTGTATAAAAAAACTACTCTTAAACAAACAAACCATTCTCTGCTTCAGCTGATGATCTTCCAAGCAAGTACCTCAAAATAGCAACCGAAAGCATTGCCTATCCTGTCTCAATCCTTATAAGTAGGTTAATGAAGGAATCCCACATTCTTTCTCTATGGAAAAATCACACCCTCTCCCTCTACATAAGGAGGAAATTCAGCAGACATTACTAAATTTAGACCTATAATACACAATCTTATCTACCCTCTAAAACACTTGAAAAATATAGTCAAAAACAATTGCTAAACTATCTTCTGCAGGAAGAACTTCCATCTCCCACACAACCCAGTTTCTATCCCACCTACAGTACTAACACTGCACTTCTAACCTATATAAGTACTGCCAATAAAGCTAGAGATAACAGCAAACTACTCTTCTTCGAGCCTTGTTTAAAGCCTTCTACACAGTTTGTCACAACAAAATTCTTCCTCTAATGTCCTCACTAGGTCCATTTCAGCCCACTCTTCTATGGTTCAAAAGCTACCAGTCCAACAGGTCAGTAAAACTGCATTCCACCCCCTCTCTGAACTTCCAGTCAGCACCAGTGTACCACAAGGCTCTATTCTTGGTCCCCTCCCTTTTCACATTCTCATCAACAGCCTCCACATATCCACACAACAGACTTCAAAAATACAATACAATACAATATGCAGGTGACAACCTGGCACATCTCCAAAAAATTACTCAGGAAGCTTTAACAGCCACTGAAACGTGGCCTTGTGGCTCACAAATTATGTTCAACCACAAAAAAAAAAATAACTACTTTTCCCCCCAAATTCCTCTCATGAAAAAACATTTAAAATCCTCTCACCTAACAACCACCTAAGTAACTTCTCATAGCAAATTATTAGGTAACACTGTGGATGATGATGGATGGTCACGTTAAATTTGACCTGCATATCCAAAATTGCATAAAGAATCACCAAATGGATGTTTACAGAGTCAAAAGCTTCATCATCAACGCACCTAAAACTAAACTTGCAACTATTTTATCTCCTCCCCTCACTACTTAATGGTGCTTTTATTCTTACTAATCTCCAGGCATCACAAAAATCAAAACTTGAGCAACATTATAATAACGTGGCTAAATTTGCAACAAATACCCCTTTCAGAACCCATCACTGTATAACACTAAAAAGCCTAAATTGGTTATAACAACCATATCAGCTAACATATACACAGCTTCCTATCACCTAAAAAAATATCCACCATCCATCTCCTTGTCCAGCACTAAATATCATTCTACACAACTATGTTCCCAATCGATCATTATGATCCATTGACCAAACACTCCTCTCTGTCCACAAACCTATCAAACCTGCTGGGCATGATCCATACTCATACCATGGTGCTAAGGCCTAGAATTCCTTACCTGTATCCATCAGGTCAATACCCTCCCTCCCATCCTTCAAAACCACTCTGAAAGACTTGCTAGACAAATTGTGGCTTTGTTCCTGCTCAATCCCAGGGTAAACTACATCCCTAAATGTCAATAAGTACCCATTCATACCTTACTATCCCTTATTCACTCATTTACTTACTTCAGTCGATTTCTTGCCCCTGGCTCTTTTTCTAAATATGTCATAACCCTATTTTTCTCTCACTTCATATTGCAGTTCATGTTTGTATTACAATAACTTACCTTTAATTTCTCTATAAACTGGCTAAAATTTCTATAAATATTAAATCATTGTCATGTAAGCTGTATCTATTCTTAACCAATGTTTTCATATTATGTCTAATTTGGTGTAATTTTTAAACTGTAGATTTTTTTTATTATTTTTGAAGACTGTAAAATTATGGTTCTTAAAATGTTTTTGCAATACTTTGAAGTTTTTCTCCCCAGGACTCTCCTGAAAATAGGCAGCTACCCTGTCAGACTTTCCTGGTAATTAAATTCAAATAATTAATTTTGTTGAATCAGCATATTCGAACATTAAATGGCCAAGACAATGGATTGTGAAGTTCATATCTCACAAGAAAAAGAGTATCCAGAAATGTGCAATGCTGAGGTGCAGCCATGATCTCCCCAAGGTCATGCTGGGCCATAGCAACTGAGACATGCACCACAAGCAGGGAAGGACTGAGTGCCAAGCTATACAGATGATTATGACCAGTAAGAACAATCTGCAAAATGACTAGCTGTTAGGGTCATGGGATACTACCTGATCCAAAATAAGGAACTCTTCAGTTTGGAAGCTTACTTCTGCAAATAGTAGGTTTCTTGGGATATTAGAACCTGTAGCAACAGGCAGGCTCTGATGTGGAGTTTGCTGTCACTCTAGCCAAAAGCAGAAAAGCTCTCTGTACTGCTAAGGAAGTGGCAGCCTCAAAAGATTTCCTTTCACAGACACGGACGCCAAATACATTCTCAAATCTAGCTGCATCAATCCTCCAAAAATGTTAGATTCCAATCAAATACCTCACACCACCAAGTCTAACCTTAGAGTGTCTCCAAACCTCAGACCCTATAAAATACAATTTCATACACTCACTTTTAAATATTATCCACAAAATAATGTTTTAAATGGCAAAAAATTCCTCTCTAGACTCACTTTACCACTCACTTTTTATCTACTAAAAGGCAACATGGAATCTGACTCAGGTCACCAACCAGCTTCCTTCCACCATTAAACGCTGTCTTTTCAGTTCAGCAAGTATTTAAAACAAAATCTGGCAGTTAGATACATTCCTCTTCACCCATTACCCACACCAAATGGTCATCATTAAGGTATGGATTAAATATGACATACCCTGACTTGCATCACGTCTTTCCTGGATATAAAGACATCTTTAACAGTGGACCACATCTAAGAATAGAAGGTGGTACAAAGAAATCTAACACACAGAAATCTAATCATTTTAACCCTACTAAAAAGTATGACCCCAAAACTGTAGCTTATCTCTTTACCCAACTTCTCTACAAAAGTTCTAGAGCTTATCTGTTAATATAAGACAAAAAGCCAAACTTTACAAAAACCTAATATTCCTTGGAGATTTAATATGATTTTGTTAAGTGCCTTTAAAATAGATGCCTATGAATGGCCTCGAAAGTGACACAAGAACAAACAAAACCTAACTTCAAGTCAGGTAACCACTTCCTTCTGTACCTCATAACAACAAATATATTTAGATATATGAGCTCTATCCAGATTCCTACCATACCTAAGTGACCACTGTCCAGTTCGTTTTAACAAGTAACCTATTAAAACAACCCATAAAATTATATAATTCAGGACTAAATTCCCAACAAACTTCACAGAACTGAAAAAGTGAATTAATACATTTAAATTGTCAAGTTCTAAAACAGTCAAGATTCAAATCAAGCAGTTATTCTCCTGGAAAATATATCCACAACTTTATAAAGTAGACAGTCTGAAAGACAAAATAACTTACAACACTCACATGAAGACAGTCCATGATGAGAATGTGTGACATCCCCTCCTCTAGGGAATGATTCCCTCTACAACATAGCCAAAAATGTTATTTGCAGATATAAAGTGATCTATACTCACAATGAACAATCTGTACTTTATTCTTACCCACAAAATTTGTGGAAACGAGTCACTCTCATTAGAAGACATACTTAAAAACTCAACATCTAGCAATAAAACTTGGTTTAATGTGGAATGTCATGGTCAGCTCCCTGTAAGTGACTTCCTTGCTGAAGCTGAAAATCTACCACCATGTCCATGTCTCACAAACACAGGTCAGTCCAATCTCCCATCCACCATCCTCCCTTCCATCAAGAACTGGAGGGCCCTACCAGAATGAATTCCAACAGATGCACCAACGGTTTCTGGTACTTTTTAATCATGGTTCATGAAAACATGCCAAGATCATATACCTATTTCAATGCATCCTTGCATGTCACCAAAGTATATACCACACTGTTGGAAGTGTGCATTAGTATACTCCCTTCCAAAAACACTTAATTGTACACTAAGCTGACAGCAAAGAGTGACAGAGCCTTGACCAGAGTCCTAGGGACCAGTATTTGATGACAGGTTCTGGCACCTGATGGCACAGCATGGGGAAGGGGTATGACCTTCCTGGGGACAGGGGGATGATGATTCCTACCTTGCTCATATCACTGCTTTAACAAAAGGGCATCTGTTGGATGGCAGGACAGCCATTAGGAAGCAGGGGCCACAGACCTCTCACCTGTCCCCATTTTGGAAGAATGTAGCTATTTCCAAGGATGATATGTAGGTTCATAGGTAAGTACTAGGCTATTGGCCCTAGGGCCTATATAAGCCTAGACAAACAGTACCCTGGCTTTTGCCACCCAAGAAAATAATTTTCCTGTGCCCCTGTCAAGCAGAGCCACAGAAGTGATCCCGAAATGAATTTCCTATCTCCCATCCAATCATCAAGATGAAGAGTGCTAATGAGGAGCTTTGTTTGATATAGATAGGTAGTTTGTTCTGGAGTATGGGAAGTCTCTGGGACAGGAATATATCCTTTCTACGGGTTCTGTTTATTGTAGTGACAAGGTTTAGGTCCCTAGAGCATGTAGCTCGGAGAGATTGGGATTTCTTTATGTGGAGCATGTCCAACAGCTCTGGGTTTGACATAGCTTTGTATGTTAGGCAGAGATCACCTCTGAGTAGGCGATATGCCACAGAGTAAAGCTGGAGTTTTTTGAGATGGTCTGCGTAGGGCACCTGTTTGAGGCCGGTAATCCTCTTTGTGAGGTATTTCCATGGCCTTTCCAGTTGTTGTAGATGTCTTGTGAGGTACATACCAAATGGGGCGTTGTACTCTATAATGGGTCTAATGAGTGATGAGTAGAGGGGAACAATGACCTCTTTTTTTCCTGGATGAGAAATCTTTTGTGATGAGGTGTGCCACATAGAAGGATTTCCTGACTACTGTGGCGATGTGATTAGCAAAGGAGAGACTACTGTCCACCTATGTCCGAAGGTCTCTTATCATGCTTTCGGTGTTAAGTAGACTACCGCCTATGTGGTAGTTAATGGGTACAAAGTTCTTACCAAAAGGGACGACAATGCACTTTTTGGCATTGAGCTTGAGGCCATGGCTTTGACAACAGGCATCTGTTGCAGTTATTCCTGCACATGATGTTTGTATCTCTGGAGGTACACCAGATGTCACTATTTTCAGGCTTGATCCCACGCATCACACATGATCTTTGAAGATGTCCAGTATAAAGAGAACCACACTACATGGTACCAATGATTTAAAGAAAGACAATACACATCTCACATCTCCCTTTTTCAGAAGTAAAAAAAAAAAATAAATGACCTTGTGTGGTAGAATTTGCAATACAATTCATTAAAAGTCTACAGATTTTACACTCTCTTTGACAATATGCTAAAATCATTTTTGTCACTCTGTTTTTAAATCTGTTTCTGAGTATTATCCCACATCCCTACTGAAGCGGGAAGGGTTATGTGCTATTTGGTATTCGAATTTTATGTCAATTACATATCTAAATGTTTGACTGTACCTACCATTCAAGGACCTCTGTATCTATTTTAAGAGTCTGCAGACTGAGAGGTATGAAGGGCTGATGCAGGGAAGACAGGAGCATGACAGTCAAACCTAGTGATGGTAGCCCTTGTTGACACAATGAGATGATAGCCCTTGCCGGTATGTATTGGAAGTGTGTATGCACAGAGGGGCACAGGTAGCCCTTGGAATGACTGAACTCCTTATGTCACCACTGGGAGTGGGTTAGGACCAAAAATAAAAAATTATTACCTCCAACAAAAATGTGCCCAAAAGGAAGGAGGAACAACAAAAAACTTTTGAAAAAAAAATCAGCAAAATGTAATAGATTTAAAATACAGCAAAATTAAATGTTTTTTTTTCCTCTCAGATATACAAGAGGACTTTTTCAGAGTGAACTAAAATAGGCTTACGTTTCCTTTTATAACCACTGTGATATAAACCATAATTGCATATATCTTAAAAGCCGCAAATACACATTTCAAACTGTCAAATTTCATTAACACGGAATTACTATTTAAGGAAGTATATTCATAAAAATGAACATTAACACAAGGGCACTTCACAGGACTATTTATAAACCTATCAGATGTACAAAGAAGATTTTAAACCACAACCAAATGTATTGGTCTTTTAAATCCTATTATAGTGAAATCATGATTTTTGAATTTAGTACACTCATTGGTTTCTACTTGAATTAAGATGGCTGAATCATATTCTATGTAAATTATTGCTTAAGTTTCAGAAACTATTAAATAAAACTAAAAATATATTATTTAAAATTGTACAAAATCAGCAACCACAGAATTTCATAAATATTGGGTGGTATAAACAATACCTACATTTAAACTTTTGAATAAAAAAGTAAAAAAAAATAAATGTTTTATCATATTATAATTCAGTTGCTCTAAGCTTTAATATATTGCCAAAATAGACACATATTCCAACCTTGCCTCTCATGTGCTATCCATATAGGATTAAGAGGTCATTTTTAAGTATACCAAACCTAAATTCATGGAATCCTGTGCAGTTTAAAGAAGGTTTGTAAAGTGCATTCTTTTTACTAAAATCATAAATATGTTCATAAATGCTTTTTCTAACTGTTGCTCTAACAGCCGTAAAAAGTCACCATTAATATGGCTAAATGCACACATTTGACCACATGTATTACTCTTAATCTGTTGTAATTCCCTTTTATTAATGTAATTTTAAAGCCAAACACATTTTTCTGACAATAGAATCCCATTATCTAAAATTTAAGGGCACTGTCTGCAAAAAACACACTTTGTTGTTCCTTCCCTATACATTGTTTTGTTATTATTGTGAGTTTTTTATGTAAGACCCTTAAAATTCCATCCAGTTTTATACACAATTTGGTCTTACTCTCACAATATTAAACATAGATGTATTTGCCCTCATAACCCTTTTTTTTTTCATTTACAGTTTTAATATCTCTGGCAGCATCATGCACCTATTTCTCTAAATTTATAAGGACCATTTTCTGCACCCACATCACCATCAAGGTCCTGTGTGGTGCACATGGTTACTGGTATGTCAACCAGAAGGGTTTCCAATCTAACTACTGCCTGCTGATATGCAACACAGAGTATTATTTACGGTGTGTGTCTCTGAACCATCCATGCATTTCCCATGATTCCTACATCTAAACCTTCCAGGCGTTTCCCATGATTCCTACATCTGAAACACCTTTGGTCGATAACAGCAATTTATGCGGGATCCCTACCTGCACAAACAAGTCATCAACTATGCTGCCTTCTACTCATAAAGGTGTCCACTATTATATATTGTAATTGATGTTGGATATGCCCTGCAGCCGTAACTCATGACAACTATGCACAACCAGCAGAGCATGACTGACATGATATACAACATTGCACTAGCACAGACTTGCAACATTAACAGTGTGTTCAGAGCTTTCACTTTCCTTGCCTAGAATACCTCTGGTGGTGCCCTGCAGCATGCTCTCATGCATGCAGCAAGACATTTGTCATATGCAAAAAGCCACAGTGAGTGCTGTCAAGCAAGCAGCTACAGAAGGAGTCACCATCAGTGTGTAACACAGACTGAAGCCAGACATGGAGGAGGCACAGGGTGAAGAGTCCCTGGAAAAGCCAAGTAAGTACTTGAGAAGCACATATACTACTGAGGTAGGTGCAGTCCTCTGTGGAACGAACAACAGATAGAACCTGCTCCACAAGTGCAGGGAAGGGTAAAGGGAGCAAAGACTAAAAATGGTAGATGCAATTCTATACCCAGGCAATGGTGTACAGAGCTATGCTCTACATCAGACACTAACTTACCATGGGCATGGCTCAGACACTAACTGACCATAGGCATGGCTCAACTGTTTTCATTTGCACAGGTGGACAGAACACAATGACAGATCAGCAATGGCTACATGAAAAGGGGATGGACTAGAAGATGTTGACTTATTGGGGCACGTGGCTGGGAAATTGAGGGACCTGGGTATAATGTGCAGTAAGGGGATGCTGCTTTCTGAGGGGAATAAAAGGGAAGAGTTTCTAGGTGGATGCACAGTACTGGTGCAGGGAGACATAGCTGAAATAGATGATTGAACACTAAGTATGGATGTGGCAAGGCTGGTGGATCCACAAGTAGGTGTGATCCAAGCTATGGACTGCCATGGAGACATCACCTTCTTAGAGTGGCACTGCCATCAACACTTACAGACAAAGATGATGTGAAACTGAAGAGATATGACTGCCTTACCATGCAAAGCTGATGAGTGCTGTTTAGGCTGAAACTGCAAGGATGGCCTCACTGTATCACTGCAGGCTCACCAACAGCAGATGATGATGATGAAGTGGCACGCTGTGACTCTGAGATAGCAGTCCTGTTTGGTATAGCCACAGTGGAGGCAGAGAAAAGCTGGCCACAGCTGCTACTACTACAGCAATGGCTGGCAGATCCAAAATACCCTATAATGTCTGCAACTGTCACAAAGTAACCCTTCAATGACCTCAACAGGCAGGTGTGCTTCTTGTCGCTATACTCATCGCTGCATGCAGGCATTGCATACCTTCATGGATGTCACTGTAGATGTCACAATGCTTGCCAATCTATACCACTCCAATGGTGGCATCTATCTCTGCCTGGATCACCGATCTGTATATCTGTTAATATACGCACACTGTGACACACAGTTTGGGTATGGGCAGGAAAGTCATGATGCTGCCCATCCCCTAGCAAGCCACCTTTTTGTGCTGGCATCATACCCTGGAGTGGTGCCCACTGCAGTTGCAAGGACAGGTGATGAGCATGTCCCATGTGTTTCTACTCCAAAGCTAGTGGGAAGGTAAGGATGAAGGTCCACAGTCACCACAGCCATGTCAGTGAATGTGGGTGGTATAGTGCCCTCCAGTGGAACCATCACTGACAGTGGCACTATCTTACTGTGTCATGGCTAGGCCACCTTCACTGTGGAACCATCACTGACACTGACACTGTCTTACTGTGGCATGGCTAGGCCACCATCACTGACAGTGACAATGTCTTACTGTGTCATGGCTAGACCACAATCATTGTGGAAACATCACTGACAGTGGCACTATCTTAGTGTATTAATGCCCTCCAGTGGAACCATCACTGACAGTGACACTGTCTTACTGTGTTAGTGCCCTCCAGTGGAACCATCACTGACACTGTCTTACTGTGTCATGGCTAGGCCACCATCATTGTCTGGCACTGGTGCTGCACTGAACTTAAGTATATCTTTTTCAGTTATGGCAGATACTATGACTGCTGCACCTGTGACTGTAGACAATGAAACAACCGTGTATACACATGAAGATATGTGACAATCCCATACTGCAGTGCAGATAACATATTACACAGAGTGAACACCTATGTACTTTATAGCATATGCTGCAGGGCTTGCATCCTAGATGTGCCTCTGGGAGAGATGTGGTGAATTTTACCTACTGTAATCCATTTTAGTGGTGTGCTAAATTGTTAGTGGCATATGGTATTATCAACAGTTCACCCACTATATATAAGTCAACATTAAGTACATGCATCCTCTTGCTGTTGGAGAACAGGAACACCAAAACCTCCTCCATGTCAGTGAGTAGGATCTGTGATGATTTGTGATCCTCTACCTGGGTCCATTCTCTCGTGTGATGACTTGGGCTTTTGTACTGGCATGAGATATCATTGTCAGTGACCCTGTAGTAGAGGTATTAACTTCTTTGCATGAGGAACTATTTATATGCACACTCTGAAAACACACCGCACTGGTTAACAACAGGAAAAACAATGCTCTTACTTGAGTGAACCTGCAAGCTACCCTAAAAATTATAGACCAATAACTTGTCTTCCAATGACATATAAACTATACATGGGAATTGACACAGAGTTTATAGTAATTTAGAATAAAACTCAATTATGGCAGTAGGACAAAAGGGGAATAAAAGTAAGTCATATGGAACAAAGGATCATTTGTTGTTAAAGTTATAGTGGAAAACTGTAAGAAGGGGAAGAATCTAAGTATGGCATGGATTGGGCTACAAAAAAGCATTTGATAGTATCCCACATTCAAGGATAAAAGAGTGCTTAAAAATGTTTAAGATATACCCTACAGTGATTCACTACATTACAGTAACCATGAAACAGTGGCAGACCACTTTGCAATCAAGCCATGATAAAGGACAGATTATTATCCCAGGGATAAAAATTCAAAGGGGGATATTCCAGGGTGACTCATTGTCACCGTTGCTATTCTGCCTTGCCATTAATCCATTAAGCTGTTTACTTAACAGCTTAGGCCATGGCTACAATTTGGCTCCTAGAAAACAACAAAGTCTTACGACTTCTTATCTTCTCTTTGTCGATGATTTAAAAGTGTACAGCTCATCAGATGAGAAACTGAAAGCACAGATGCAGGTTGTCAAAACTTTTTCAGATGATATTGGAATGTCATTTGGTCTTGAGAAATGAGCAAAAGCAACCTTTAAAAAAAGAAAACTGCAGCACCAGGAAAACATCAGTTTGGGACAAGAATGTGATATAAAAGAACTTAAGCAAGAGGAAGTGTATAAATACTTGGGAACTGATGAAGGATCAACAATAAAACATGAACAAATGTGAATAAAACTCAGTAGGGAGTACTTTAGAAGACTTAAATTAATCCTAAAAACAGCACTGACATCTAGGAACAAGATCCTAGCAAGTGATTTACTGGCCCAAAAAAGTGTTGGATAGACTGGATATTAAAACAAGAAGGATGCTTTATGCTTACCAAATGATTTATAAAAATCAGTGTATACCAAGATTATATATTCCCAGTTCCGAAGGAGGGATGGGCCACCTTGAAATTGATTACATGTATAGATCTGCAATCATGGGACTCCACACATATCTAGTGACCTGACAAGATCCAAATGTAGTGAAACTTTTGAAACATGAGGAGAATAAATCTAAGATGACATCTCTGCTTAATGTAGCAGAAGCATATCGACGTCAACCAGGAATGGAAATCAAACCAGAACTGGATAAAAAAACAGGCAGCAACTGAATGTGCTAAAAAACAAAAGAAAGATTATAAGGTGAAGGACCAGATGAGAAGGCAAGAAATGTGGAAAAAACAAATATAGTTGCAAGTATAGAAAACGTCTGGAAGAGCCTCATGTTGATCAAGAACGAACGCAGGAATGGTTAAGGAGAGGTGAATTCACATCAAGAAATGAAAGGTTAATACTGGCAGCCCAATATAGTGGGCTACGTACACGCTGGTTTACAAAGTCCATTGAACATGTGGGAGAAACAGACATATGTAGGTTTTGTAAAACCAAACTGGAAACAGTTACACACCTTGTTGCTGGTTGCAATGCACTAATGGCAGAGGGACTCTATACTAAAGGCATAATAATGTGGCAAGACTGTCACACTGAAGATTGTGCAAATATTTTGGTATCAAAGTGGCTGAAAAACACTGGAAACATGAGCCACAAAGAATCATAGAAAACGATGAAGTTCACATCACATGGTCTCACCCAATACCAACAGTTCAAAAGATAGATGCTAGAAGACAAAAGTAGCATTGATCATTAAAATCGCCACACCCATTGACTACAGTGTCTTCCGTAGAGAGAGAGAGAGACAAAGTCATAAAATACCTTGATCTGCAGGCAGAAAGGAGAGCCATATGGATGAACAATACCCATACAGTTCCAGTAGTAGTAGGAGCAACTGGTCTTATAAAAAAGAATTTACAAGCATATCTAGATATGTTACCAATTCATGTAACACCGTACAAATTGCAGAAGTCATTACTGGGCACATTGCAGGTGCTGCGAAGAGCACTTTTGGCTAACATCAAAGAGTGAAACAATACTAATTTCATGAACTTTAATTGTACTTTGACTTAGGAATGGGGTCCATTCCCATCATGGTATTAGAAACCCAAAAGACTTGGAGAAATTAAAAACATCAGACACCTGTTGTGACAGCCTTTTGTGGCACCAACAGCATTCACATCCCTTGTGAAGTTCTGGCACATGTCCTGAAGGCCTTCTTAACCGTATCTGTATTTAGAATGCTCCCACAGTGTGAACATAGGGCCAGTAACAGCAACTTTGAGATTGCTGGGGTGAACTTTTCTATCCATTGCCACTGTTTTGATGTTATTTTAGTACTTGTCCACAGGAACATACACTTATGGTCAGTACCTGGGCTCTGCTACTGCTCATCAGCTCTAATTAACACCCAGATCCCAGAAATGGCTGAAATGCATGGCATGCCTGTGATACTGTGTTTTCAAGTCATGTCTTTGTATATCAACAAGAATACAATCCCACTTTCCATAATATACTTTTAACTTCTGAAGGGTAGCATCAATGCAATATTCAGATTTAAGTATAAGAGTAAAGTCATCAGCATAAGAAAAAAAAACTTGCAGTGTATTAAGGTGTGACACCATTTCACATAATGTATTCTTACAAAATCTGCAACATTCTTCTACGACAGCATTCATCTCCAAGTTAAATAGCATGCCTTGTTTGATACCACAAAAGGAAACCATTTATTAAAGGCCTAACCATGGAATTTTCATAAATACGGTGTAGAACATGCAAACATTTAGTACCAGTATCACAAGTTTTCAATATATCCATCAAACATTTATAAGAAATCATATCAAAGGCTTTCTGATATAACTTGAAATAAGGAGGCATATGTGTTAGCATGAGTAATACTATCAATTTTACGTGACACTACTAACATTTCTCTACTCAGTCTATCCTTCTCAGCAAAAAAGACCTGTATGAAACTTATTAAAAAAACAGTCTAACTTGTAGTATTTTACAAAAAAAAAGTTATAGTTTGTATTTGTTAATGCAGAAGGCATTCGATTCTGAATATCTTTGTGTCCCTTTTTTTAAATAAATCTTATAACACTAATACACACAGACTCACTAGTTAGCTTGTATCTTACCATTCATTTAATTACATTGAGATAAATAAGTTTCTGCCTCTTCAGACATATTTTGAAAGAACCCATAGGTAATTCCATATATACCCAAGGATGAATCAGCAAAAGGGTCTCACAAAACAAAATAGAATCCTGACAAATATATGTGACCATTCAATACCTTAATGTCTTTGGAAGAAACATGAGGGACATTCCACTACGTTATAACAGTGTCACAGGGGAAAACAAAGTCTGAACATAAGCCTCCATTATTTGCATTACTTCAGATTGAGTGGTAGCCAGAAAACCATTAATATTATGCAATGTTAGTATTAATTTAGAAGCTTTTTTTAACTTCTTATTAAAAAAGGGTGATACTTACTGGTTTAGAACCTTGAACAACATATCATTGTTTTGATAAAAAGGTTTATAGGTTCATAAAAGATTACTAGACTAATGGCTCAAGAGCCTTTATAAGCCCAATTTTACCCAGTATACAGCCCCTAGGAGCAAGACAATGGCATTAGTTTGTGCCTAGGCCTTGAGTATTTTACAAATGTTACAGTTTTTACAGATTGCCCCTATTCATAAAAGGGAAAGGTGACACCCCCCTACCATATGAATTTTCAATTACCCATCCATTGATCCAGATTAGTCCTGAAGACGGCTATGAAAGAACTCTGCTTAATGTGAACAGGACGTCTATTCACAAAGAAGGGACAATCTCTGGGACACAGCTGTCTCTCGGGGATGTTATGTCTGATTCACTGACTAAGTTTAGATACCTGGAATGGGTAACTCTCGTAATGTTTATCTTGTGGATATGTAGCAGCTCCAACAAGGCTGAATTTGTAAGTGCCTTGTAGGTCAGGCATAGGTTACCCCTTAATAGTCGATAGGAGACAGGGTAAAGGAAAAGTACAGTTGTGTACACTTACCATAAATGTAGATGTTCGAGTATATTCACTGTTGCAGTCATCACATTTGGGTTATCAGCTTGCAGTATGATTATCAAAGTCTTGGGTCCTGCATCGGTTGCTGTCTCATCTTCCATGACGTCAGGTAGTCAGAGGTATAAAGCATGCAGCCAACGCCATTACATCAGTTTTTCTTGCCCCAGATGTCAGGTGTCACCATAACAGGAAGCAATTATATACAAGATTACACCTCCAACAAAAAAGCAAATACACCAAAAAGCTTTAAACATAGTAAACAAGAATAGAGGTATAGTCAATAGAAGTCAGGGGACTGGAGGAAGGGTAACCAGGACTGCAACAGTGAATACACTTGAACATCTACATTTATGGTAAGTGTACACAACTGTACTCTGTTCTTCATGTTTCACTGTTGCAGTCATCACATTTGGGTAGATTCCCAAAGCTAAGGATGGGAGGAGGTAATTAGATAGCATTAGGACCAGCTATAAGGCCCTGCAAGACTGCAGTGGCAAAACCAGCTCTGGATTTAGAAAAAAATGGTAAAGTGGTAATGCTTGGTGAAGGTATGTGCAGAACTCCAGGTAGCAGCTTCTAGGATGTCCCTGGTAGGGACACCTCTGAGAAAGGCTGTAGAGGTAGAGTCAGCCCTGGTTGAATGTGGTCTTATCCCCTGTGGGGTAAGTTTTCCATGATGCTTATAGAAGAAATTAATGCAATGGCCTATCCACTTAGAAATGGTTTGCTCTGAAATGTCCTTCCCCTCTGCCCCTGCAGCAAATGCAACCAGCAACTGTTCAGATTTCCTGAGAGGTTTAGTCCTGTCCAAGTCTAAGTTGTCTGTGCACATCCAAGGAGTGTAGTATATGTTCCCCTTTGTTCTGTGGATTAGAAAAGAAGGTTGGCAAATGAATGGACTGATTAAGAGCCACACTGGATACCACCTTGGGCATGAAGGAGGGACTGGTCCTGAGGGACACCCTGTCTGCATGAAAGATGATGAAAGGCTCCACTGCCATGAGAGCCTGTAATTCAGACACCCTTCTTGCTGAAGTGATGGCTAGAAGGAAGGCTGTTTTCCAAGAAAGGAATTTCAACTCTGCATTTGCAGCTGGCTCAAAGGGAGGTAAAGTGAGCTTTTCCAGTACAAAGTTAAGGTCCCAGGCTGGAGTAGGAGCTCTCCTGGGTGGCCTTAAGTTTTTAGCCCCTCTGAGCAACTGCTTCAGCAGTGGATGAGAGAAGAGGGGTAGTTCTGTGTTATAATGAGCTGAAATGGCTGAGGCATGAATTTTGATGGAAAAAAAGGGAAGTCCCTTGTGAAGCATCTCAGTTAAGTATTGAAGAATCTGAGGTAAATTGGGCGCTGTGCCCAGCCCCCATGTCTGGCTCCAGGAACAGAATCATTTCCATTTTTCAGCATAGGATTTTCTAGTACTAGGCCTCCTTGCCTCCAGAATGACATCCATCACTTGCATACTGAGGGATGGTAATGGAGAGATCAGGTAATTAGCTAGGATGCCAGGTTCAGGGTTTGAAGCTATGGGTGCAGAATCTGGCCCTCCTGCTGTGACAGCAGGGCAAGAGTCTGAGGCAGGTGCCATGGTGCCAACAGTGACACACTGCGCATGAGGGGGTACCAGTGTTGGCATGGCCAGTCTGTTACAATCAGTATTGTCCTTGGTTTGTCCTGTTTGATCTTTAGTAGTACTTTGGAGAGGAGAGGCAGAGGGGGAAAGGCATAAACTGATAGGTTTGTGGGGAGTCCTTGTGCAGAATTTGTCCAGTTGGTAGTTCTGGGGGGAGGCAAACAATTCTATCTCTGGGCTCCCCCATTTGTTTCTCAACATGTTAAATATCTTTGGTTCCAGTTTCCACTCGTGTGGGTTCATGAGATTTCTGCTTAGGTTGTCTGTCAGTGTATTTAGCATTCCTGGCAGGAATTGAGCCTGTAGGTGCACTTGGTAGCGCAAGGCTGTGTTCCACAAAGCCATGGCTAGTCTGTAGAGAGGATATTAGTGGGTTCCTCCCTGCTTGTTTATGTACCACATAACAATGGTATTGTCTGTCTTTACCAATAATTGTCCTAAAACAATGTGGTCCTTGAAGGTTGTCAGAGCATTCTGTACAGCTAACATTTCTTTTTGATTGATATGCAGGTGCATTTGACTTGGGTTCCATTTGTCCTGAATGCACTTCTCCACCAAGTGAGCCTCCGATGCACAGTCTGATGTGTTTGTTGTTAGAGTTTGGGAGGCAGGGGGTAGAGTGAATGGCCTCTGCCAACTAAAGGAACTCTATCTGTAGACAAGGTATGATAGGAATCATGGATTCTAGATCCTGGGAATGTTGAAACCATAGGTTTTTTAGATACCATTGTAATTTCCTCATATGCAGTCTCGCATATGGAATTAGTAGAATGCAGGAGGCCATGAACCCCAGGGCTTGCAGTATTTTCCTTGGTCTTTGTGGCCAGTAGTTTGAAGTAGGTTGTCAAATAAACTTGTTTCTCTGGCATAAGGTAGGCCATCTGGGAAGCTGTATTCGAGCTTGCTCCCAAGAATACAATTTGTTGGCAGGGTACAAGATGTGATTTCTTTCCGTTTATGGTGTACCCCAGAGAAGTTAACAATTTCCTTACAAATGCCAGATGATTTAATAGTATGTCCTGGCTTTCTTCCTGAATTAGACAATCGTCCAGGTATGGGTATATCTGAATATTTTTTTGCCTGCAAAATGCAATGACTGGAACTAGGCACTTTGTGAATACCCTGGGCGCAGTAGATAAGCAAAGGGCAGTGCAGAGAACTGATAGTGCATGTAACCTGCTTTGAAGCATAGGTATCTTCTGCAAGATTCCCTTACTGGGATGTGCAGGTAGGCTTCCTTTAAATCCAGTGTTGCCAACCAGGCATCTTTGCCTAGCATGGGAAGCAGCTAATGAAGAGTTAGCATCTTGAATTTTGGGATCACCAAAAATGTGTTTAGAATAGACAGGTCCAGGATAGGATGCCATGAATTGTCTTTTCTGGGTACCAGAAAAAGTCTTGAGTAGAAACCTTGTCCCCATTCTTCTTCTGGGACAGGATGAATAGCCCTGATGCTTAAAAGAGAGATAACTTGCTTTTGAGCCTCTGCCCACTGATTTGGGGGTAGATCTGGCCAACCGTTCGGGGTTGGTAAGGAGTGGAAGTAGAATCTGTATCCTTGGGAAACTATATTTAAAACCTAGGTAATGAATTCCAAATTTTTTGCCTGCAGGGCAATCTTTCCTCCTAAAGGAAGAGTCAGTTGTGCAGGGCTTGGAAGGTTTAAAGTTAAGTCATTGAGACAGTTTACCATTGGGGGGAGTCTTACTACTTTCTGCCCCACACTGCTTAGTCCTGTGAGTACCTTGGGACTGAAGCCTGGGTGTTCTGCTGGTTCTGGGTTTGGACTGAGAAGGCCTAGAAGAGGCAGGAAAGGACCAGTTCTTAGAGGGCCAATGCCTACTAAATCTGGGAGGCTGTACTTGCAGGAAATCTTTAACAGTTTGTATAGCTTTAGCTTTTTTCTCCATCTTTTTAAGTACTACTTCTGCTTTGTTGCCAAACAGGCGGTCTTGGTTTAAGGGAACATCCAGCAATTTAGCTTTAACATGATCTGGCAAAGATTGCTCCTTAAGCCAAGCATGCCTTCTAAGTACAGATCCAGTGACAGCAGCCCTGCAAGATGCCTCTAATGAATCAAAACCACATTGCAAAGTATGTTTTCCAACGTGTTCAGCAGAATGCATTAAATCCTGTCAATCTTTATTTTCAGCACAGTCAGGAATCAACATCATTTTCTGTTTAAGCAATCCAATAATATGCTGCTGATACTTTAACATATGAAACTGGCAGTTTAAGGCCTTAATGGCCAAGGTTGCAGAAGTGTATACCTTCTTAACCCATCTATCTAGCGCCCTGGAATCTCTACCAGAGGGGGTAGGATTTTTGGCAGTAGTAGCCTTAATGCACTTGGGTCCCTGTGAAATAGTGTCAGGATCCGTAGTAGGATTTTTAAAGAGGAACTTGTGAGAGTCAGGAACCCTGTAATACCTATCAGGTTTTCTGGGCAGGAGGTAGAGAGACAGGGGCCAGGCTAGATTCTGAGAAGGCATCATCCACAATGTCCAGTACAGGAGGGATGGCCAAAGGCCTGTGTTGGGGCAGGAGTAAGAAATCCCTAAGCCTCTTTTTGGAGTCAGAGTAATCCTGGCTCTCCCAGTGAAAATGCTCCCTAAGAGTATGCAAGGTTTCACCAAAAGATAAATCCTCTGGAGGGGAAGCAGAGGGAATTGAGTCCTCTGCATCAGAATCCTCGTAGGTAGACAAGGGTAAATCCTGGTCATCAGAGGAAACAGAAATTTCAGAGTCCTGATCAAAAGAATCAGAAGGAAAATCAGTCCTAGGTCTCTTAGAGGAGGAAGGGTGGCTTCCCCTGATTAGAGTAATAAGGTCTTCAGCCATTCTTATCATTTGTTTTTTAGGCATAGGTGCCTGACCATGTGGTCTGGGCATCTGTTTTCTAGGCATGGATCGAGTTTTAGGCCTTGAAAAAGAATATGGCATTGGTTTAATATGCAAGTCAGTAGGCCTGAATACACCCTCAGAAGCCGGTGCCTGCACAGCGGCTCCAGACCCATCCAAGGTAGAGACATCCGCAGGTTCCACAGTCAAAGAAGCATCTTGCAGCATAGCAGTCCCTGAATGGGTCTCAGTAGAGGCCTGCGAATCTGAAGTAGCGAGTATCAGGGGCTGCAAAAGTGCCTCACTGAGTACCGTCGAATTGGCGACTAGCTTAGGAGAAGTGTTATCGGCAGCTTTGGACTTATGCGGTCTGTCTCTGTCTTTATCTTTGCATTTTTTCGGAATGTCGGTAGTTGGGTGGCTTACCAAAGCCATTTCTGGATAATTGAACTGAGTACCAAAATATTTAGAAGCGTATATAAACCGACGACGAATAGTTCGAGGTTTGAATAAGGCACAAAACTGACAGCAAGGCACGTCGTGGTCTGGGCCTAAGCAAGGAATGCAGTATGAATGAAAATCTTTATGAGGTATTTGCTTTCCATAAGAAATACAATTGTTAACTTTTACTGGCATTGGTTTAGAGCAAGAAAAAGGTTTCCCAATAGGGTTTTAATTTATTTGAAGACTTTGGTACTGAAACTCGAAAATGAAAATTTTCGGAGTCAGCCGACTGACACTTGTGAACTGCTTCTGCTTCAGGCACTGCACGACAAGAAAAACTGATGTAATGGCATCGGCTGCATGCTTTATATCCCTGACTATCTAACGTCATGGACGTTGAGACAGCAACCGACACAAGACCCAAGACCTTTGATAATCAGGACGACTGAGGGCTACTGCAAGCAGATAACCCAAATGTGATGACTGCAACAATGAAACACGAAGAACATTAGGACTTCAATCTATCTGCATAGGAAATATTGTTAACACCCTGTACTTTCTTAGTGAGGAACATCTGAGGTCACTCCAGCTGTTGTAAGTGCCTAGTCAAGTTCATTCCAAATGCATTGTACTCAATTATTGGTCTAATGAAAACCATGTACAGTGGGACTATAATCTCCCTGGATCTGGATACCATACTTTGACTTATAAGTTGTACTATATAGATTGAGACCAGTCGGCATAATGGTTAAGGTCTTTGCCTCGCATACACAAGGTTCAATCCAGATCTCCGGCCAATGTCTGTTTGGAGTTTGCATGTTCTCACTGTGTCTCTATGGGGTTCTTCCCATCTCCAAAAAACATGCTGAATGTTTCTACTTCAAACTCACCAATGAATGGAGCTGTGGACAGCAACACAGATTCTACATGCTGCCCTAAAGGATGAGGAATTGTAAAGACCAAACACTTTGGGCATCTCCTGTAGTGCACAGTATCCTCAAAATAGGAGAACATGGATCAAAAACTGAACATCATGGCATGGCTAACTACTTGATGATGTAAAATATGGCTCTAGGTGATTCGGTCATGTTGACTAATGTTGCCAAAATGGCATGGGTAGTTAGCAGTGACAAGTAGGTTGTGGACTGGACCTACTCCAGGGATCCATGCTACAGGTGTGAAGGGTGTATGTGCTCCTGTTGGCCAGTGTGTTGCTGCCATAAAGCCCACCAACCCTGGGTCAATAAGTTATGGATCAGACAGTGTCTAGTTTCCCTGCCTGGGTTACCTGTTGAGTGAATGCTGAAAGTAAAACCAATCAACCTGCCAAACATGAACTGAGAATTGCTACACACTGACAGGCGACAGCTTGGAAGTTGATGCCATGATTACATGATGGAGGCTGAACATCCTGTGTATCCAAAAGACAAGATGGAACGGCAGTGCAACAAAGTCACGTAGCTTAGCATCCAGAGTCTACTACTCAGGATAAGGGGCAGTTGGGAAATGGTGTGGGAATTATGGTGAGAGAGAGGCTTCAGAAGGCAATGAGGGATATCATCAGAATTAGTGACATATTCATGGTAATCAGACGCCAGTGTAATGATAGGGCAGTATTCATAATCTCAACCTATGCCTCACAGCAGGTCTGTGATAATCAGGAAAAGAGTGCATTCAGACAACAGTTGCAGGATCTAATAGATAAAGCAAGACAACATGAATTGGTGTTGATAATGGGTGACTTGAATTCACATATCAGGACAGACAGAACAAGATACGAAGACTGCCTGGGTCCACATGGGTGGTACAGCAGGAATAAAGGAGAGTTCATTCTAGACTTCTGTCTGGAAGATGACTTGATAGTAGCCAACACATGGCTCAGAAAGAGAGACAGTTACAAGATCACATACAAGACTGGCCAACATGCTAATCAGGGAGACTTCCTCCTAGTAAGGAAAGAGCACTGGGGTAGAATCAATGATTGCAAAGTCATCCCCAGTGAAACAGTTAGCCCACAGCATAAACCACTGCAATCAATGGTTAGAGAAGGCTCTAAGGTCAACAGAAACTAGGCAGAAGACCTGAAAGTTGACTGGGGTGAAAGTACAACAGTTCAAGGAATTACTCAGGGCTCTACCTCCCCAGAGGCAGCATCTCAAAACACCATGTGTGAGGACAACAGAACTGATATGTGGCCAAGCCAGGTATGGAAATAAGGTACATAGGGAAAGCTGGGGAGTGGAATGCAGAAGCCCAGGAAGTCATCAAAACAAATGAGTGCAGGAAAAGTGTGAGATACAAAAGACTAACCAGGCTAGGAAGGACTACTGGTTGGCCAACAAAGAAGCTTAGAAAAGATTTGCAATAGCAAAGAGCAGAGCATTGCAGGAAATCTACCAGCTTCTCGAAAGTGCCTCAGTAGGTGGTATAAAGAAACAATATCAGGTTGCAAGGCAAAGACAAAAAGATAAAGCAGATAGTCAGACATCCTTCATAAGGGATGCCAGCAACAACCTGCTCACCAGTCCACATGATGTGAAAGGTAGATGGAAGGAGCATGTCCAGCAACTTCTGAATGAAGAAAACCCCACAGAAACTGTACTGCCCTTGACACAGCCTATGATGAGAGAAGAAGAGGAGCCTACCCTAGAAGAAGTAAGAATAGCAATAAGGAAAATGAAGTCAGGGAAAGCAGCAGGCTCAGATGGGGTCACAGCAGATATGATAAAGATGCTGGGTGAGATAAGGGAAAAATGACTCCTGAGGGTTTTCATAGCAGTGTGGAGACAAGGGCATATCCCAGATGACTGGAGAATAAGCATGCTCATGCCAGTGTACATGAACAAAAGGGACATCCACCACTATGGGCAGTACAGGGGCATCAAACTCCTGTCACATCGCATGAAAGTTCTGGATAGGGTGATAAATGAATATGTAGAACTGAAAAATGTAAGATGGGAGATGAGCAGCTCAGATTCAGATCAAGATGCAGCACAAATGACCCTATGTTTGCAGTGAGACAGATAGCTGAGAAGAAGTTAGAGATGAGGAAAGAGTCCAACTGGACATTTCTAGACTTGGAGAAAGCATATGACAAGATCCAAAAAAAGCTGATACGGGCAGGACTGCAGTGGTTTGAAATCCCAGAAACATTGGTAGAATTAGTGCATGCTATACACTAGGACCCAATGACTCAAGTGCGAACAGTGTTTGGTCTCACAGAGGGGGGGAAACCACTCACAGAGTGGGAGTGAGTGTGCACCAGGGTTCAGTTCTGGGCCCACTGCTGTTCATACTGGTAATGGACTACATTAGCAAACAGGTCAGAGGGGACAGATCAACAAAGTTGCTATATGCAGATGGTGAAGCATTAGAGGCAGACTCTGAGCAAAAACTTCAGCAAAGGACAGCTTGGAAGCTATGCACTCTCCAGCCAAGACCAGACTAGCTGGTCAAGAGGAGAAGGTCAACACCTGCACCACACCACATGGAACATATAGCCCTCCAGAACACCCATTATCACAGCTCTCACATAAAAACACAAACCACACACCCACCTTCATGGAGGCATTCAATAGAAATGTACCCAAACAGCAATGACCTCCAAGACAGAAACACACTCAACCACCACAATATAGCACAAACCAAAGGACACATAGCTCACCTCCATAGAGTGCCCCTCAAACTAAGCCCCTAAGGCTAAACACCTTGCCCAATACACTAATCATTGGTGAGTCAATAGTGAGGCACACAGATGTCCCACTCACTAGGTTGAATAAGGAGAAGGTAACAGTCAGCTGTCTATCAGGTGCCAGAACCCAACACATAACACACGCACTTAGGTCACTCCACAACAAGTACAAGTATAACTCTGTCATTGTCCATGTGGGTGTGAATGACCTAAGACACACCTCCCTGGACTACATGAAAAGAGACATGGTGGAGCTCTCGGATTATGTGGCCCAGGAAGGTATGACACTAGTCCTGAGCAGTATCCTACCATCACCCAGAATAATACCGCAGTACAAAAAAATGATTGACTTCAACAATTGGTTAAGTTTCTGGTGTCATTCTAAGGGGATCCAGTATCTGTCTGCTTGGAGTGACATGACTGACAGACCTCGATGCTTTGCTAGAGATGGCCTGCATCTGTCACCCCTGGGTTTCCGGGTACTGGCTAAGGCTCTTGCCACCCCTATAATGTATTTTTTAGGCTGTGTTCCAAAGATCAAATTACCACCATAACAGTTATAAATAAATGCGCTCTGTGGGTCATGCTGCTCAACACTAGAAGTCTAAATCTCAAGATGCACTCACTTGAAGCACTCCTCAAAATGGGGAACATCAACATTTGTGCTGTAACGGAGACCTGGTTTAAAGTGGCAGAAAGCACCCCTGTGCTACCAGGCTATAACTCATTCCACACCTTTCAGCCCCGACACATGGACTGAAGCTCCAATGGCGGTGGGGTCGCCATATTCATAAAGGATATGCACACCTCCAAACTAGTAGCCCAGCATAATGCATCTGAGATACTTCAGGTACAACTAACATTCGTTAAGACTGAGACCCAGATCATAGCCTGCTATAGGTCCCCAACCATGTCCCTAGACTCTCACTCCATGTTCCTAAGCACCCTGGAATCTATCAAGGTCCAACCCAACACTCTCATACTAGGAGACTTCAATTACCCCTCCATCAACTGGGAAAACTACTCAAGCACCAATGCACTGGCCCAATGCTTCCTGGAATTCATCAGTTTCAATGCCATGGACCAGCTCATTCTTACCCCCACTAGAGGAAGCAACATCCTTGACCTGGTTACTACCAACATAGGCAACCATTGCTCTACACCAACAGTCAGTTCCTGCCTGGTTAGATCCAATCACAAACTAATCACCATGGAAATCCACATCTTACCCACATCCCCCACAAAGGTACCCACCATGAAAAACTTCTCCAAAACTGACTTTGGACTCCTAAAACAGAGGTGGCTAACTTCACGGCACTCATGCCAATGGAAAATAGATGCATGAATGCCGAGTTATACACCAATGCATTGTATGAACACATACATAAATGCATGGAACTAGCCATACCCAACAGAACCAAGATGCTCTCCTCCAAAAAAAGAAGCCGCCAGTCTGGTGGTCCCCTGCCATTAATAAATTTTACAAAAGAAGGAAGAAACTGTTGCAGGAAAAAGGTGAAGTCCAAAGACTGGAAAAATCCCCTTATTAGCCTCAACAAAAACCTTCAAAGTCAACTATGAAGGCAGAATTGTGCCAGACACTAAAAACAACCACAAAGCCTTCTTTAGTTATATCAAGAATCTCCATGGCAAGATTTGCTCTGAGTTACTGCACATTGGTACATCCTATACTGAGCCAACAGATATTGCCAACATACTGGCTGACAGATTCAGTGCCAACTTTACCCCCCCCCCCCAAAGTACCAATCTCAATACCAGAAGAATGCCAGGCACCCTGAATTACTGCAGCACAGATTAAAGTTGCATTGTCTAAGGTCAAGAATACAGCTTCCATGGGACCCGACAATATCCCTGGCTGTGTTCTACATGAATTACAAAAAGAACTGGCACCACATTTGTGTGCTCTGTTCACTCACAGCCTCACCTCAGGCTTTGTCTCTACTGAATGGCATACTGCTACAGTCATCCCTCTTCATAAAGGAGGAGTGACTACAGACCCTGAAAAGTATCGCCCTATTAGCCTGATGAGTCTGATATTTAAGGCTATGGAGCACATCATCATGGACCTAATTAACAAGGATATAGGGAATCTCCAAACCCTAGATCCCACGTAGTTTGGTTTTGTGAAAGGCAGATCATGCCTGCTCAACCTGGTTGATTTCATTGAGTGAGTCACCAGAGCAGTGGATGAATGTAGGGCAGTTCATACAGCCTACCTAAATCTGGCCAAGGCCTTTGATACCATTCCACACTCAGGTATTATTGATAAACTCACCAAACTAGGCATCAACCCCTATATCATTAGGTGGGTTGCAAATTGGCTCACAGATAGAACACACAGTGTGAAAGCAGTGGACTCCAAGTCAGACTGCCGACCAGTCACAAGTGGAGTCCCACAGGAATTGGTCCTGAGTCCTCCCCTGTTTGGCATCTACTTCTCAGACATCCAGGCCAACACGGAGGTACTCTGGCTGTCAAAATTTGCAGGCTACAAGCTGGTAGCCATTATTAACTCCCCAAGTGATGCAGGCATCCTACAGAAAGGCCACACTGAGACCAATGACTGTTGTCAAAACCATGGCCTTAGCTTAATGCCAAAAAAAGCATCATCATCCCCTTTGGGAAAAACTCAGTTCCCACTAACTGCCACATCAATGAGGGCCCAGTGAACACTGAAGGCATTATAAGAGATCTGGGGACACAGGTTGACAGCAACCTCTCCTTCAACCACCACATTGCCACTGTGGTCAGAAAGTCCTTCTATGTGCCACATCTCATTATCAAGGGTTTTGCATCCCATGAAGAAAAAGAGGTCATCATTTCTCTCTACTCTTCCCTCATTAGACCAATCATAGAGTATAATGCCCCATTTGGCATATACCTCACTAGACACCTGCAACAGCTGGAGAGGCCACAAAAGTACCTCACGAAGAGGATCCTAGCCCTTAAACACATGTCCTACATGGACAGACTCAAAAAACACCAACTATTCTCTGTCTCATATCGTCCACTAAGAGGTGATCTCTGCTTGACTTACAAAGCCATGTCTGACCCAGCTCTGTTAGAAATGCTACAACTAAAGAAATCCCAACCCCTCTGCACCACACTCTCCAGAGACCTCAACCTCATTACCACAATCAACAGAAAATGCTGGAGGGGCAAGTTCATAACCCAGAGACTCCCCATGCTCTGGAATAGACTTCCCATATATGTCAAGCAGACCATCTCACTAGCCCTCTTCAAGAGGGATCTTGATGAGTGGATGGGAAATAGAAATTTCACCCTGGGGATCACTCCAGTGACTCTACTTGATAGAGACAGTGGGAACTAACGATGGGCGGCACAATGCCAGGGAACTTCTATGGGCTAGGCTTGTAAAGGCCCCACGGCCATTAGCCTAGTACACACCTATGAACCTATGAAAACTGAAGGCATATGGAATGAAACTCAGCCCAAATGAGAAGTGGTAATGGCAGCAAATTGCGGAAATCAAAAGAAGCTGAGAATTGAGATAGAGGGAAGACAGTGGAACACGTAAACAGCTTCAAGTATCTGGGAGGGGTGGTTAAGGAGAAGGGATGTCTGAATGATGAGGTCAAGCTAGAATCAGATGGGTTGCAGTCAACTGGAATAGAGTGTAAGGTATAATGTATAACAGAAGAACGCCAAAGAAGCTGAAAAGTAAGGTGTGCAAAGCAGTGGTGTGACCAGTACTACTGCTTTGTTCAGAATGATGCCAAGGTGGACATCCATCAACAAACTTTACAATAAAGGCAAAAAGTTGCTATCCAAGAAAACAAAGGCAAGGCCCCAACAATGGAAAAGCACTCTCCTCAGCATCAACAGGAAAATAAGACAACTTGTCAAATCCTCCAAGGGCTCCTTTGAGAGAAACTTAGCAAGTACTGGCAAGGATCACCATAAGGCCTTTTACAGCTACGTGCATAACCTAAAGGGTAAGACCCAAGCATGCGCAGAACTAGTGGCCAATGGTATCACTCACACTGACCACACAGAGATAGTAAACCTGCTAGTGGATAAGTCTGTCAAAACTTTCAGTCCCTTACCCCCCAACTTACAACAAACCTTCCCCCAAATCCCCCCACCCGCCCTACATATCTGAAGAGCAGCTCATCAAAGCCTTGTCCAAGTCAAAAAACACAGCCACTATGGGACGAGAAGACATCCCATGCTGTCTTCTAAACAGGCTAAAACATGAACTAGCATCACCACTAAGTGCACTTTCAATCATAGCCTAACCACAAGCTTTGTTGCTGCAGAATGGAGAACAAAAACTGTATTCCCCTCCACAAAAGTGGCCTAGCAACAGACCCGGAGAATTACAGACCCAATAAGCCTGACCAGCCTCATCTGTAAGGCCATGGAACACATAAACAAAGTTCAAGCAGCAAGCACCAAAGCAGTAGTTCCACAATTAGAAGAACCAGACCGTGGGATGAAGTATAAAAACTTTTTTTATTCTTGTCTTGTTTAAAAACAATATTAAATCTTTACTTTCAAAAAGAACTTTAAATTAAATCCAGAAAAGCAATTGAGATCAAGCGCTTTTGCTTGGCTCAAATACCAAGCTTTATCAAGATGAACTGCTTACTAAAAAGGACCATTAATATAGGGCTCTCCTTAGACCATGTGACTACAGATCATAATTAAAGTTTAAAGTTATACATTTTCAAATATAAAATCATGAATTATTATTATTCGTATTTGATCTGTCATGTTGACCTGGCTACACCTGTTTATACATTATTATATACTTCATTGATATTCACAAAGAGAAATATATGCTAAAAACGATGATGTGTTGAAATATTAAGTTAATGATCTTAATTCTTGTATTAAAAATTCATTCCACTGTACATATGTTGCTCTAATTCTTGGTTATATATCCCAAGTTTCTATTTAATAAAACATACACACAATAAATATATAAATAAATATTTTTTAAAAATATTTTCTAAAAATATGTTTTAAATACTAATATAAAATGCATATAAATGAATAATATATTAATGTATTTAAATAACCAATAACATAATTAATAAACAAAACAAATTACATAAACAGTTTCTAAAGGCAATACGTCCACTTTTCATCTTTTATTCACAATCTAGCCATTCTTAATTTCAGGACACTTCTTATATTAATATTGTCATTCAAACCTGGACTACTAGCAGCATCTATTTTGAGCTGCCAAAGAAGTTCCTTGTATTCTAAACGTGTCTCCCAATCACCCCACCCGCCATCCACTTGTACTTGTTCTAATACTATAAAATGTATTTGCATATCTGGGCGTGTAATAGAATGTTTATAAAAAGCATTGGCTTCTTTTTTTCTGGAAACCTCATACAAATGCTCATAAATTCTCCTTCTCAAGGATCTCTCTGTTTTACCAACATAAAAACTAAAGCATTTTGTACAATAACCCAAGTATACTACTCCTTGTGTTGCACAATTCGTGTAAATATTGGCTTGAAAATGAAAGTTCCTTGAGGGAATATATAAAGAGCTTCTATTCGAAATGGATGTGCACTGTCTGCACATCCCACATTTGTAAGTGCCATGGAACATATCACTATGGACCTCAAAAATAAAGACAAAGGTGACCTCCAAACCCTGAAGCCTACCAAATTCGGCTTTGTAAAGGGCAAATCCTGCCTGTTAAATCTGGTGGATTTCTTTGAAAATGTGAACAACGCCATTGATGAGAGCAAATCTGCACACAGCATACCTCAATTTAGCAAAGGCTTTCAACACAATCTCACATTCAGGCACTACTGATAAACTTAGCAAAATGAATGTGAACCCCTTCATTGTAAGATGGGTAGCTAACTGGCTTACAAACCAGACACACTATCAAAGTGGGTGACTCCACATCAATCAGCAGATGTGTTATCAGTGGAGTGCCACAGGGTCGGTGTCTGGGCTACCTACTGTTTAGTATATACTTCTCAGAAGTTCAATGTTAAACTAAGGGGTTGTGGCTGACCAAGTTTGCAGACGACTGCAAACTATGTGCATCAATGAATCCCCAAATAATGTCAGTATACTCCAGGAGGGTCTCATGCAGACCAATGACTGGTGTATTAGTCATGGTCTCAAACTGAATACAAAGAAATGCATCATCATTCCCTTCAGCACAAACAATGTCCCTTCACACTATCAAATCAACAACAATATTCTAAAGACCCAAGAAGTGATAAGGGACTTGGGACCACAAGTTGACTGTGACCTTAACTTTGACCACCATGTGTCGAACTGTAGTAAATTAAGCTTTTTATATGTGGCACCATTGATTAGTAAAGCTATCGCCTTGAAAGCAAAAGAAGTTATAACCTCCTTATACTCGGTGCTTATCCTGCCCATAATTGAATATTAAGCCCCGTTCAACATGTACTGTACTAAGCACCTGCAGCAATTTGAGAGACCTCAAAGGTTTCTAACAAAGAAGATCAAGAGACTCCGGCAAGTGCCTTACACAGACCAACTAAAGTCCCTGTCACTATACCCCATATCATGCAGACTTCTTAGGAGAGACTTGCCTGGCCTATAGAGCAATCCAAGACCCAAACCTAATGAACTTGCTGCATATCTGTAAATCAAATGAGACTAGGGCTATCCATTCAAGTGACATAAATATGGCCTGCAACTTAAATAGAACATGCTGGAGGAACAGATCATCTCCCAGCAGCTGCTGCATCTTTGGAACACACTACTAATTCATGTGAAACAGAGCACCTGTATGACACTGTTCAAGAGGAACTTGGATGAGTGGATGCAGCACCATAAATTCTTACCAGGGATAGCATCCATAACCCCTCTAGAAATGGCAGCCATTACTAAATGCAATCTTGGGTATTGACTGGCATTTCTATGGTATTACATTGGGATGAAATGGCTACGCTTAAAATAACCTCTGGGTCGATAGCCTAGTAATCTTCTATGATCCTATGAAACCTGGACAGTAAAGGCAGAACAGATGAGGAAGCTAGAGGCAATGGAAATGAACTGCCTGAGAAGGGTGGTAGGATGTACACTGTGGGACAGATGAAGAAATGAGAACCTAAGAGCAGAAGCCAAAGTAGCTCCAATTGCAGAAAAGATCAAAGAGAACAGATTACAGTGGTCCGGACACATGCAGAAAAGCAGAAGACAATCTAGTGAAGAAGATTTGGGACAAATAGGAAGAAGGTAAGAGGAAACAAGGATGTCCACCAAAGAAGTTGATGGATTGTGTGAAAGAAGATTTGCAACATTCAGGCATGAGTGTCAAAGAAGGCAGGAGAGTGGCACTGAATTGAGAGAGATGGTGACAGTTAACATGATACCTTGACCCATGTAGAAAATGGGACAAAGGGGGTTGATGATGAGGATAATGACTTCTTCACCACTGTGGACATGTGATGGTCAAAGTTCAGGTTACTATCTACCGGTGTATCCATATCCCTTACCTCTGAGTCTATTGATGGGAGAGTGTTGTCTATGTTGTAGTTAGCAGGTATACAATAATGCATTTCTTCGCATTTAATTTCAGGCCATGGTTCTGGCACCAATCATTTGCCTGATTTATACCCTGTTGAAGGATCTCTGCAGTGTTGGGGGATTCAGTGATTGCCCCCAACTTGCAGTCATCAGCAAACATTGCCATCCATAGGCCTTCCATATTGGCCTTGGCATCGTCCCAGCAGTGAGCCCGGTGGCACTCCACTAGGAATTGCTCTCTTGCTGGAACTTGAATCATCCAGTTTAACCACATGACCTGTCCTTGAGTCAACTAGCTATCCATCTGTTGATGTATGGATTTATGCATGATTTTATGAGTTTACTTATAATACCTGAGTGGGGAATTCTGTCAAATGCCTTGGTCAGGTCAAGGTAGGTAGTATGCATTGTTTTACCCTCACCTATGGCCTCAGTGACTTTCTCAAAGAAGTCCACTAGATTTAGTAGGCATGACATGCTTTTGATGAAGCCAAACTGGGTTGGGTCCAGTATTTGGAAGTTTCCTATGTCTTTATCAGGTCTGTGTTTATTCTTTATATAAATAACCACAGAAACTGGAACGCTGCAACAGATTTATTCCGGTACCTCGGCGAAATGCCTTCAAAGGAATAAAGTACAACCACATATTGCATCTATTTATATTATGCACAATGCAATTAATCAATTACAAAAAGTTAATTGCAAAGGAAAAAGTTTCCAAAGAATTAAGGAGACATTACATATAACGCACAAATGTAAGTGAATATAAACATTTGACATTAGATCCATGTAGAGAAAATGTCTGATAATCAAAAAAGAGAACATTGAAATGCACCATAACAATTATAGCAGCAAAATTACCAATATCATTAAATAGTAAGATTCACCTCCAAATTCATACCCCTAGGTCTCAAGGTGCCAAATTTTAAAATGAAGCTGCTCTCTAACTTCAAAAGATTTTGTAAACAATTTACACCATTCTTAGGTTTTGGTTTTGCTAAGGTGCAAAATATTAATGAATCCATATTACCCTTATGAACTATGCTGAAATATTCAGAGATAGGACTATCCAATCTGGCATTGCGTACATCACCCATGTGCTCTAAAATGCGTATTTTAAGTTTGCGTTTTGTTTGACCAATATAATATTTTGGTGGGTCACAATCACAACCAAGGATGTACACAACGCTACAGGATTTACAATTAAAATTGTCATGGGCGATATATTTGACACCATTAATCATACATCCAGACAAATTTTTAACCTTTGCAGACGGGACTGTAGCTGTTTTCCACTCTATCAGAACAAAGCCGGTTGGGAGGCTGTGGTTAAACAGAGATCCTACTGGGCCTGACAGGTCTTGATTTCAGCTATTTTAAAGGCAACTGGTATATCATCCGGCCCACTGATGCCATATTTTTAGTTTTAGAGAACAATTTTGCTACCTGTTCATTGGTGATAATTGGTAGAGGAGTGCTGGAGGTCATTTCTTGAAGGAGAACTAGGAATGATGGGGAATTGGAGTCTGTGCTGAATTTATCATCCGGCAGATTTGCTATATCTTCTTGCTGAGTACAGGAGATGCCATCTGTAACAAATTCTGCACATTATTAGGAATTGTCCTTAAGACTATGAAAATAACTGAAAAATGTCTTATGGTCATCCTTAGCTTTGCAGGCTATTTTTATCTCAAAGTCTGCTTTCAGAGAATGACTAGTACCCTGATTTGCTTATTTATGCTAATGAGAGACTTATTTGTCTACTGAGCACATTCCCTTCTACTTCTCGACAGGATTTTATTTCTTTTGTTGTACAACCTATTAAGACCACGGACCCACCAGGGTGGCTTGTTTTGCAATTTGACCTGGGCTTATTTCACTTCTGTACTGCCATTGCTATGCAGTTCTTTATACAGTCATGCAGGGTTTTTGTGTACTCCTCTGCATAGGCTTCTGTGTTTTCTGGATTTGGAGGAGCTTGGAATCTAGTTAAACCATCACTTAATAAGGAGGTAGTTTGCCTTACAGAATTTGTTAAAGATTTTGGGATTCAGTGGGGGTCTAGTTTTACCTTAATTTCCGCGGAGACCACTTTATCTGTTCTTACTAGTGAGGACATCGCACATATTTGTGAGTACCAGATCTATTCATTCCCCTGGTGGAAATTAAGGATAAAAGAATATCGATTCTAGCAGCTGTGTTCCCAAAACTCTCTCACTTTCTAGGCAGTCATCAGACTGCAGACTGTAAAGGAAGTCTCAGAATTCTCCTAAGCAGAAAAAAATATTTATTTACATTTATTTCACTGAGGAGTTGTTTTTCTACAGTATAAAATGCAGTTTTATGTTTTGCTTTATAAAGCATCCACCACTGTGACCGGTTTTTACTAAAGTCAATTAAAGTGACTGCTTGTTTCAATAAATGATGCTACATATTTTTACATTCTATTTTTTCTTTCTGCACACCCATTTGACTTTTTAATACCTTTATCAACTGTTAAACTAGATACATTGATAACAAGCTCAAAAAACAATGCCAAATGATTAGTTACATTTACACAAACAAGGATAGACCAAATTAAAGAAAAAGAATCTGTTTAAGAAAAATAATCAATCTCAGTGGATGGTCTAGCTCTATGTAAGTTGGCTCTATGTGAGGTCCTAAAACAAGATTGTTAGAATCGAATATCTAATGCAGTAACTTTGCATCTTCAATTTTTGTCGGTTCTCATATGGCACTTTTAATCTCTTACAAAAATAACAGGACAGTTAAGACTAAATGTTGCAATACACCAAATACATCCTCCCTAGACTTTTTACTAGTAGAAGCATAAGCAGCAATGAGTCTAAAAATCCCCACCCTGGACTGAATATCACACAAGAATTTGTCCTGAAATAGCAATTAATACGTCTAATGAAGAACTACTTGATTTATATGAAATAACTATACTGGAGCATAAATCTCTTCCAAAGCTCTAAACATGTTTATGCCCACAAACAATCTCAAGACCATTTTTTCTGGTAAATCATTAAGTAATCTTAGATCAAGTAACAAATATTATCAGCGCTTACCTGCATACAAAAATGTAAAATCTGTAATCTGTGATGTTCAATAATCAAGTTGTTCACTTTTAAACTACTAACAAGATTATCCTTTTCCTTTCTTAACAATGTTTTTTAGCCTGGGACTTCCAAGATGGCTGCACACTGATTAAAAGTTTAAGTCTAGCTCCCCCAGTGTGAAAACTGAAACTTAGCAGAAAAAGCCAGTGAACCTAGATTTCCGGATACATTTCAGTAACTGGCTAGTAAGTGCACGGCCTGGATGCCAGGAGAAAAGAAACACAGGACCTCAAGGAAAATCAGCTACAAAAGGCTATGAAAAAACACTGACTGGGAGCTGTAGCTGTTCAGTAAAAAGCAGTGCAAGCTCCAGACATGACTTCCAGTTGCCTAGAGTGAACTATAAGGCAATTGCACACAGACCTGACTAAAATGAATGAAACACTGATGGAGTATATCAACTCAAGCAATAAAAGTTTGGAAAATGGAAGAAGCTTTAAACAGACATTCAGATAAGGTGATAAAACTACAAAACTCAGTCATCAAAATGAAGAAAAGGCTGGCTGAATATGAGACTGCACAAGAAGAGATGTTTAAAAAATAATAGAATTAGAGGACAGAGCATGTAGGGAACCTTGCTAGGCATGTCTGTGAGAATGGGTCACTACACGAATTTAAGTTTACAGTGTTAGAATTAGCCCTTAGAAGTCTCTGATTTGGCAATATTAAGAACATCACAGAAAAAATAGAGATAAAGTGGATTATTAGGCTTCAGGCTCATAGATGTTTCAGCCTGAATAACAAAATTTCATTGAAACCATTTTTGACAGATAGGCCATTAAATAAGTATGCTAGAGTTATAGGTTCCTCCCCCCTTTCCTGATATATATGTGCTTGTCTTTTTTATATATTTTTATCTGAATGCATTTTTTTATATTTATTTCTAAGATTTATGTGTAAAATCTAAATTTTCAGTAATGTTTTTTAATGTATTTATAATATGTGAGATGCCTAATGTCAAGCTTAATTACTATTTAATGGGTTTAGTTCTGTGATTGGATGATTTGAAATGATTGTATGGTATTTAGATAGATACACTGAGTGTGTTTTTTTAGAAAGTCTGAGGAAGTATCGAATCTGAATTGAAAGCGGTTACTTCATAGCAAACGTTTTTTAGCTGTGCTTGTGCCTTCCTTTATTTGCTTTTGGAATTAACTGCTTTTTAGAAAGGCACTTAGTCCTCTGTGAACTACTGTGGTGTTGCTGCTGCTGCTGCATGTAGAGAAAACTTGAGATTTTCTGTTGTACCCAAGAAGCTGGAAGGAACAGACTATATTAATTTTATGAAAGCATAAATAAGCAAAAGAAACTACAGTGCTATTCCACAACATGAATTGTTAATTGAAAGGGCACATCCTGTTTATGCTCCAAATCTGGCTATGAAAAAACAACTTAGACCTTTAATAATAAAGATGGAATCTTACCACCAGTAGGAGTTGATTTTGACTGAACTGTGACAGAAGGACAAAATACTGAAAGTGAGAGACAGCAAAGTGTTTGCAGAGAATAGCTATTCATTGTACATCACGTAGAAGAAGAGTAAATTTATCCCAATATTCAGGGAATGTTGAAAAGCAGGCATGAGATTCAAACTGCTCTACCAAGCTATAGGTTCATAGGTTCATAGGTTTATACTAGGCTATCTGCCCTAAGGCATTTATAAGCCTAGCCCAAATTTTTGTGGCTTACGCCACCCCTTATATGAAAAAATACTGTGCCCATTAGTTTGTTGTGCCTCTGTCCAGCAGTGACACAGAGATGATTCCCGGGGTAAACCTACGATCTCCCATCCACAGGTCTAGATTTCTCTTGAACAGAGTCAGTGAAGTGCTCTGCCTCACATGGACCGGGATTTTATTCCACAGCATAGGGAGTCTCTGAGTGATAAATCTATCCCTCCAGCACGTCCTATTTATATCCGTGCTAAGGTTTAAGTCGCTTGCTCTAGTGGTTTTGGTGGATTTGGATTTTTTGAGGTGGAGCATGTCCATTAATTCCGGGTTGGACATGGCCTTGTATGTCAGGCACATGTCACCTCTGAGCAGACGGTATGCGACTGAATACAGCTGGAGTTTCTTCAATCTGGCAGCATATGACAGATTTTGGAGTCCCTTTATCCTTTTGGTGAGGAACTTTTGGGGTCTCTCCAGTTGCTGCAGATGTCGGGTGAGATACATCCCGAATGGGGCATTGTACTCGATCATTGGTCTGATAAGTGAAGAGTACAGGGGAACAGTGACCTCACTAGATCTGGATGTGAATCCCTTCATGATCAGGTGGGCAATGTAGAAGGTCTTTCTAACCACTTTAGCAACGTGAGTGTCAAAGAAAGGCCACTGTCAACCTGGGTCCCCAGGTCCCTGATAACCTCTTCTGTGCTTAGTGGATTGCCACCTATATGGTAGCTTGGGGTTACCTTGTTTTTCCCGAAGGGTATGACTATACATTTTTGGCGTTTAACTTCAGGCCATGGCTCTGGCACCAGCTATCTGTTTCCGTGAGTCCCTTCTGAAGGATATCCGTGTCCGATGCACTTTCCACTATGGCGCCCAGTTTGCAGTCGTCTGCAAACTTTGTCAGCCAAAGTCCTCCCATGTTGGCCTGTACTTCTGAGAAGTAGATGCCAAACAATAGGGGGCCAAGGACCGAGCCCTGTGGGACACCACTTGTGACCGGCTTGGAGTCTGACACAGCGCCAGCAACTCTAACCCTGTGGCTTCTGTCCTTAAGCCAGTTTGCAACCCATCTTGTGACATAGGTTCATAGGTTCATAGGTTCATACTAGGCTATCTGCCCAAGGGCATTTATAAGCCTAGCCCATAGTTATGTGGCTTTCGCCACCCCTTTAGTTTGAATAAAAACTATGCCTATCATTTTGCTGTGCCTCTGTCAAGCAGTGACACTGAAGTAATCCCTGGGGTATATCTGCAATCTCCCATCCATTGGTCAAGATTCCTCTTGAACAAGGCCAGAGAGGTGCTCTGCCTCACATGTACCGGGATTTTGTTCCACAGCATAGGGAGTCTCTGGGTGATGAATCTGTCCCTCCAGCACGTTCTATTTATAACCGTGTCAAGGTTTAAGTCTCCGCCCTTGTGGTTCTGAGGGATCTAGATTTTTGAGGTGAAGCATATTCATCAAATCTGGGTTTGACATGGCCTTATATGTCAGGCACAGGTCACCTCTGAGCAAGCGGTATGAGACTGAATAGAGCTGGAATTCTTTCAGTCGGGCAGCATAAGACATATTTTGAGACCCTTTATCCTTTTGGTGAGGAACTTTGGGGCCTTTCAAGCTGCAGTAGGTGTCTGGTCAGATACATTCCGACGGGCATTGTACTCAATCATAGGTCTAATAAGTGATGAGTACAGGGGACGATGACCTCCCTTGATCTAGATGTGAATCCCTTCATGATCAGGTGGGTGATATAGAAGGTTTTCCTAACTACTTTAGCAACATGAGTGTCAAGCGAAGGCTACTGTCAACCTGGGTCCCCAGATCCCTGATGACTTTTTCTGTGCTCAGTGGATTGCCACCTATATGGTAGCTAGGGGTAACATTGTTTTTCCCGAAGGGTATGACTATGCATTTTTTGGCGTTTAACTTCAGGCCATGGCTCTGGCATCAGTTATCCGTTTCTGTGAGGCCCTTCTGGAGGATATCTGTGTCAGATGTGTTTTCGACTATGGCCCAGTTTGCAGTCATCTGCAAACTTTGTCAGCCATAACCCTCCTGTGTTTGCTTGTACTTCAGAAAAGTAGATGCCGAACAAGAGTGGACCCAGGACTGAGCCCTGTGGGACACCACTTGTGACAGGCTTTGAGTCTGACATGGCTCCAGCAACTCTGACCCTGTGGGTTCTGTCACTTAGCCAGTTTGCAACCCATCTTGTGATGTATGGGTTTACATTCAAGCTGATGAGTTTTTCGATGATACCTGAGTGGGGTATTGTGTCGAAGGCCTTTGCCAGGTCGAGGTAGGCTGTATGGACTGCCTTTCCCTCATCAATGGCCTTGGTGACTGTCTCGAAAAAGTCAACCAAGTTTAAGAGACAGGATCTGCCTTTGACAAAGCCAAACTGAGTTGGATCCAAAGTCTGCAAGTTCCCTAATATGGGTTTACATTTAAGCTGGTAAGTTTTTCTACAATACCCGAGTGGGGTATTGTGTCGAAAGCCTTTGCAAGGTCAAGGTAGGCTGTATGGACTGCCTTTCCCTCATCAATGGCCTTGGTGACTGTTTCAAAGAAGTCGACCAAGTTCAAAAGGCATGATCTTCCCTTGACAAAGCCAAACTGGGTCGGGTCCAATGTCTGCAAGTCCCCTATATCTTTGTTTATGAGCTCCATTATGATCCTCTACATAGCTTTGCAGACTAGACTTGTTAAGCTTATGGGGCGGTAATTACCAGGGTCCGTAGAGGCGCTGCCTTTGTGGAGTGGGACCACAGTTGCCATACGCCACTCCTTGGGCACGTATCCTGTGGTAAGGCTGAGATTAAACAGCTGCCTTATGTGCAGGTTTAATTCCTCATTTAGCTCGTGTAGCACACAGCCAGGGACACCATCCGGTCCCATTGATGCTGTGTTTTTAGCTTTAGAGAGAGCAGCTTTCACCTGCGCATTTGAGATGTCCGGGAGGCTACACTCGGCTGGGATAGTTATCTCTCCTTTGGGGGGGAGAGGGGGGTGAAGTTTGCACTGAACCTGTCTGCCAGTATGTTGGCAATGTCTGTGGGTTCAGTGATTTTTGTATCATTTTGGACTAATTCTGAGCATATCTGGGAGTTTGCACCCAGGTTCCTAACATAGCTGAAAAAGGCCTTATGATTGTCCTTTGAATCCATGGCAATTTTTCTCTCAAAATTGGCCTTAGTTGATTTTATGAGTGCTCGTATTTTTTTACTAATAATGATCAGGGGTGACTTCCCTTTTATGGATTTTGTTCTATCATGTAATAGCTTTCTCCTCTTATTGTAAAGTTTGTTAATGGCTGGGGTCCACCAGACTGGACGTTTGCCCTTTGTGGAAAGAGTCTTGGTTTTATTTGGGATTGCCTGATCCATGCAGTCCTGGAGGTGTTCATAGAAGGCATTTGTAAGGGCTTCCGCAGCTTGGGTTGTGGTTTCCTCTGGCTCAGGGGCCTTGAAGGATACCACACCAGTCTTGAGTAGTGTGAAGTTTGCTTTAGAGAAGTTCTTCACTATGGTCTTTTTTGTTTGGGGTGTGGGTGGGATGTGGATTTCCAGTGAGATTAGTTTATGATCAGATCTCACCAATGAGGGATATACTTCCGGTGTGGAGCATTTTGTCCCCATGTTTGTGACAATGAGATCTAGTATATTTTCTCCTCTCGTGGGAACAGTGACTAGCTGTTCCATGGCATTTGAATTTATGAACTCCAGGAACCGTTGGGCTAGAAAGTTAGGGCTTGAGTAATGTTCCCAGTCTATATTCGGGTAGTTGAAGTCACCCAATATGATGGTATTTGGAGATACATTTATACCCTCCAGTGTCTTCAGGAAGGCTGTGTGGGTTTCCTGAGTTTGAGAGGGTGGCCTGTAGCATGCTACAATTTGTAGAGCAGTTTTGCCTATGGTTAGTTGCACCTGAATGGTTTCCGAAGCTTCGTGCGTTGCCACCAACCTGGAGGTGTGGGTATCCTTTATGAATATGGATACACCCCCTCCTTTTGTGGTGTGGTCCGGGTTTTGGGGCCGGAACGCATGATATGAGGTAAAACCTAATAGTGCCGGGGTGCTCTCAGGAGCCTTGAACCAGGTTTCAGTTACAGCACAGACATCGATGTTCTCCATACTGAGAAGGGCCTCGAGTGCCTGCATTTTGAGATTTAGACTTCTGGCATTGAGCAGCATTACCCTCAGTTTCTTCCCATTTTGTTTTCTAGGGAGGTAGGTTTAGAATTTGAGCCTTGCCTAAAAAAGGCACAATGGGGGTGGCAAGAGCCTTAGCCAATATCCGGAATCCCAGGGGTGACAGATGCAAGCCGTCCCTTGCGAAGCAGCGTGGCTTGTCAAGCATGTCATCCCAGGCAGACAGACACTGGATCCCCTTTGAATGACACCAGACATTAAGCCAATTGTTAAAGCTGATCATCTTGTCTCTATATTGTGGCATCATTCTTGGTGAAGGAAGGATACTGCTCAGGGTTAGGGTCATACCTGCCTGGGCTACATAATCAGAGAGCTCCTCTATGTCTCTTTTCATGTAGTCCAGGAAGGTACGTCTCAGGTCGTTCACACCAGCATTGACAATGACTGTGTCATATTTGTACTTGCCGTGGAGTGACCCGAGTGCTTGTGTTATGTGGCGGATTCTAGCGCCCGATAGGCAGCTTACTGTGACCCACTCCTTGTTCAGCCTGGTGAGTGGGACATCAGTGTGTCTGACTATGGAGTCCCCTATGACAAGTATGTTTGGTGTTGTATTTGGCCTTAAGGGCTGTGACTGCTTTGCACACTGCTTTTGTGGTTTATGTGTTGCTTGTGGGGTGTCTTGAGGTAGCAGTTGTTTGGGTGTCTGCTTTGGAGGCCTCTGCTGTTTAGGTAAATTTTTACTCAGAGCCTCCGAGTATGTCTTTGTGTGTTTATGTGTTTGATTCAGTGGAGTGGTAGCATTATATGAGGCTGGTTTTGTGGTGTGTGTAGTTGCCTTCTCCTCCTGTCTGGTCTTGCCAGTCCTGAGTTTAGAGAGCTCAGCCTCCAGTTTGGCTAAATAGCTGCATCTCTCGCAAGTATTTGTGTTATGTGGGAGGAGGAGAGGGTTGTCTGTGTACATGAGGCAGTTATAACATTGCCTCCTATCTTCATAATATTTCCCTTAGAGCAACAAAATCATTTTTTGATGAAGTGCATGCTAAGCAAGAAATACAAAAGTTAATTCAACAAAAAGTGAGCTGTGAAACAGAAGAAGATTCTGCTTCCTGTTCTAGTAATAAAGGCCACAGAGGCAGATTGTGCCAGTGAAACCTTTTCCAGTGTTAACAGAGAATGCTTGTGAAAGGGAAAAGCACAAAAGCTGACTAGAAGAATTGAGAGTACATTGAAAATGAAGCAGAGACAGGGTTTGGAAGAAGGAGATAAACAGGAATAGAAAAACATCTGTAAATATTGGATTTTCTTGGATTTTGTTAAACTTTTAGGGGACTCTAAAGCATATGCCCTACTTCATGTCATTAATGTTTGGAAAAATACTCAGGATAGGGGAACAGGAGTGAGAAAGTGAAGTAAGTAAAACATTTTTTCTTAATAGTACTGTTTAAATGGTGCATGGCTTTCGTTGCATGTTATATACTTTTTCAGTTATTTTTAAGTTTAATGGGAATACTAATGTAAATAGGTGCTCCTTTTTATTTTGGTTTCTTTCTCCCTTCTTCCTTTCTCTTTTTTCAGTTTTAAGAAATGTAGGCACTGCAATGTAATTTTTTTTTTCTTTTTGTTTCTTTCTCCATTCTACTCTCTCCTTGTTCAGCTTTAAGAAATATAGGCACTGCAATGTAAAAAAATCAGATCTGTTTAAAAGAGAATGTAAAAGAAAAATTAGTGTGCTTTTTCTCATTTTTGCATAGGGGAATGGCTTATTAGCTTATCTAGTAAAAAGATTTATAAGAAAACAAGTAAATGAAAAAAGTATATTAAATATTGTAAGTCTTTCTTCTAGCAAACAGTTTTGTGTCTGGTTCTCATGTCTCTAGCAGACAATCTGATAAAGAGAAACTGCTTGGAGAAAATGTCTTCTGAAAGTATTCAACTGTTTTACCAGTTGAGAGAGCTCTAAAGTTAAGAGAGAAACAGGCAGCACTTAATAGAATCACAGGCTCTACCCTGCATCTTAGCATGGATATGCTTTCTTTTAGCTTACCTTAAGTCTGTGTGTGTGGCTGTTTGGAACATATGCTCCTATCAGGAGGGTAAAATTTTAACATTTGAAGATGTACATAGTTTTGTGTGTTATTAAGTTAATAGGCTTTAGGGGTTATTGGATGTATGTGTGTATTTTTGTCTGAGGGGGAAACATTGTGTAAAATGTTACATAAGCTCAAATGGAGATCACAAGAAATAACTGTATAAATGATTAACCTGCTAAACAGTACATGCATGTAGCACAAAGGCTGAAACTAGACAGTTAACAAAAAAGCTGTTATGCATAAAAGGTGGAATAATAATCTCTCAAGAATATGATGCTTTTTGTAATGTATTTAAACAATAATGGCTTTACAGATAAATACAAAAAAAGAAAGAATAGTGAATTATATTAAAAATATCTAGAGTGCAAAAAAACTTGGAAAAAAAGCAAACATGTGAATTTGATAAAGAAAGGCTTTCAGGATGGTAATTCAGTGGAATACCTGGGGCAAAGGAAGAGATGAGTACTTATATTAATTGTAAGATAAGATCCAATAGTAACAGAAAAGGATAAAATAACAATAATGGTAGATTTGTAGTACTAAGGGGCTACTGGCAAGGGAGGAGGATTGCACTTGTATGTATTTATATTCCACCAAAAACTGCTATAATGGAGCATAAGAAAATTCTATGAGAAATAATTAGCTTTCAGCAAGGAATATTACTTAGAGTTGTGGAATGGAATTTGATTTGCAATAGTGAAGATGTGTCTGGGGGACCCAAAAGGGAAAATATAACAAAGGAGCGTAGATTTTTAAAGAAATGTGTGAAAATATTTGGCATGGAAGATGTCAGTTCAGTACTAGGACTTCAGAGTGAATTTACATATAATTTCCAAAGATACAAAACCTCAGCTAGGCTAGACAGAATTTACATTTCACATGAACGTGCATTTACTTGAATGATGGTCTTGATATGCATCCAATAATTATTTCAGATCATAAACCAATAATAACTAAAATAAAAACACAGAGTAACAAAATAAAAATGAGAAAAATGGTGCTTTCCCACCATCTTTTGAAAAGAGAGGAATTTAAGGAATTTAATCAGAAGAAAAGACAGAAACAACTTCTGAAAATAAAGCTAGGGAGTGGGGCAAAATTAAAGTGGAGCTTAAAAATAATGGGGAAATAAAAGAAAGGGAGATATGGTTAAGTAGTAGTAAGAATTATTTAGATTGACTGACAAATGTTAAAAGTATTGCAAAAGAGGGGGAATCCCACAGAACAAGATTAAGAGCAACTGCAGAATGCTAAACAGAAAATAAGGGATTACCTCAATAATAAGCATGAGTTTAAAAAGATTGCTGTTAAGCAACTGTTTTTGATAATAATGCCAGAGTACAAAAACTTTTAGCACAATGACTCAAGCATTTCCCTGCTATAAAACCTGCATTTGCAGAGTTTTTGTGCTTGTATACAGCTTAGCAAGCTCCTGCCTGGTGCCCTGCAGAGTTCTACAGCAGTAGAGAGACAAAAGAGAGACTTTGGAGTGATTAAGTATACTTTTTCTGCATTTTCTTGTTGCCTTTAGCTAATTCCACCTAAAACGCTGATCTTTTAGAGTTTCTGTGACTTAAAAAGCTTATTTCAGCTACATATTGTACTTATTTCACTGCCTGCACTTTAACAAAGTCGTTTTTGTGTTTAAATTACCTGTTTAACTGTTGTAGGCTACAGACTCAAGTGTGACAACAATTCCTGTGCATTTAAAGTCTTTTTTTGATTGTATTTGCTTTATTTTCTGAAAAAAAATATATACATGTTTTCCCACCTTTCTAAGCTAGTATAGTCCAGTTTTCAGGTTAGTTCTGAATTCAGGGCTGTGTTACAAGTTTCTGTGTTTTCCCATACCTTAATTGGATAGAAGGAAGCTTCTCTGTTCACCTGTGTGAGAGGGGAGCTTTGAGCAGCCTATCTGTCCCTTGAGGAGTGGTTTCAGCTCAGAAATTAGTAGTTTATTGGCCATTTTGGGCTAATTTCTATCTCTTTCATTTCCCTGCTATAAAACCTGCATTTGCAAGGTTTTGCATACCGGGCAGCACTGGTTAGCTAGGGTATAACTATTCCTGGATCCACAAAGTCTTCTCTTCAATTTTTTCCCTTGGAACTAGACAAACTTTCAACTTAAGCACTCACACCATTCACTTCTCAGCCTGGTACTTGCTCAAAATTCATAGCAAACACTCATAAACCTTAGCACTAGTCCCCTCTATACTGTAGAGAAGGACAAGGCTCTCTATTTGACCTTACCAGCCAATCAGTAAAACAGCTCACTGTACCTACCAGGAATGTCCAAAGGGCAGTTTTAGGTGTACTCTCCGGTCCAACTGGTGAATCTGGGCATTTTGAGGCAATATTACAACTGCCTCATGTACACAGACAACCCTCTCCTCCTACCACCAAACACTAATACATTCGAGAGATGCAGTTATACAGCCAAACTGGAGGCTAAGCTCTCTCAACCCAAGACTGGACCAGACAGTCAAGAGGAGAAGGGAATTACTTGCATCACACCACCAGTCTCACATAGACCTATGAAACCAGCACCAGCAAAAAACACACATAAATACACAAAAACATACTCAGAGGCTCTAAATAAAATCTGCAAAAGCAACAGAGACCTCCAAAGCAGACATCCAAGCAACCTCCACCCCCAACACAAACCATGAAACACATAATTCACAAAATCAGTGTGCCACGTACTCACAGCCCTTAAGGCAAAATAACATACCCAACACACTAGTAATAGGTGACTCTATAGTCAGGCACACTGACATCCCACTCACTAGGCTGAACAAGGAGAAGGGTATGGTTAGCTGCCTGTCGGGTGCCAGGATCTGCCACATAACACAAGCACTCAGGTCACTCCAGAACAAGTACAAATACAACTCTGTCATTGTCCATGTTGGTGTGAATGACCTGAGCCGTACCTCCCTGGACTACATGAAAAGAGACACGTAGGACCTCTCTGATCATGTAGCCCAGACCGGTATGACCCTGAGTAGCATCCTGCCCTCACCAAGAATGATACCATGGTATAAAGAAAAAATTATCAATTTCAACAATTGGCTAAGCTTCTGGTGTCATTTAAATGGGATCCAGTGTCTGTCAGCTGGGATGACATGCTTGACAAGCCATGCTGCTTTGCTAGAGACGGCTTTCACCTGTCACACTTAGGCTTTCGAATACTGGCCAAGGCTCTTGTCACCCCCATAGTGCATTTTTTAGGAAAGGCTCAAAAGACAAACCCACCGCCGTAAATAGCACAAGTAACAAAAAACTGAGGGTAATGCTACTCAATGCCAGAAGTCTAAACCTCAGAATGCATGCACACAAGGCACTTCTCAGTATGGAGAAAATAAATATATGTGCAGTAACAGAAACCTGGTTTAAGGCTTCAGAGAGCACCTCAGCACTACCAGGCTACAACTCATACCATACATTTCGGCCACAAAACCCAGACAAAAATACAAAAGGCGGAGGCATATCCATATTCATCAAGGATACCCACACCTCCAGGTTAGTGGCACAGCATGATGCTTCAGAGATCATCCACGTGCAACTAGCATCAAGCAGAACTGCAATTCAAATTGTAGCTTGCTACAGATCACCCACCATGTCCCAGGACCTCCATTCCGCATTTATGGAAACATAAAGGTACTACCAAACACCCTGATATTGGGTGATTTCAATTACCCAAACATTAACTGGGAGAACTACTCAAGTACTAACTCCCTTGCCCAACATTTCCTAGAATTTATAAACTCAAACACCCTTGATCAACTGGTCAACACCCCCACCAGAGGTGGCAACGTATTGGACCTGGTCATCAACATGGGCAACCGGTGTTCCACACCGGAGATCAGCCCCTCGCTGGCTAGATCTCACCATAAACTAATCACTCTAGATATCCACATTTCACCCCCACCCCCGGTCAAAGAAACCACCGTGAAAAACTTTTCAAAGGCAAACTTCACGTTACTTAAGACCGAAGTGGAAAGTTTTGAATCCCCCATGCTAAAGGATAACGCTGCCCAAGCTGCAAAATCCTTTACTAATTCACTCTACAGACACCTACAAGAATGCATGAATCATGCTATCCCAAGCAAAGCCAAGACTCACTCCTCCAAGAAAAGGAAACCAGTCTGGTGGACCCCTGCCGTAAACAAGCTATACAATAGAAGGAGGAAAATAGTACAGGAAAGAGTAAAATCCCAAGAGAGGAAGAAGATCAATATCAGCAAGAAACTATGATCCCTCATAAAATCATCCAAGGCTAGCTTCGAAAAAAAATTGCCAAGGACTCCAAAGATAACCACAAGGCATTCTTTAGCTATGTCAAGAATCTAAGTGGCAATTCACAGATCTGCTCAGAGTTAGTGCAGAATGGCACAAAATACACTGAACCGACCGATATCGCCAACATCCTGGCAGACAGGTTCAGTGCAAACGTCACCCTCCTCTCACCCCCAAAAGGGCCCATAACCATACTAGAAGAATGTAGTGCCCCTGAAATCACAAACACTAAGGTTAAAACAGCCCTCTCCAAAGCCAAAAACACAGCATCAATAGGACCGGACAGTGTCCCCAGCTGCGTCCTACATGAGCTCAAAGATGAACTAACCCCTCATCTAAACACACTGTTCAAACTCAGCCTCTCCATAGGCTACATACCCATAGAGTGGCACACAGCAATGGTTATTCTACTCCACAAAGGTGGAGCCACAACAGACCTCAAGAACTATCACCCTATATGCCTGACTAGCTTGGTCTGCAAGGCTATGGAGCGCATCATTAGGGATCTCATTAACAGAGACATCGGGAACCTCCAAACACTGGACCCTTCCCAGTTCGGCTTTGTTAAAGGCAGATTATGCCTCCTAATTTGGTGGACTTCTTTGAGACAGTTACCAAGGCTATCAACAAGGGAAAGGTGGGCCACACAGCCTACCTAGACCTTGAAAAGGACTTCGACACCATTCCCCATTCTGGTATTATAGACAAGCTCACCAGCCTGAACATAAACCCCTATGTCACGAGATGGGTTGCCAGCTGGCTCATGGACAGAACCCACATGGTAAGAGTTGCGGGAGCTAGGTCTGACTCTAAACCGGTTACAAGTGGCATTCCCCAGGGCTCAGTCCTAGGACCCCTCCTGTTCGATGTATACTTCTCAGAGGTACAGGCAAGCACAGGAGGACTATGGCTGACCAAGTTCGCAGACAATTGCAAACTAGGGGCTATAACTGACTTTCCTGCTGAGACAGACATCCTCCAAAAGGGTCTCACTGAGACAGATACCTGGTGTCAAAACAATGGCCTCAAGCTTGCCAAAAAGTGCATAGTCATTCCCTTTGGAAAAAATAAAGTACCCACAAATTACCACATAGGTGGTAGCCCCCTAAATACAGAACACGAAATAAGGGATGTGGGGACTCAAGTAGATAGTAATCTCTCCTTTGATAATCACATTACCAAAGTGATTGGAAAATCCTTCTATGTGGCCCACCTAATCACAAAAGGGTTTGCATCCAGATCAAAAGAGGTCATTGTGCCCCTCTACACATCATTCATCAGACCCATCATAGAGTTCAATGCCCCATTTGGGATGTACCTTACAAGACACCTGCAACAGCTGGAAAGACCACAGAAGTACCTCACCAAGAGGATCACTGGCTTCAAACAGATGCCCTATGCAGCTCAGCTGAAGAAACTCTAGCTGTACTCGGTTGCATACCGCCTACTCAGAGGTGATCTCTGCCTGACATACAAGGCCATGTCCAGCCCAGAATTGATGGACATGCTCCACCTAAAGAAAACCATATCCCCTTGAGCCACATGCTCTAGGGATCTAAACCGCACCACAACAGTAAATAAGACATGCTGGAGGGATGGATTCTTGTCCCAGAGACTTTCCATGCTCTGGAACAAGATTCCAGTCTACATTAGGCAGAGCTCCTCACTAATGCTCTTCAAGAGAAACCTTGACGAGTGGATGGGAAACAGGAAGCTTATCCCAGGGATCACTTCAGTGGCTCTGCTGGACAGAGGCACAGGGAACTAATCTAAGGGGGCAGCAAAAGCCAACACATTCCAGCTAGGCTTATAAATGCCTTTGGGCAGATAGCCTAGTATCTATGAACCTATGAACAGAAAGTAGAAATGGCTGTCACCAAACTCAAAAAGCCAATAACATGGAAGACAAGGGATCCTGTAGAAGTATTAGACTTATTTCAGAAATTCTTTGACAGTCTGTGTAAAGCAGAGAAATATGTTAATCAAGGAAAGGTACAAATGGAGATGTTTATGGAAGAATTAAATATACCAAGGGTAGAGGAAGAGGAAGCTCAATTACTAATGGTTATGATAGGAGAATATGAGCTAAAAATGGTGATGTATAACCAATCTACAGGAAGGTCCCCAGGAACAGATGGTATTCCTGTGGAAGCTATGAGGGAAAACAATGATAAAGATCTGGAAAGTTTTGTTTAACAGTATTTTAAGAGGAGAAGAAATGCCAACATCTTGGAAGGAAGTGGTGGTAGCTGTAATATCTAAAAAGGGTAATGATCTATCAGATCCAGCTTCATACTGGCCCATTTCAATTCTAAACCACAATTATAAAGTGTTTATGTCTATAACAGCTAAAAGAATGTCAAAAATGATACCAAAATTGTTAGGTATGGATCAATGTGGTTTTGTGGAGGGGAGGCAAATATTTGACAGCATTAGCAGAACACTGATTATCCAGAGGGAAGCAGAAAGTAAGAAAATACCACTGTTGTTGGTGGGTCTTGATGCAAAAAAAGCATCTAACAAATTAAGCTGGGACTTTATGAGAAGAACAATGGAAGTGTTTGCATTTCCTGATAAAATTATAAGGTGGATTACAAGGATATATGAGGGATAGCAGATGAAAATTGGGTGGGGTCCTCTCTGATAATCTCTGCTTGAGCAGAGGAACCAGGCAGGGATGTCCTCTCTTCCTTTTGTTATTTGCATTATGTTTAGAACCATTGGCAAGGAAAATAAAGGACTCACAAATTCAAGGCTATAATTGGTATGGTAGTCAATAAAAGCTGGGTCTATGTTTACAGATGACATTATTTTTTTACCTGACAAAACCAGAAAGGCACAGCACACTGATGTGGAACATACTGATACAGTTTCAAATCTTTTTGGGATACAAAATTAATGAAGCTAAAACAAAAGCAATAGCGGTAAACTATGTACCCAAATATGAATTGGTTCAGCAATATCCACACTTATGGGGACATGATAAAATTAATTATTTACAAGTAGAGATTAAAAGTGATTCCAGTGTGGCACCTAAGGATATGAGGGAATGACTAAACAAAAGATAACAGAAAAACTGAGAAAATGGATATCACTAGTAAGACATAATCATTTAAAATGTTTTTAGTACAGTTAATCTTATACACAGGCCAGACATATTTTTATCAACCAGAGGAAAAGTTGTGGATAGCAATTAATAAAGAGCTGAGGGATTTTATCAGGGAGGAGTATAAGTCAAGAGTCAAAGTGGATAAGCTGATTCTTCCAACAGAACAGGGTGGATTGGGATTACCCGATTTGAAGGGGTATTTCAGAGCAACACAGTTAAGCCTCCTATGCATAGTACAAGCAGAAAAGTATAATTCAAAGTGGAAAGAGATGATGATGAAACAGAAGGGAAGCTCAAGAAACAAGGAGAGACTGGGCTTCTTACTGTGATAGCTGTGGCAAAAGGATATACAGTGGGAGATCCTCTTGGAAATAGTTTGCTTTGAAACTGATCTCCCCTCAGAGCTACTGATGAAGGTCACAAAAAGTTGGTCTGATGATCTGGCATTTTTGGTTCTGTTTAAGTAGTAACACAGTTGCCCATACACATCCAAAGAGGAAAGAATGTAGGCAAGTGTATGGTCTGGTTTAAAGAAGATTCTGCCACAACCTTGGGTATACAAGAAGGGCTGGTCCTGAGACATACTCTGTCTGGGTGGAAAATGATGAAAGGTTCCACAAACATAAGGACCTGAAGTTCTGACAACCTTGTCGCTGAGGTAACGGCTAGTAAAAAGGCTGTATTCCAGGTCAGGAGTTTTGTATTAGCCGAAGCAGACACCTCTGGCCCGAAGAGTGGTAGGGTGAGCTTCTGTATATTGAAATTGAGGTACCAGGGAGGAACAGGAGGTTTCCTGGGAGGCCTAATGTAGACAACCCCTCTCAGAAACTGTTTCATGGGGGGGGGGGGTGAAAAGAAAGGAGGTTGAGAAGGCAGAAATAGCTGAAGCATGGATTTTTATAGAGGAGCAGGAGAGACCTTTTTTCAAAAAGACTACACAAGTATGACAGGATGAAGGGGATCAGAACTTGATGAGGGTTTTGTCCTTTCTGTCTGCACCAAAGAAAGAATTTTTTCCATTTGACAGAGTAAGACTTCCTAGTGCTAGGTCTCCTGGCCTCTTTTAGAATGCCCAGAACCTGCTTTCATGAGGCGCCATACCTTCCAAAGGATCAAGATATCATCCAAGCTGTTAGTTTGAGTGTGTGCAGGATGGGGCATATGACTGTACCCTTGTTCTGTTAACATATCCATTCTCTGTGGTAAATGCCATGGCTTCCTGTTGGTCAGACTGAGTAACAGAGGGTACCAGTGCTACTTTGGCCAGTCTGGGGCTGTCGGAATTCCCCTTAGTCCCTCTTCCCTTACTTAAAGCAATAGCCTGGATAGCAGCAGTATTGGTGGGAATGCGTAAAGGAACAGGTCTGTCTAAGTAAAGGAAAAAGCATCTGTCTTCCAGGCTGACTTCATTTTGTTCCTGGAGAAAAAAAATTTTCAAGTGAGCATTTTATTTGGTGGCGAAAAGGTCTATCTGTAGAACTCCCCATTTTCTGGCTATGCTAAGAAATACTACCTGAAGCAATTGTCACTCAAGGGGGTCTGACAGGTTTCTTCCAAAGTGATCTGCCAGTTGACTGGTTTCTCCTGGTGGGTAATGTGCATTGAAGTGCAGACCTAGGAAGTTGCTGTTTCACAAAGGTCTAAGGCTCGGCGACAACGGGGCATGAGAGTGGGTCCTCATACTTGTTTATGTACCAGATAACTTTGATATTGTCTGTCTTCACTAGGAGGACTCCAGGTTTTCATTTCTTTTAGAAGGCAATCAGGCCTTTATTAGACTGCTGCTCTTTTAGGTTGATGCATTGTTTTTGAACTTGAAGTCCCATTTGCCTTGAGTCAGGAAGCAGTTGAAGTGGGATTCCCAGGCTATTTCTCACGCAACTGTTGTCAGAGTTTGGTAATAAGGGATAAACCTGAAGGGAAGGTCTGGATTGAGGAAGCATGCTTGGGCCCACCAGGCAAACTCTTTCCTAAGGTAAGGAAGCAGTTTTATTCTGAAGATGTGATTCTGTGAAAGTTGGCATCACACATTTTTGAGATACAACTGAAGTTTTCTCATATGTAGTCTGGCCAGGGTGACCATGAGAATGCAAGAGGCCTCTGGCTGTAAGGTATTTCCTTTTCAAGACCTTTCTGAAGTAAATGTTTAGGAAGGTAACCTTGTCTGAAGGAAAGAAAGCCTTCTGAAGGACTGAGTCCAGTAAATCCTCTAGAAATACAATCTTGCTTGTGGGGGTTGTTTGAAATTTTGGCTTATTGATAGTGAACCCACTGCTGTTAGTAAGTTTTGGATATAAAGCAGGTCTGCTTTGAATATTTCTAGGCTTGTTGCCTGAATGAGGCAATCATCTAAGTAAGGGTAAATATGAATTAATTCCCTTTGTCCTGCAGAAAGCTATCACTGGAGCTAGGCATCTTTTAGATCCAAGGTTACGATGAAGGCTTTGAGGGTAATCAAGGGCAGCAGTTTTTGAACAGTTAGGATTTTAAATTTTGGGACCTGTTAAAATTGGTTGAGTCTTGAGAGGTCTAGAAATGTCCTCTATGTACTTTTTTTCTGAGAAATAGGAAAAGTCTGGAGTAAAAACCTCTGCCATATAAGGATTCTGGTACAGGTTCCACAAAGCCTTGAGTGCACAGTAGCTCTATTTAGGTTAAGGCCTCTGTTTTTTTTGGTTTGGAGGAATATCTGGAAAGCCTGAGTGAATCAAGGGTTGTTTGAAACTGAGTTTGTAACCTCTTTGAATGATGCTTAACACCCATAGATCTCTAGTAATAAAAGTCCAGTTCATGTAGAAAAGTGACAGTTTCCCACAGGCTGGGAGGAGTGGGATGGGAGAAGGGAGTGCCATGCAAGAGTCATGAATGCTGTCTCCTAGCGATCCACTAGGCCTACTGGGTATGTCTAGGCTGCTGGTGCTGTCTTCAGCTCCTTTCACTACAAGATTTCCTTTCCTTAGGCTTAGACTGGCAGCCTGGAAAGGTCCAGTGTTTGGTAGGAAATTCTGGCCGATTAGAAAGGGTTGGACCTGAAGGAAGTCCTTGCCAGTCTGCATGGCCTTGGCCTTATCCTCCGTCCTCCATTTTCTTAAGGATAGTTTCAGCCTTAGGACCAAAAAGATAATCTTTATCTAAGGGGTATCTAGTAGACTGGATTTGACATGCTCAGGAAGGGACTGCTCCCTGAGCCAGGCATGTCTTCTAATAATGGATCCTGTAGCTGCTACCTCACTGGAGGCCTCCAAGGCATCACAGCCACAGTGCACAGAATTCTTAGTCACCTGAGAGCAGGAGTTACATAGACCCATTAATTCTGTTGAGAGGGCCTTATTTTCAATTCTCATCAGTTTTGGTTTCATCTGGTCAAGGACAGTTTCCTGGTACTTCACCATATGACACAACGATACCACACCAGAAAGTTTATTACATAAAGCTTTCGGGTCTACATCCTTCATCAGTATAAAACAATTACATTAATACAACATTTAAATAGCAGAAATCATAAAATCACATGCCTCAGCCCATCCCACATCCTAACCACTAATAAAGCACAGCAAAAAAAAATACAAGAAAACCACTTAATAAAAACTCTATTACGAATAAAAATAAAAACAATCAAAAATATGATTACCTAAATAACCAAAAATTATCATATGCAAACTAAAATATTATACCAATTAAACATGCAAAAATTGTTATGCACAACCTTGCAATATATATATATATATATATATATATATATATATATATAGTATAGTATATAATGATATAATTTATTAAAAACAAAAATAAAAAAACAACTTATTAAAGCTTTTCCCTCTGTTTCTTAACTAATACAAGCTTTAAACTGACAGCATTATTTAGAACAGGGGGCGTATCCGCCTGAAGCCTAATAATCCACTCCAGCTCCTTCGACTCTAAACAATTATTCACATCACCTTTCCTTACACTCATTTCCACTGTGGTCAGTACCCTAAACTTAAAATCATGCTTTTCACCTTTATCCATAGCGTGTTTACTCAATGCATTTGTAAATATTTTCCTCCTGATCTCTGCTTTATGCTCCACTATTCTATCTCTTAACCTCCTAGTGGTTTTACCCACATAAAATGATGTACAAAGCCTACATGTGGCTAAGTAGACTATCTTTTCCTCATTACAAGTTGTCATTGTCCTTAACATAAAGACATCTCCACTCTTGGGATGCTTAAATATGTTTTCACCTTCATACAAATCATTACAGAAAGAACAATTGTAACATTTCCTTGTTCCCGTTTCCTTATCAGCTCCCTTAGTTTTTACTTCAAAATCTTTATAACATAATTTTTGTTTTAGTGCATCAGAACTTCTATATGCAAACCTTGGTTTATCTCCCACAATGGACCTTATCTCAGGCATAGCTAATAAAATTGGTCAGTTCCTTTCTATTATATTACCCACATTACGTGTATTCAAATTATATGTTGTCAAATATCTCACTGGTTTAACTTCTTTATGCAATTTGTCACCACATGTCATCATACCCCCTAACAAAATGGGTCTATATTTAGTCGGCCTTTCTTTGATTACTTCCTCAATTTCTTTATTTATTAACTGCTTTGAATAACCACTCCTCTCAAATTCTCGAGACATAATCTCAACTTGTTTATTAAATATACTTTCAACTGTATTTAACTTACTCATTCTAATAAATTGTGCCTTCAATACTCCCCTGAATATATGGGGGGCATGCATACTGTCCTTACTTACACATCTCAAAGCATCAACCTCCTTTCTAAAGACCTTAGACTCTACTTTATTGTTACTCTTAAATAGAGTTACATCTAGAAAATTTATACTACAATATGATGCTTCCATTTTGAACTTTAGAAAACCAGTCGACTCATTTAGATATTGTACGTAACTTTCTAACTCCAAAAGGGAACCTTTCCATAACAAAAAACAATCGTCCACAAATCTCTTGTAGAAGAATACTTTTTCATTAAGCTGGTTATTTTTACTCAATATCACCCTTTTCTCCCACTCATACAGCACTAAATTAGCATAGGTGTTAGCGACAGGCGTACCCATCGCCACACCAGTAAGTTGTAGATATGGTTCACCATCAAAAATAAAGACATTATGTGCCAGAACCACCTCCAAAAGAGTACATATATTTTCAATTTCTCTTCCATGCATCTTTACCTCATTATTCAAAAAGTTACGTATAGCATTAACACCATGAATATTGGGTATGATGGTAAAAAATGAAGTAATTTCCATGGTAACCATAACATACTCATCCAAATCACAGTCCAATTGCCATTTATACAGACTATTTAAAAAGTCATTCGTGTCCTTCAACACAGTAGAACAAATTCATAGGTATTTCCCTAATACATTCTGAAGATATTTTGAAATAGGGTCTGTTACCCATCCACCACCTGAAACAATAGGTCTCAGCGGTGGATTAGTAATATTCTTGTGTATCTTCGGAATACCATAAATCTTGGGTATTCTCGGACAAGGAACACTTAGATAATTAAAAAACTCTAGGCTCAAATCATCACTTATTTGCAGCTCATAGATAGCCATATTCACTTCAGCTATTATTTTCTGTATTTACATAAATGAAACTCTTCTAAAGGTACTAACATCATTCAACAGCTCTTTAAAATTTGTAAAATAAACATCCTTCTCCATTAAAACAACTGCTCCCCCTTTATCAGCTTGCTTTATAATTATAGTATTACAGGTTTGCAACTCTTTTAGAGCTAGATGCTCACTATATGTTATATTGTAAATTTTCTTATTAGCAGCATTTCCCCTATAATATAGCTGTAGCTCACGCTCAACAATATTAAAAAAGGCTATTAAAATGGGGCATAATACAGGCATAAATACACTTAGCCTTCTACACACTGGTACAGGTGACTCATTGTTTTTAAAAATAAGCTTAAGGCTAACAAGTTGTAAAAAAAGTTTCAAGTCTATTGCAGCTTGAACTACATTGTCCCTCATATTAGGGATAAACTTCAAGCCTTTATTTAAAAGTGATAGCTGAGCATCCGTTAATTCAACTTTTGAAAGATTTACAGTACCTTTACCGAACTTAACTTTCGTCTGATGGACTTGTGCACCAACGGACTGTTGTTCTTTCTTTTCCCAGGCATACTCTGTTGCTGCTGCTCTTGCAAAAAGAGTTCCTTCTGCTGCATTTGTAAAACAACCTTCTCTGGTTGTTTTAAATGAAAAGGGGAAAAAGACGTTATTTCCCTTTGCATCACTCTTTTGTTTGTATCCACACTACTCAACGCCATATTCCCCCTCACTTTGAGACGTACAGCATCATCCTTTCTAACGTCGGCCACACTGTCAATGGAAGACGGCTCCTGGATTACGCCCTCTTTAACATTTAAAGGTACAGGACAAATATCAGCTGAAGAGACAGTTGCAGGAGGACGTTTCTTATGAGAAACATCACGATAAGCAGCAGATCCTGACACTTTCCCCTGTCACTGAAACATATCAAGATGGTCTAACGAACCTGTCTTTTTACTATTTACAGGATGCGTTGTTTTTTATGAGATAATACACCATTCTCTTCTCTTGGCCATAAGAAGATACGATTTTGCTTAAAGTCATTCATATCTCTTTGTTATTTGTTCTTTTTCCTCTGCTGCAGTTTCATATCTAAGGCATGAATACGAGACAAAAAGTTTTGATACAACTCCACAGAACCATTAAAACCAGGCATATCAGAAATATTATTCTCCAACAGCTCTATTTCTTCTATAAGTTTACTTTCAATAGGCTCAAAAAATGTAGTCATTAATTTCATATAGTCTGCAGTTAACTTAAGGTTTAATTGCTGCCATTGCATTTACAATTCATTATAGGTATTGCCGTAAGAGGGCATTTTTAGAATTCTTAGTCCACTTGGTACAATACCTAACTCTAGGTATGCCTGAAAGCTCAATCTCTGCCATTGAAGCTGTTTATATGTTTGCATTTTCTTCTCCAGAATCACTAATTGCTCCTTAAACTCTTTTACCTCATTGTCCACCGTTAATTGTGCAGGAGTTTTTTCAAACACTATTTTCAGCAATGGATTCTCCTGCATCCTCAGTAACTTCTTAACTGAACTATTCGATTCTCCTCTTTCGATTTCCATATTATAGCTGCCACAGTCACCTTGTGTATTTATGCCTGTATTATGCCCCATTTTAATAGCCTTTTCTAATATGGTTGAGCGTGCGCTACGGCTATATTATAGGGGAAATGCTGCTAATAAAAAAAATTACAATATAACATATAGTGAGCATCTAGCTCTAAAAGAGTTGCAAACCTGTAATACTATAATTATAAAGCAAGCTGATAAAGGGGGAGCAGTTGTTGTAATGGAGAAGGATGTTTATTTTACAAATTTTAAAGAGCTGTTGAATGATGTTAGTACCTTTAGAAGAGTTTCAGTTATGGAAATACAGAAAATAATAGCTGAAGTAAATATGGCTATCTATGAGCTGCAAATAAGTGATGATTTGAGCCTAGAGCTGTTTAATTATCTAAGTGTTCCTTGTCCGAGAATAGCCCAGATTTATGGTATTCCGAAGATACACAAGAATGTTACTAATCCACCGCTGAGACCTATTGTTTCAGGTGGTGGATGGGTAACAGACCCTATTTCAAAATATCTTCAGAATGTATTAGGGAAGTACCTAAGAATTTGTTCTACTGTGTTGAAGGACACGAATGACTTTTTAAATAGTCTGTATAAATGGCAATTGGACTGTGATTTGGATGAGCATGTTATGGTTACCATGGAAATTACTTAATTGTTTACCATCATACCCAATATTCATGGTGTTAATGCTATACGTAACTTTTTGAATAATGAGGTAAAGATGCATGGAAGAGAAATTGAAAATATATGTACTCTTTTGGAGGTGGTTCTGGCACATAATGTCTTTATTTTTGATGGTGAACCATATCTACAACTTACTGGTGTGGCAATGGGTACGCCCGTCGCTAACACCTATGCTAATTTAGTGCTGTATGAGTGGGAGAAAAGGGTGATATTGAGTAAAAATAACCAGCTTAATGAAAAAGTATTCTTCTACAAGAGATTTGTGGATGATTGTTTTTTGTTATGGAAAGGTTTCCTTGTGGAGTTAGAAAGTTACGTACAATATCTAAATGAGTCGACCGATTTTCTAAAGTTCAAAACGGAAGCATCGTATTGTAGTATAAATTTTCTAGATATAACTCTATTTAAGAGTAACAATAAAGTAGAGTCTAAGGTCTTTAGAAAGGAGGTTGATGCTTTGAGATATGTAAGTAAGGACAGTATGCATGCCCCCCATATATTCAGAGGAGTATTGAAGGCACAATTTATTAGAATGAGTAAGTTAAATACAGTTGAAAGTATATTTAATGAACAAGTTGAGATTATGTCTCGAGAATTTGAGAGGAGTGGTTATTCAAAGCAGTTAATAAATAAAGTAATCGAGGAAGTAATCAAAGAAAGGCCGACTAAATATAGACCCATTTTGTTAGGGGGTATGATGACATGTGGTGACAAATTACATACAGAAATTAAACCAGGGAGATATTTGACAACGTATAATTTTAATACACGCAATGTGAGTAATATAATAGAAAGGAACTGGCCAAATTTATTAGCTATGCCTGAGATAAGGTCCAATGTGGGAGATAAACCAAGGTTTGCATATAGAAATTCTGATTCACTAAAACAAAAATTATGTTATAAAGATTTTGAAGTAAAAACTAAGGGAGCTGATATGGGAACGGGAACAAGGAAATGTTACAATTGTTCTTGCTGTAATGATTTGCATGAAGGTGAAAACATATTTAAGCATCCCATGAGTGGAGAGGTCTTTATGTTAAGGAGAATGACAACTTGTAGTGAGGAAAAGGTAGTCTACTTAGCCACGTGTACGCTTTGTACATCATTTTATGTGGGTAAAACCACTAGGAGGTTAAGAGAGAGAATAGTAGAACATAAATCAGAGATCAGGAGGAAAATATTAACAAATGCATTGAGTAAACACGCTATGGATAAAGGTGAAAAGCATGATTTTAAGTTTAGGGTACTGGCCACAGTGGAAATGAGTGTAAAGAAAGGTGATGTGAATAACTGTTTAGAGTTGAAGGAGCTGGAGTGGATTATTAGGCTTCAGGTGGATACGCCCCCTGGTCTAAATAATGCTGTCAGTTTAAAGCCTGTATTAGTTAAGAAACAGAGGGAAAAGCTTTAATAAGTTGTTTTTTATTTTTAATAAATTATATCATTATATACTATATATATATATATATATATTGCAAGGTTGTGCATAACAATTTTTGCATGTTTAATTGGTATAATATTTTAGTTTGCATATGATAATTTTTGGTTATTTAGGTAATCATATTTTTGATTGTATTATTTTTTATTCGTAATAGAGTTTTTATTAAGTGTTTTTCTTGTATTTTTCTATGCTGTTCTAAGTTCTTTATGCTGTGCTTTATTAGTGGACAGCATTATAAAATGCTTTATGACATGTTGTTCCTTTAAGATCTAATTGTTGGTTAGGATGTGGGATGGGCTGAAGCATGTGATTTTATGATTTCTCCTATTTAAATGTTGTATTAATGTAATTGTTTTATACTGATGAAGGGTGTAGACCCGAAAGCTTTATGTAATAAACTTTCTGGTGTGGTATCGTTGTGTCATTGGAATTTTTGGCAGTAGCACCATTGTTGTTTTGTTCTAATTATTTGGTGTATACTGCTTGCACCTTTTTTGCTAAGGAGAGGTTCAGCCTGTGGTGGTTGTGATATTTGGTTTGGAGAATTTCAACTTTGGTGATTGTGGTGACTGTGGCAGCTATAATATGGAAATCGAAAGAGGAGAATCGAATAGTTCAGTTAAGAAGTTACTGAGGATGCAGGAGAATCCATTGCTGAAAATAGTGTTTGAAATAACCCCTGAACAATTAACGGTGGACAATGAGGTAAAAGAGTTTAAGGAGCAATTATTGATTCTGGAGAAGAAAATGCAAACGTATAAACAGCTTCAATGGCGGAGATTGAGCTTTCAGGCATACCTAGAGTTAGGTATTGTACCAAGAGGACTAAGAATTCTAAAAATGCCCTCTTATGGCAATACCTATAATGAACTGTTAATGCAATGGCAGCAACTAAACCTTAAGTTAACTGCAGACTATATGAAATTAATGAATACATTTTTTGAGCCTATTGAAAGTAAACTTATAGAAGAAATAGAGCTGTTGGAGAATAATATTACTGATATGCCTGGTTTTAATGGTTCGGTGGAGTTGTATCAAAACTTTTTGTCTCATATTCATGCTTTAGATATGAAACTGCAGCAGAGGAAAAAGAACAAATTACAGAGAGATATGAATGACTTTAAGCAAAATCATATCTTCTCATGGCCAGGAGAAGAGAATGGTGTATTATCTCATAAAAATCAACGCATCCTGTAAATAGTAAAAAGACAGGTTCGTTAGACCAGCTTGATATGTTTGAGTGACAGGGGAAAGTGTCAGGATCTGCTGTTTATCGTGTTGTTTCTCATAAGAAAAGTCCTCCTGCAACTGTCTCTTCAGCTATTTGTCCTGTACCTTTAAATGATAAAGAGGTTATAATCCAGGAGCCGTCTTCCATTGACAGTGTGGCCGACGTTAGAAAGGATGATGCTGTACGTCCCAAAGTGAGGGGGAATATGGCGTTGAGTAGTGTGGATACAAACAAAAGAGTGATGCAAAGGGAAATAATGTCTTTTTCCCCTTTTCATTTAAAACAACCAGAGAAGGTTGTTTTACAAATGCAGCAGAAGGAACTCTTTTTGCAACAGCAGCAGCAGCAGAGTATGCCTGGGAAAAGAAAGAACAACAGTCCGTTGGTGCACAACAGGTCCATCAGACAAAAGTTAAGTTCGGTAAAGGTACTGTAAAACTTTCAAAAGTTGAATTAACGGACGCTCAGCTATCACTTTTAAATAAAGGCTTGAAATTTATCCCTAATATGAGGGACAATGTAGTTCAAGCTGTAATAGACTTGAAACTTTTTTTACGACTTGTTAGCCTTAAGCTTATTTTTAAAAACGATGAGTCACCTGTACCAGTGTGTAGAAGGCTAAGTGTATTTATGCCTGTATTATGCCCCATTTTAATAGCCTTTTCTAATATGGTTGAGCGTGAGCTACGGCTATATTATAAGGGAAATGCTTCTAATAAGAAAATTTACAATATAACATATAGTGAGCATCTAGCTCTAAAAGAGTTGCAAACCTGTAATACTATAATTATAAAGCAAGCTGATAAAGGGGGAGCAGTTGTTTTAATGGAGAAGGATGTTTATTTTACAAATTTTAAAGAGCTGTTGAATGATGTTAGTACCTTTAGAAGAGTTTCAGTTATGGAAATACAGAAAATAATAGCTGAAGTGAATATCGCTGTATATGAGCTGCAAATAAGTGATGATTTGAGCCTAGAGTTGTTTAATTATCTAAGTGTTCCTTGTCCGAAAATACCCCAGATTTATGGTATTCTGAAGATACACAAGAATGTTACTAATCCACTGCTGAGACCTATTGTTTCAGGTGGTGGATGGGTAACAGACCCTATTTCAAAATATCTTCAGAATGTATTAGGGAAGTACCTAAGAATTTGTTCTACTGTGTTGAAGGACACAAATGACTTTTTAAATAGTCTGTATAAATGGCAATTGGACTGTGATTTGGATGAGTATGTTATGGTTGCCATGGAAATTACTTCATTGTTTACCATCATACCCAATATTCATGGTGTTAATGCTATACGTAACTTTTTGAATAATGAGGTAAAGATGCATGGAAGAGAAATTGAAAATATATGTACTCTTTTGGAGGTGGTTCTGGCACATAATGTCTTTATTTTTGATGGTGAACCATATCTATAACTTACTGGTGTGGCGATGGGTATGCCCGTCGCTAACACCTATGGTAATTTAGTGCTGTATGAGTGGGAGAAAAGGGTGATATTGAGTGAAAATAACCAGCTTAATGAAAAAGTGTTGTTCTACAAGAGATTTGTGGACGATTGTTTTTTGTTATGGAAAGGTTTCCTTGTGGAGTTAGAAAGTTACATACAATATCTAAATGAGTCGACCGATTTTCTAAAGTTCAAAATGTAAGCATTGTATTGTAGTATACATTTTCTAGATGTAACTCTATTTAAGAGTAACAATAAATTAGAGTCTAAGGTCTTTAGAAAGGAGGTTGATGCTTTGAGATATGTAAGTAAGGACAGTATGCATGCCCCCCATATATTCAGAGGAGTATTGAAGGCACAATTTATTAGAATGAGTAAGTTAAATACAGTTGAAAGTATATTTAATGAACAAATTGAGATTATGTCTCGAGAATTTGAGAGGAGTGGTTATTCAAAGCAGTTAATAAATAAAGTAATTGAGGAAGTAATCAAAGAAAGGCCGACTAAATATAGACCCATTTTGTTAGTGGGTATGATGACATGTGGTGACAAATTACATAAAGAAGTTAAACCAATGAGATATTTGACAACATATAATTTGAATACACGTAATGTGATTAATATACTAGAAAGGAACTGGCCAATTTTATTAGCTATGCCTGAGATAAGGTCCAGTGTGGGAGATAAACCAAGGTTTGCATATAGACGTTCTGATGCACTAAAACAAAAATTATGTTATAAAGATTTTGAAGTAAAAACTAGGAGCTGATAAGGGAAAGGGAACAAGGAAATGTTACAATTGTTCTTGCTGTAATGATTTGTATGAAAGTGAAAACATATTTAAGCATCCCATGAGTGGAGATGTCTTTATGTTAAGGACAAAGACAACTTGTAATGAGGAAAAGGTAGTCTACTTAGCCACGTGTATGCTTTGTACATCATATTATGTGGGTAAAACCACTAGGAGGTTAAGAGAGAGATTAGTGGAGCATAAATCAGAGATCAGGAGGAAAATATTAACAAATGCATTGAGTAAACACGCTATGGATAAAGGTGAAAAGCATGATTTTAAGTTTAGGGTACTGGCCACAGTGGAAATGAGTGTAAGGAAAGGTGATGTGAATAATTGTTTAGAGTTGAAGGAGCTGGAGTGGATTATTAGGCTTCAGGCGGATACGCCCCCTGTTCTAAATAATGCTGTCAGTTTAAAGCCTGTATTAGTTAAGAAACAGAGGGAAAAGCTTTAATACGTTGTTTTTTTTATTTTTATTTTTATTTTTAATAAATTATATCATTATGTACTACACTATATATATATATATATTGCAAGGTTGTGCATAACAATTTTTGCATGTTTAATTGGTATAATATTTTAGTTTGCATATGATAATTTTTGGTTATTTAGGTAATCATATTTTTGATTGTTTTATTTTTTATTCTTAATAGAGTTTTTATTAAGTGTTTTTCTTATATTTTTCTATGCTGTTCTAAGTTCTTTATGTTGTGCTTTATTAGTGGACAGCATTATAAAATGCTTTATGACATGTTTTTCCTTTAAGATCTAATTGTTGGTTAGGATGTGGGATGGGCTGAAGCATGTGATTTTATGATTTCTCCTAATTAAATGTTGTATTAATGTAATTGTTTTATACTGATGAAGGGTATAGACCCAAAAGCTTTATGTAATAAACTTTCTGGTGTGGTATTGTTGTGTCGTTGGAATTTTTGGCAGTAGCACCATTGTTGTTTTGTTTACTTCACCATATGAAACTGGCAGTTCAAAGCCCTCACGATGAGGGTAGCAAAGGTGTAGGCTTTCTTTCCAAACCTGTCAAGTCTCTGCTTTCCTTGTCTGTAGGCAAAGGATTTTTGGAAGAGCCAGTTTTTGCTCCATTAGGACTTGGAGTCACCACATCAGGATCATCCACAGGAGTCTTAAAAGGTGTCTTTGGGACTCTAGATTCCTGTAAAATCTGTTAGGCTTTCAAGGGGCAAGGGGCAGAGGGTCTGGCTGTAAAGAGTAATCTATGAAAACATCATCCACCTCCTCTAAGACTGGGGGAATGGTAAAGGGTTTATGCTCAATGAGATTAAGAAATTCCCTAATCCTCTTCTTGGATTAGGGGTAATCCTGAGCTTCCCATCTGAAGTACTCCCTCAGGGTATGCAGTGTTTTCCCAAAAGAAATGTCCTTGGAGGGAGGCTAAGGCAAAGCTCTGCTCAGTCAGAATCCTCACAGATAGCAACAGATGCATCCTCCTCAATGGTGGATTCATTATGAACAAAATCATCCTCAGAGTCAACAGAGTCAAAAAATTCCAGTGATGCGGCATCCCTCTTTCTTTTACCAGGGTATGTTTCAAGGAAAGGGTGTTGTCTGGATCTAACCAAGGAAATAAATTCTTCAATTAGCCTCACCACATCTTGTTGGTAGGCCTGAGAGTGACAGCTGGTAGGCCTAAGCTGGGGTAAGATGTGTGTTGTTTTTTGTCAGCGACCTTAGATTTTGGTCTAGGACTGACCTCCATACTAGTACCTGGATGAACAACAGACTCCTGCAAGCAGTTGGCTGAGGTAATCTCCTAACAAAGCGAAAAGCCATCATTGGTTTCAGAGCAGCTGTCAGAAGCCAGAGCCTGTCAAGCAGCTCTCAACACCAACCAACGAGCTAAGTCCTTTGGCTTGTAAGGAAGTAGAAGAACCTTGAGGCATACAGAACTCTGAATGGGTGTTGATAGGGGCCTGTGTTACTACATCAGTTTTTGAAGGAGGCTTCAAAGGTGCCAAACCTTCTTCGACAATCACAAGCCTAGTAGGACTAGGCTGATGGTGAACAAGTGCCATCTGAGGTCTTAAATCTGAAGCACTTTTCCTTTTTTTCATCTAGGAAGATCTACAGCAGCTTGATTGGCTGATGACATGGTAAGTGAATGCCCTGATGACTCACTGAAATGTTAAGCTAGAATCTCAGCCCTATGCTTGATAGTTCTGCTATTAAAGAGAGCACAAAACTGACAGGAACATCATGTTCAGGCCTCAAACAAGTCACACAAAAGAAATGCAAGTCCCAGTGTGGTAAATCCCACAAGTCAGGTCTAAACAGTGAAACATGAAGAACAGCCACAGTTTCTTTGGCAGAAGGGAATCACCACAATGATCTTGAGAGATTCCTTCTGAATCTTCAGAAAGTACAATGGATTTTAGTGGAAAAGCTTACAGAAACATTCCTGTACAAGGAAAACAAAAGGCATCTGTCTTCCAGGCCTTTTTGAATGTTGTCCTGGAACACTATATTGCCAGTGAATTGTTCAGAGAAGGGACAAAGTGGTCTACTTCAGGAACTACCCACAGATAAATCAACTCTTAGAAGACTCACTGATGCAGTATCCACTTGTGAGGGTCTGCTGTGGTCCTGCCCAATTTGTCTGCCACACAATTTTGCCTTGACAGAATGTCTGTAGAGTGAGACTGTGCTGTGAAGTGAAATCACAAGCTAACATGGCTAGTCTTCAAAGGGGGCACAGCCTGGTTCCCCCTTATTTGTTGATGTACCACATAACTATGACATTTTTGTAACCACTTGAAGAGGTCCTGGGGGCCAAAGATGGTTGAGAAAGTTGAATGCCTTGGCCAGGCCAAGCATCTCATTAATATTTATGTGCTTGCATCTGTCCTTTGTGTCCCACACCCCCCTGCACTTTTCCCCTTCCTGAAACTGCTCCCCAAGCAACGCCTGAAGAGTCCGTTGTGACTAATTGTTTTGGAGCAGGGATACAGAAGAGCAGACCTGGATTTTGGGATATCTGTTGTCTCCACCAAATAGTTTTTCCTCTGACAAAGACCAATCACTAGGATTTGAAAGGATAAAGGATGTTGGTGCTGTAGCCAAAGAGATTTCAGATACCACTGTATCTTTCTCATGTGGACTCTTGCCAGGGCTATCATGAAAATCTCAGATGTCATGAGACCCAAAATCCTCAGGTATTCCTTTGCAGTGGCCAATGTCTGTGTTGATGATATCTAGTTTTTCCTGTAGAAGAAAAGCTCTTTGAACCGAGGTGTCTAGTTGACAAACCAGGACACAATTCTCTGTGAAGGAGTCAAGAAAGACTTTTGAATGTTCACTTGGAATCCCTGCATGTTTAACAGATCTCGCACCCAAGACTGGGATTCCTTACACTTTGATGAAAATTACTCTGCAAAGATAAGCAAGTTGTCTAAATATTGAAAAATGTGGAAACCTGTAGCCCGCAATGAGCTATAGCTTGAGCTAGACACTGTGAAGTGAATAGTCCAAAGAGTAAGGAAGAGAATTGATAATGTGTTCCAAACACACAAAACCTTAAGAAACATCTGATGTCTGGATGAATTGTAGTGTGTTAAGCACCTTTTGTGTCTAGTGTTATTAGGAAACTTGAAAGTGGAAGAACAGATAACAGGTGGTGAAGTGACATCATTTGAATTTGGGCACTAGCATTTTCTTTCTGTGGTACTAGGAACATCCTTAACTAAAAATCCTTCCCCACCCGAGAAGGAGGAACTCATTCCTTGAGACAGAATGTGATGAAGAACCCATGGAAATAAAAGAGTCTGATGGAAAAGAAATTACCCCCCCTCCCTCCAAGGAAGGAGTAATTTCCTCCCTCTACTATCTGTAACCTTGCTGAATTATCTTCAGAATCCACTGGTTTAAAACTACCTTTTGCCAAAAAAGAAAAATGGATATTCAGACTTTCTGGAAGGAAAATTGGGCTACCAGGGTGTGGGGAGGTTCATTAAATGCATCATTCTGATTTCGGTGTCCTTGGTTTTTGGGAAGGTCCGAATTATTTTTTGGAACCCAACTGCCATTTCTTCTTAAATGTCTATTTATCTGCATTGTGTTCAGACTATTAACTATGTTTTTTTTTTTTTTGCTAAAATTGGATAAAGTGTTAGAGAATACCCTAGAAAATTTGGAAAAGGAGGGCTGAACATTTTTAAGAGATTCCCTGTATCAACTTACCCCTTTCATCACACTTTGCATTCACCTATGCAGCAGAGGGACCAAAAACTAAATCTACATCCAAAGGAGAATTTAAAATATCAGTTTTAACATCATCTGATGAGTTCTGTGAAGGTAGTCAGGCAAACTTCCTCAGAACAGTACCAGTGGCCATTGCCCTGAATCATATACACAGTGTACTGTGAACAATGAGTTGTGACTTGCACATCTGAAGAAAGTAAACTACAAAGCAGGTTTTTCCTTACAAGAAGAAAATGCAGACGAAACTCATACCTTCACAATTAGTCAGACAAAACTAACACACGAGACTGACGATTCAAAATTCTGAAAAATCAAAGTTGAGAAGCATACACGTTTTCCCATACTCCAGCAATCTTATAATCTTAAAATTCTCATCAGAAAGAACAGGATTGTTATTAACTAAATATTTAGCAGCTTTAGGATTACCTAAAGCTATAGCTGCAAGGTCAGATTTGGAAAAAGTGTATAAAAACGTGACAGACTGAGGAACTTTATGCTTATACCACCAAGTTAAAAGGAGTGAAAAGTAGCAAACTATCCTGGGATTTTAATGACTTTAGGAAGGGCACCTGTTTGAATGGCTGAAAGATAAGAAAACAACCATACAGACCAGGACTAATGTAAACAATGGAATAGTAGCAAGCTATGAAAAGGAGAAGACTGTCACTAGGAAACCAATGAGAATTGTAGTAGAAGCAGAAGTGCATACTACACCCAGGCAAAACAACAGAGAGGTTTCAACAACACATGAAGCTATGATACATGCTCTGGAGACTAATGTTAGCTCTGTAATGAATACTGAGAGCACAGAAGAACTATCTGAGCAGGGTGAAGAAAATATATCCATTTTGAATAATAACAAGAATCTGGATATACAGAATGCCAGTAAACCCAAAGATGGGGTGGTACATTTACCGCTTTACCAACAGCTTTCTTTTTTGTTGCAGAACACCCCCCCCCCCTGAGGGAAGTATGACCCCAGAGTAGGGAGAGGAAGAAATGGAAGTTTCAGGAATAAATGATTCCCTTGTATTTAATATATCGATTATTGTATTAACAAGAGATCAGATTCGACTATTAGAGAAAGGAATAAGTTTCATACCCTCCTTGCATTCACCAATGAGTGAATTTATCCTAGATCTAAAATATTTTGGGAGACATGTGACTCTAAGACATCTCTTTTGCAATATAAACAATCTGGAATCTCACACTAGAATTGGATATAGAAAACCAAGTACGTTTGTCCCTGTATGTCATCCGGCTGTAGATGCCTTTGTGCGATAATGTGAAAATGAAGTGGCTGAATATAGACAGCAAAAGGGAAGGAAACATTTCCACAACTTAACTCTAAATGAGAAGAGAGCACTATCTGAGCTACAGAATATGGACATCATGACTAAACAAGATGACAAAGGAGGGGCAGTTATAGTTATGGATATGTCATTCTATGATACCAAGATGAAGGAGATGCTAGCGGATATAGCCACTTACAGGACGATTGATAAAAGAGAATTGAACACCATTATACATAGTGTACAAGACATGCTTTATGACAAGCTCATGAATAGATCAATAAGCAAAGAGCTGTTTGATTTTTTTTGAAGTATGTCACCTACTATACCTAACATCAATGGAATGCCTAAGGTGCATAAGAATCTACATGACCCTCCAATGCGACCAGTCGTTTCGAGAAAAGGATGGATAATTGAACCCCTTTCTATTTTTATAGAAGGGGAGTTAAAGAAATTGCTACCTCACGCACCTGCAGTGCTCAAGGACTCGGCTGAGTTCTTAAGTAGACTTTATGAGAAACTGCAACAGATGAATACTTGTAAGAATTTATTATTGGTAATGATTTGGGGATCGAAGCGATCAGAGACTTTGGTGTGAAGCACAAAGAAACCAATGATATCCATTTACTATGTAGTCTCTTGGAATTGGTCTTATATAACAATGTGTTTCTGTATGGTAGTACTTACTACTGGCAGAAGTCGGGGTTAGCGATGGGAACTCCATGCGCTAATAGTTATGCCAATCTGGTCCTGGCAATATGGGAAGAGCTATGGAAAGTGGACATTAACAACAAATGGAATAGAAACATAGTTTTCAATTATCAATTTGTAGATGATGTAGTTCTCTTATGGGATGGCAATTTAACCTCCTTGGAACATTTTGTACAATTTTTGACCAACACAACTTCATTTTTGAAGTTTGAAAGTAACATCTTCTAGTACGGAGAGAGAATTCTTGGATGTTAAGTTAATGTTAGATGACACAGGAAGCATCAATACTAGAATGTATAGGAAACATGTATAGAAAAAAGTAATGTTGTATTAAATGCAACTACGCTATTGTCTCTATTACAATTGTAATGGAGGGAACGCAGTGCAAAACACTCAGAATAGCTGTATAAATGCTTTTTAATAAAAATACATTCAGCTTACACAATCCACAAAACGGATAAAATGCACTGTTAGTTGCTGTTAGTTTAGCGCTTCCACCTAACTGACGTAGGCTTCTTCAGAACTAATCAAGCCAGGTATTTCATACCTTTTAAATAAACTTTTTGGCGCCATTTTTTTTTTAAATTTCTTAAAGCTATAACAAAGAAGAACAAACCGCACAGTAACCATAGTGCGGATATTGATTTACCGCCAACATCTTTTTCAAATTTTACAAAGGGAGGACACAGTTTAAATTCTACAGGGTTCACTTTGGACTTTTCTATATATGATTTTGAAATAGAAGAGGAGGCGTTTCGTATTGGAACCAAGCCAAAACTAAATAAACTGGAGAGAACATAGTCCCATGTTGTTGGGACTACACATAAAGATAAAGGTACTGTGCAAAATATTAATGGCAATTGTGCAGAAACTATAAACAATAAGAAGTCGAGTTTAAACAATGTTTTTTCTAATCAAAAAGAGCTGGCTTTGAGCGAGGCAGGCAGTTAGCTTCAATATAAATTCCAACTCCCAACGAGGAACACTTCAATACTCTGGTGTACAAATGACTCTCCGATTTAATGATGAATAAAAATTCCTTTAATAATATAGAACAAATTCAGACAAGCGCTTTCGCTATAATTAGCTTCCTCAGGTCTAAAATAATCTACACGAAATTAACAACTATCCAAAGTCCACGTTGTAAACTTTCACGAGCAAACACATCTTGTTTGCTCGTGAAAGTTCACAACGTGGACTTTGGATAGTTGTTAATTTCGTGTAGATTATTTTAGACCTGAGGAAGCTAATTATAGCGAAAGCGCTTGTCTGAATTTGTTCTATATTATTAAAGGAATTTTTATTCATCATTAAATCGGAGAGTCATTCGTACACCAGAGTATTGAAGTGTTCCTCGTTGGGAGTTGGAATTTATATTGAAGCTAACTGCCTGCCTCGCTCAAAGCCAGCTCTTTTTGCTTAGCTTTCACTTTATTTTTGTTTGGCTTGTGAGCGTTTATCCGAAGAGGTGACTGTTCTTTGATTTCAATGTTTTTTCTAATGACTGCACTTTTGATAATTTTGATAAAGAGAAAAAGCGATCAACCACTAAAGGAACTGTTAATGAGACATTGAAGGAGAAAATATACAGATTTGGGAATGTTTTAAACAAAATTAATAATATTAAGGTTGAAAATGCTTAGTTGCATAAATGTTTGGAGTTAAAAATGATACCAGTAAGGTTGCGTTTTTTCAAATTTCCTTTAGGAATAGATATTACTAATGAATGTATTAATGAATTCAACAGTTTTTTCAATGAATGTGGATACAATTTTATGAAATTATTGATAAAATATAATGATGAGAAAATATCCAAATGTATATTGGAAGTGGAAGAGTTGAATCTGCAAATTAAGAATGATTTATTATTTGATGATTGGAAGAATTTGTATGATAGACAATTTTCTATAGTGGAAAAGAAGACAAAATCAAGTTTTGATAGAAAGTGTAAGAAGCTGAACAGGGATATTGAACAGTTTAAGGAGAATAGAGCATATTTTTGGAAGAAGAATATGGTCAATAAAGGAAATGTGAAAACACATCAAAAGGGTAATAAATGTGAGGGACAAAAACATTATGTGGAAGAGGGAAGTCATTTTGATGGTGGACAGGAAGTATACAATGAAAAAAAGAGGTTATAATCAAAATTCTCAGAAAAATTGGAATCCTCAGTATTGGAAAAACAGAATGGTAAAAGGGAATACGAGTCAATACAAAGGATACAATCAGCAAAAGGAAAATCAAAAGAGAAATTGGAAAAGGTAGTGGAAAAGGAAGTTGAGAGGGATATTTATGTTGAGACGGTTGAAGAAAAGAATATGCAGACAGAAGGGGTGGTAAATATTTATAATAAATTTTACATCTATAATTATTTGAAGTGTTGAAAGTATACATTTTGATCTACTATCGAAAGGGATGAAATTTGTTCCAACCCCCAGATTTAATTTGGTCGATCATTTGAAAGAAGTCAAACTATTCACACGTAAATTAAATTTGGCAATTATGTTCCAGGACAAGGAGGGTATGAATTCTGAAGAGATGAATACCAATGATAAGAAATTAAGAAATAAAAGTAAGTTTATTCCTTATATGAATCCTAAGGTGGAAATATTTGAAAAGCAGGTATAAAGGGATATTTATAAATTCAAGAACACTGCCCTAAAGAAAAAAATCAAGGATAATTTAACTATTGAAGAAAGGGACAAATTGTATAAATTAAGTAGAGACAATGATATACGTATCATGAAACCGGATAAAGGGGGAGGACTTGTGATTTATGATAAAATGGAATACAATCAGAAGTTATATGCACATCTTACGGAATCTGGGAATTACCAAATGGTTTCACTGAATGAGATCAATATAGCCTACCAAAGGATTGATTTCTATTTAGAAGAATTTTTGATAGATAATCCTATCACTAATGAAGTATATAATTTTTTAAAGGTGCAATATCCCCTTATGGCGAAACTAGTAGGAATTCCCAAAATCCATAAAAGTATTGAAAATCCTCCTTTCCGTCCTATTATCTTGGGTAGTGGATCTAAAACTTTCCCTTTAGGAGTGGCTATAGATAAATGGCTCAAAGAAATTTATGGTAATATCCCTCATTTGTTTAAAGACTCTTGGGATTTCTTGTCTAATTTCCCCATAGATACAGATACTAATAATATTGTATATGTTAAAATAGATGTGGTGGATTTATTGTCATGTATTCCTAAAAATCAGGGCCTTGAAATGTTCTGTAATAGTATAAGAAAATATACAAATCTGGAATAGGATAAAGTATGTTTAATTATGGAGTGTATGACACTAATTCCGGAACATAATTATTTATTATTTGAAGAGGAATATTATAAACAAAGTAGGGGTGTTGCTATGGGCTCAGCCAGTGCACCAATTTTTGCCAATTTAGTTATGCTAGATTGGGAAGATGAAGTTTTATTTAAGAGTAAATGGTTCCAGAAAGTGGAGCATTACACTCGTTTTTTAGATGATATATATATATTTTATGGAGGGGTGAAACAGATTAATTTTATCAGTTTATTAATTTTATTAATAATAGCAGTGATTTTTTAAAATTTACACATAATATTAGTAATAATGGTATAGCATATTTAGATACATAGGTTTCTCATGATGAAAGGGGTTATAAATCAAATATATACAGAAAGAATACTTTTTCTAATGATTATTTATTTTATACCAGTAATCATCCTAGGAAACTGCTCTATAATGTATATAAAGGTCAATGCATTAGGGCAGCTAAAATGACCTCTAGATATGAGGAGATGCGAATTGAGTTGGAATATATTACAGCACTTTTCAAGGAGAGGAAATATGATGTTGAAATGATGAGTGATGTTAAAAAATATGTTATAGAGAATTGGGGCAGAAGGTACACACCATTATTAGGAAGTTTGAGAAATAGCAATAATCCAAATATAAATAATTCAATAAATTCCACTTCAAATAACATGGAGGTGATAAAATATCAAAGGGCTTGTATACTTCCTTACACACCGTATGTAAATAGCATTAAAAGAATTATCAATAATCATTGGCAAATTTTCAGTATGGGCAATGATTTGTCTAGAATTATGGGGGATAAACCCTTAGTGGTCTACAAGATGGGGCCAAATGTAAAAAGAATCTTGGATAGAGATTATGAATACAAATATAAAAAAGAAGGAGGTAATAAAAATGAAGGAGAAAGCAACAAGTATATAACAAGGAGGTGTGGAAATTGCAACCAATGTGTGTCTATAACAAAACAGGCCTTTATAAATTTGGATAATGTCAGCAAAACTGTTATACATTTTATTAAGGGTAATTGTAACACCCCTTATGTTATTTATATGACTAAGTGTTCAAAATGCCCAGTATACTATATAGGAAAAACAGAGAGGCCATTTAGGAAAAGGATATATGATCATTCTTATAGTATAAAGAAAAAGGATACTAATAATGCCTTGTATAGGCATGTTATGAATTTTGGTGATGAGCACAAGTTTGAATTTGGGACTTTGGAACATATTAAAGTAAATAATAGGGGGGGGTAATCGTAAGGAGTTTTTAAGGTATAAGGAAGTGTGGTGGCAGTTATATACTGATGCCACCACCAATCTGGGCATTAATGACACCATTGCAATCAAACCACTTTCGTATAATTAATTAAATGTGAACAATGAAGGATATTTTCATGCAGATTCAACATGTTTTAAAAGTATATGCAGTAAAAAGTTTTACAATATCTGTTATAACATTTTTATAACATTTGCAGATACATATAATCATCTTTTAAGATATTTTATGGTATTTTACATAATATTATAAATATTTTTATATTTAACATATAGAGATGGAAGTTTTGTATTTTATATACATATTTAGTATGTTATAATTTTAAATTGAATAGGTTATTAATTTGGTTCACAACATTTTAATAATAACAATTTCACTGATGAATATATGTATATAGTATTGGTTTATATATTTTGCACAGTATTTCTTAACAATTTTTTAATAATTTTTTAAATAATTTTACAATATTTTTAATATTATAGTATATATTAATAAGATTTGATTAACTGAATACTAACAGTTTTTTTATAAATGTATATATATATATATATATATATAATATACGAGTATGATAGAATTGTATAGTTTATATTAGTATAGTTTTTATGTGTTAGATGGTTAAGAAATTTTTTTTTTAAAATAGCACCAAAAAGTTTATTTAAAAGGTATGAAACACCTGGCTTGATTAGTTCTGAAGAAGCCTATGTCAGTTAGGTGAAAGCGCTAAACTAACAGCAACTAAGTGCATTTTATCTGTTTTGTGGATTGTGTAAGCTGAATGTATTTTTATTAAAAAGCATTTATACAGCTATTCTGAGTGTTTTGCACTGCGTTCCCTCCATTACAATTGTTGTAATAGAGACGATAGGAAACATGTATGGCGGAATCGTTTACTACACAATACTAGCATGCATACCAAGCATGTTCTTGACAACATAGTGACTAACCAACTAACTCGAGTGCCCAAGCTCTGCACGAAGGATGAGGATTATAGGGAGGAGCAAATTAAACTTATCAATGACTTTAATAAGAGAGGATACAGAGTCAAAGAGACGCAGACCAATGAAACAACTACCTTAGAACTACGCTCTCAGAGGGGAAGACCCTATTTTTCGGACCAAGGTGAAACAGTTAAGATCAAGCAAAAGGAGGTAAAGTCCAATCTGAGATGCCAGTTGACATATAGTACTGACAATTTTGCTATTCGTAATTCTATCAGAAAATTTTGGCCAGTGCTAACATCTGACAAAAAAATTAGGGAAATTATTAGAGATCAGCCCAGCTTTTCTTTTAAGAACAGGAAAAACTTAAAAAGACTATTATGTTATAAAACAGAAACTGAAGCTATTTCTGAAGACAGGAGTTTTCAGATGAACAGGAGAGTTGGTACATTCAGATGTGGAAGTTGTAAGGCATGCTCTCATATAAACATCTCAAATGCTTTTACACATCCCTGGACTAAGAGGAACTATAAGTTTGAAGGATTTGCAAACTGTCGGAGTAAGAACATTATCTACGTGGCAACCTGCAGTCATTGCAAGGCATACTACATAGGGAAAACTAATCAAATGCTCAAGGAACGTATCCCAAAGTACTTATCTGACATAAGAAAAAAGTTACCAGCAATGCACTTTATATGCATATTAGTATAAATGACAGTCATTCTTTCAAGTTCATGGCACTTACTAGGCTTTATGAAACACCAAGAGGTGGGGATTTAGTAAACCGAACAGAAATTGAAGAGATGAAGTGGATAATGAATTTGCAATCAGATCAGTCACTAGGTCTGAATGCATTTGTCCCTTTAAAACCTGCACTAAAAGGGAAAGCTCTTCAGCACTCAAAATGACATAATTAAAAGGGTGTGTATGCTGCTATGGTCACTAAATGCATCTAAGTGAGTGAACACTAGGAAATGAAGGTATTTAAGAGGAAGTTTCACTGACAAACATTTAGGATTTGAAAAAGGTATACCAAAAGTGCTTATCTGGTTTATGAGCCAGTGTGTTTTTTTTATTTTAAATAACCATCGTATATTTTTATTAAAGTTTTCAAGTTTCAAGTGTTTTTAAGTGGAATTGGTGGCAGAACCATTTGTTTTTGGAACTTTATACATCCTATCTGTCTTTTTAGGGGCAGCTGGACGACTATCACGAATTTGCAGGCAGTGACACGCACATCCTCCAATGCTGACAGAACTGGAGGAATGGGTGAAGGTTTTGGAAATTCCTTATGTAATAGCTCATAGTATTTTCTGAAGAACTGAAAAACCTCAGTGTTCTCCCACTGAAAGCACTCGGACATTGTAAAAGTAGTTTCAGAGTAAGAGAAACCCCCACAGGGCAGATCAGAGTCTAAATCAGAAATCTGAGGTGATAACCCTGTACCTGTCATTTCATGTCCTGATGCAGAATCCTGAATCTCTTCAGGATGTAACCCTATGGTTTAGCAGAAACTACTTTATAAGAAAGATTTATATACTGAATTAAACCCTGAGCTAGAACCAGTGAACTATTCCTGTCTACGGAAATCTCTGGAGTAGTTTTTTGTTTCTTTTTGACAGGAAAGATGGGGTCAATACTGTTATTAATGGCAACAGCAGCTTCCCCAGGGATGGGCACAGCATTCTGGAAAAACAGGGAAGACTGCCCTGCTCCCACTCCCATGGCTGACAAGAGTGGCTCTTCTTGCCCAAACAGAAGGACCCAGCTGAAGAAGAAGTGGTTTATACCTGGTCCAATGTGGCCATAGGAGCTAAAGCAGAGGGATCTAGGCCAAAAGGTGAGTGGTCTGAGGTGCAACTAATGGTCACAGTAAAGTCACCCACCATCAGCTGAGTCAAAGTTCTAGCCTGCTGTGGTAGCAAAGGACTGACCATGGGACTGGAAGTTTGCTCCATGACCAAGTTGAAAATAGCTCCTCTTTCCTGGGGAAAACAAGCAGCAAAAGCCAGTAAAACTTCAAACTCTGCCAACCTTAAAAAGTAAAATAAATAGAAGTTCTCCAAAGAAAAAAATGTTTTTCAATTACTTTAAACAACTTTTAAACTGGCAGGAAAAAAGAATACTCTCATTCAAAACTAAAATACAGTCTTGTGACAGTCATTTAAAACACAAACTTATAGCTTTAAAATACCCTTCCTGAATAGGAAAGTATTAAATTTTTTTTTTTTTTAACTTGGAAGATTTTTCCCCAGAGGAAATGTAAATGCCCACAAAAGGAACAGCACAAGCTATCACTGAAAGTCTCAGAAGAGTGCTCTCTTCAGAGGAAGGAAAGCTCTGAAGGGCTTTGTGCCCAAACCTGCCTTGTCAGAAAGCTTTGGAAGCTGTCTGGCTTCTACATCCATTCCAGGATATAACCCATACACCTACGGCTTCTGCAGTAGTGATCAATATGATGAACATATTGTCATAGTTTGGGTGCAAAAATGAAGGAGTACTAGTTTATACAACACAGTTTGGTCTGGTTTGGTTTGGAGGTTTGCGAGTGAGGGAGTAAAGTTTGAAAGGTTGTGGTGGTTCTAAAGAATGGCTTTATTACTTAGTTTTGTAGCAGGGGGCAGCAAAGCACCAAGGTGAAATAGTTTAAAAAGAAGAGACCATTGGAGTATCTCAACTCTGTAGGAGACTGATAGCCAAATGGCTTTGGAGAGGCTGGAGAAGTAGAGGTCTTGGGGGGAGGGGGTACTTGGAATACTTGGAAATTACTTGGCAGATTTTGTTTTTAACAGACTGTACACTGGATAAGCTTTTTTTTTTTTAAATAGAGGCTATAGTTATGGTGGGGAGCCTGTATTCCATCGGAGCTAGGGAGACTGCTTTGTTTATTGCAGTTCTATCTGGTCTGGAGGGAAAGGGAATATTTTTGTGGAAAAGAATAAAAGAGAGTTCATCTTTTTCATGTTGCTTTCAATGTGGCTATAGAAAAAGTTCCTACAGCCCTCTCAAAAGCTAACATCACTTTCATCCATGGGCCCTGATAATATACCAGGCAGTCTGATTACTAGTCAATCCAAAATGAAGGAGGTGAATACGCCACAACTATTGAAGCAAACCAGGTAGACAAACGTAAAAGATAAAACCTTTTATTCAAAAAGTAAGCGCTTTCACGTCACATAGAATGCTTCATCAGACTTTAAGAGAACAAAGAAAACTCATTCCATTTAAATACATAAGATGCACCAATAACATATCTTTCCCATGTCACATGTGTTCCACATAAAATTACATCATTTACTGTAAAAGGCACAAGAGAAAAAAGTATATATATTAAATATGTACAAAAAATATATGTACAAGAAATACATAAAAATATATACATAAAAACACATATAAAAACATACAAAAATAGCTTAATGTTTAAACGCCCTATCTAATAAAAAAAGGTTTCAATGATAACTTATCATTGAGACCATGACCTTTATCAGCAGCTAGCTTAACCTTATCCACCTGGCCTCCGTTCTCTCTGTTTTATTTCCAATATTGCCTAACCTCTCTGTCTCTAACAACTGTCCTATAACCATGAACCTAAATACACGTGTAATGTCATTCTGCAGAGTGTATTTAGCCAGGGCATTTCCCTCATTCTCCCTGTGGATAGCATAAAGATGCTCCCTAACTCTTTCCCTCAATGTCCTATTGGTCTTACCTACATAGAAACATTGACACTTTTTACAAGTAGCCAAATAAATCACATTTCTCGATCTACAATCTGCATATTCATTAAATTCATATCTGAACCCAGTGTCAGGATGTGTAAATACATTGGAATTCATTATATATCCACATTGATTGCAAGTACGACAGGCATATGTGCCCTTCCTCTGTGAAATAACCTTATTCATAGGTACCTTATCGTAACAAACATATATATCCAGGTATTCTACTTTAGTTTGAGAAAAATTCATTGTGAATTTTAAATAATCAAACCTCCTATTTAAAGTAGAATACCTGGATATATATGTGGAGAGGTTGGAATGTGGTTATGTTAACACAGGTTTGTATCGTAAACCATGTTATAGGAATACTTTATTACATCGCACCAGTATGCACCCTCAGCATATTTTTAAGAACGTAACCAGGGGACAGGGAATGAGACCGTCCAGACTAAATCCCTCAAACTTAGGTTTCTATAAAGAGATGGATGATTTAAAAGGTAGATTGTTGACCAGAGGCTATAGTGAGCATGTGGTTGAAAGGGACCTTATGGATATTGATTCACTTAGACAGGATAGAGTGAAGCCTTATTATTCTTCTAAAGGTGTTGATGAGAATAACTTTGTTTCAAAAATCTCTACTCCTACTCTAAAGGTGCTGTTATTTTATACTGCAGATGTCAAGTTTATCACTGATATTACAGAGAAACATTGGCAGATTTTAACTACGGATCCTGGAGTAAGAAGTGTTGTAGGTGATTGCCCTAGATGTCTATATAAGAATAAATGCAATCTAAAGAGAATGTTATGCTATCCGAGGGTTGCCAATAAACATGAAGCACTTAATTTAGGCACGTTTCATTGTGGTGACTGTAACTATTGTAAATACATAGATATTATTAATACATTTATCCATCCTGGTACTGGTCATAGTTTTACCTCCCACGTCCATGCCAACTGTAAGGATATGCATGTGGTTTACCTTGCGATCGATTCTGTCATTCACACTATATAGGCAAAACAGACCGTATGGTTAAAGATAGAATAAGAGAACACATATATAATATTTAAATTAAGTCTCTGAATAATGCTTTAGCTAAACATATTATATCATCAGGAGAAAACCATATATTTAAGTTCATGGTAATTGATAAGATTGAATTTACAGTGCGTGAGGGGGATATAAGGAACTTCACAGAAAGCAGGGAAGTTGAACGGATATTAAGAATGAGAGCAGACAAAGGGAAAGGCCTTAATGAGAGGGCTTCGATTAAACCTGCACTGAAATCTAGAAGGCTTAAAGTGAAGTAGACTTTGATACAACTTATGTATACCTGCCTATGTGAGGTTATTGAGTTACCCCCACCATTATTATTGTTTTTATTTTTTTAAGTTTTGTATACACTTTTATGTGTGTTTTTTGCTTGTTATAATGAAACACAAGCTTATTAACAATATATGGTTATTAAGGTATATCACTTTTATTTGTTTTTACCTTGAGAAGTAGGGCTCAATTTTGTGCATTTGCATATACTTTTTATGTAATATATATATATATATATATATATATATATATATATATATATATATATATATATATACATATATATGTAGCATATATTGTTTATAGATGAGGCATAGACCATTTTACAAGTATATATGTCTTTTATAAATGAATTTGAAAGCGTAAATGATTTATGTACGTATGTTTTATTGCTTTGGGTTTTGCCTTTTACATGCTATTTGATTTTATTTGGATGCTCACAAGAAATGTGAAATGTATCCTTTTAAATTATCAGCTATGAGTTAATTGGTAGTACTTGATTGGATAGTGACTTATTTAAATGATTTTATGACCACTATTATGTCAATGGTCTGATGAAGCTCTAAGTGAAAGCGCTTACCTATATGTAATAAAATAATTTCTTTTTAAGCTTGGAGTGTCACTTTAATTTTACTATAAGTGAAGTCAGAGTTTGTCTGTTCATGTTATTGGCCGTTTTTTACTTATTAACTTGTTTGAACACTTCCATGTTAATCCTTGCTGTGCGGTGTTTGTTTTGATGCTTTCTTTTTTTTTTCAAAACAGGTTTATTGTTTTAACATATAAGAGAAATATCATAACAATTTTATACAAGTAATTAAAAATAGGTATTATTATAATATTCAACAAAACAACTAAAGTATTTACAAAGACATCCACTACAATCAGATCAATTAATTAAACTAAAATACCATGCTATTGAAATTAAAATTTTTTTAACATTTTTTGTAAATTATCCCATACAATAAAATAAGATGTTTTTCTGTTTGTTCTAGTCCTAATTGTGTTTATTTCCATATGGCACACTATATTCATAACATTTTTAAATTCATTGAACGAAGGAGGTGTATCTGAAATCCAATTTCTAGTTATTATTTTCCTAGCCACTGCTAGAATAGACCATAACAAGGGAAGCTTAACCTTTTTAACACTTTGAGGTACAGGTGTGTTGAATAATATAAGAGATTTAGAAATAATGAAATTATCTGTAAAAAGAGCCTGCAAAAATTCATTAATTGACTTCCAGTATTCTTTCAATTTTATACAGTCATAAAACATATGAGCCCAGTCAGCATTAATTTCTACATTACATCTCTTACATAGATTATCTTTATTATTTATTTTATTCATCATCAAAGGTGCATAAAAAGATCTATGTAAAAATTTCCATGTATAAAGTCTCCAGACAATGGAAGACGTAGTTCTATAAGCAGATTCCAATATATATTGTTTATCTTGTTGATTTGGTGGGTCCCCATTAATAGAAGTGAAATAATTCCAGTATGAATCTACACTGTAAAAAGTTTCTTGTCTGATAACTTTATGTATGTATGAAAGTTTACCTTTATCAGAAACTTTATGTTGTAAATTTAATATCAAGTAATCAATCAGTGTTGGAATAGATTCTTTAACAGTTATAGACATTAAATCTATTTTAATAATGAGATGTTGTCTAAAGGTCTGAACCTCTAACCAGCAAGTTTCTCTTAGATCAAATTCTTGTTTTAAGAAATCTAGATTTTAACTTTATTATCAGATATCAACTGATACCAGTACTTTAGATCATTATCTATAGCTAAATGAGTTTCTTCAGAAGTAGATGACAAAAGCATACCCTGAGTATACATTATAGGAAATACAATAAAATTCCATTCCCTATACTTAGGATGCATGAATATAAAGTTACGATAACTAATAATAATATTTAATGGGTAACAAACCATATGTTTAGGTGTAATAGGTGAAGTACAAAATTCCTTTAGTAACCATAACATGGAGTTATTTACAATCATATTTTTATGTGTTAAGGAGATTTTCATGAAGTGTGTACTAATTAGCTCCCAATAATCTTTCCATTTTGTGACATATGACTGATCTATTAATAAAGTAATAACTTTTACAATAGAAGAGATAGTATATAAATTAAAGTCTGGAAAAGAAATACCCCCTTGAGACCAGCTATTAGTATGTTTCTTTAATGCAATCCTAGGTCTATTAGGTGCCCATAAGAAATTTAACATTAGTGTGTTCAGTTTCTTGATAATTATTTTTGTAGGTGGAAGTATTATTGATTGAATTAAGTATAAAATATTGGGGAATATTATCATTTTAATAATTATAAGTCTCTCCTCCATAGTAAAAAACATATTATTCCAGGTATTAAAAAGATTTTGTATATTAAGAAAACAGGTATTATAATTATTATATATAATAGATTTAATATCTTTAGATAGTATTATACCTAAATAAGTTATCTGACCTGAATTGGGTACATATTTAGTAAAATCACTAATGAGAATATTTTTTCATGTATATATAGGTAGTATTTTAGTTTTTTCTTCATTGAATATTAAACCAGAAATACTTTTAAAATTCATCATGTTATCAAATAGAGACTGTATAGAAGAATTAGATCCTGCTGATGTAATTAGAACATCATCTGCAAAAGTTGAATTTTGGATGTTGTATTTTCATCTATTTCAAAACCCTCTATGTCAGTACTGTTTCTGATCAAATTAGCCCAAGGCTCCATTACTAAAGTGAATAATAGTGGAGAAAGTGGACATCCTTGTTTTGTACCTTTAAGAATGGGTATTTTTTGTGAAACATATGTTCCTACCTTAATATAAGCTAACGTTCCTTTGTATAAATGTTCAATTAGATTTACAAATGCATCCGAGAAGTTTGTGCACTTCATTAAGGTAAACATAGTCCCAACTTACTGAATCAAATGCTGAACTTATATCAAGACTAATAAGTGTTAAATCTTTCTTTTTCCTATTTGCAAAATCTATTAATGTTAAAGTTCTTCTTATATTATCAAAAGTATTTCTATTTACAATGAAGCCTGTCTGATCTATATCTATAATGCCGGGAATGATTGTCTTCAATCTATCAGCAAAGATATTCATAAACATTTTATAATCAACATTAAGTAATGAGATGGACCGATATGAAGAACATCTAGTTGGATCTTTATTAGGTTTTAAAATTGGCGAAATAAATGTATATTGCCAAGATGGGGGGGGTTATTAACTCAGTTTGGGCCAAAATAAAAACCTTATGTATTAATGAATATGTATTTTTAGAAAGGATTTTATATATCTCTGGTATAATACCATCATTACCCGGTGCTTTGTTTGATTTAAGCTTATTTATTTGTGTAATAACTTCTGTATATGAAATACTCTTGTCCAATAGTTTAATCTGTTGTTTATTGCTTTTATTCATATTTGTGGTTATAAACTCCTTTATTTTATCTTTAGGTTCCATGTTAATATTATTATGGTTAATTTTGTGAAAGTGATTTCTAAATTCATCTAGTATTTCTGGTATACTAGAAACATTCTTCTTTTCCTTAGAGAAAAGGTTTCTTTGATATGGTTTTGTTTATTCAACCTTTTGTTTTATTTTTAAGTCTATGTAAGTATTTGGGGCTTATTGAATAAGACAAAACTTGTATTTCTCTAAAGTTATTTTAACTTTATGAGTTAAAATTTCTTTGTATTTCTCATTTAGTTTGTTTATTTCTTCAATAACTTTCTTGTCCATAATATTTTCTTTATTATTATGTTTATAAGAGTCTAATTTACTTTGAATATCTAACAATTCCTTATCCCAAGATTTCCTTTTATTATTATACCATCTGATACTTTGTCCATATAGATATGATTTTAAGGCATCCCAAACATAAACAATGGAGACTTCAGGAGTGTTATTTACGCCTAAAAATGTTTTACTTCTGAAAGTATATATTCTTTATAGTCTTTTAGTTGAGTTAAGTATGCTGGTATCCTTTTGATCTGAACATTATGAGTATTTTTTATCATGAATTCAAAACAATTGAATTATGATCAGATATAGGACATGAAATGATTTTGGAATTAATTAAATCTGTTACCATCTGGTTAGAAATAAAGTCCCTATCTATTTTTGAATAAGTTTTGTATCTGTTAGAAAAAAGGTGTATGGTAATGATTTTGAATCTATCTGATTATTAATATCATTCAAATGATAAGAATTAGCAAAATCCTTTAAATGTTTTGCATTAGATGTAATTCTTCTCTTTCCTATAGTGGTAGTATCACTTTCATGTAGTATACAATTAAAGTCACCAGCTAAAATAATATCTCCTATAGAGAATGATATGATCTTATCAAGATGATGTTTCACTGTATTAATACCAATTCCAGGTATCCAATATACATTAATTAAAGTGTAAGTCTTCCCATTAATTTGTATTGTAACCATACAAAACATTCCTTTGTCATCCTGATAAGACTTAATTGTTTTAGGAATGGGCATACTTTTATTCCATAAAATAGCCACTCCTCTTTTTCTGAGTGTGCTCTGAACTAACCAATACTGTATATTTGTTTGTGGCTAGTTTATCAATATCTTTTTTCAAGAGATGGGTTTCTTGTAGGAAGACTAAGTTGGCCTTATGTAAATTAATGTATCTTATTAGGCTTGCCCTTTTACATGGATTATTCAATCCATTAATGTTTAAAGAAATTCCTTTTAAAGATGTCATTTGGCATTTTTAAAACTTAAGAATCTTATGATCAAAATAACAAATAACAAGATAAGTAATGTTACATCTCCTCCTTTAGGTGTACCTTTAAATATAGCTGTATTTATTGAATCTCTTATGGGATTTCGTATAGGATTCAATTTTGTTTGTAGTGACAATGAATGTACAAAATATATTGTGGATGTCAAAACTATATACAAATAACAATGAACAAGTGAAAATAATGTAAGGATTAAACCTTGCATCCAGCCTGGAGTTGTAAACTCCAACTTAGAGTAGTATTTACCACTAAGCACTATTTACCCTAAGCAGCAGTACGTCAGCTACCACCTTATCAATTTAATACTAGTTATATTTAACTGAAGTTAACAGTTTTCAATTCAATTATCTAGCAAGACAAGACTACACATTTGGTAAAACAGCATCATATAAACTAAAATAAACCTTTTTTTTTTTTTTTTTTTTTAAAAACTGTTCATACTACTATATACATCCATGTAATATAAAACACTTGTATGCAAATAGCATTCAATAATCTTGATGTTAGAAATCAAGAGGAGAGAAAAATAAGTTCTAACATTCATTTAAATCAAAAACTTTGGCTAATATGATTCAGACATTACATATATTAGGATGCATCTATTTTCTGTCATGTAAATACAGTTAACAGCTTCCAAAAAAACCTTGAATTGCTTGTATATGAGCATTTACTCAAACTCATTATTGCCAATAGAATAAAATATTGTATTCATAGAAATTGTTATAAATCATACTTCATAGTTAAGCAGATTCTCAGAAACATTTATATACATATCTACATACACACACACACACACACACACACACACACACACACACACATACACACAAACAAACACACACACACACACATACACACACACACACACACACACATATATATATATATGATCTCACTGAGTTATATCTTTACTGAGCACCATCTTACATTGCTGTCCCTTCAATAAATCTGTCTGCTTTATACAAAATAATGCACAGCAAACACATTTAGTAACCAGATTTTACAAACATGCTATACTACTGCTTTAAAATATATCACATGACAATTTCTTCCAGTATAGAGTTATAAAATTATTTATGCTTGTCAATCAGATGAATTAAATGAGTTATAGTAATGTATATGTTTGGGACATAGGTTTTAACACATATTATTAATCTGCTATTCCTGTATCTGTGATGTGTCAGTGTGATATCTAGGTCAAAGGTGAGACCAGCTGCTTTCAGCTTCTCTGTGAGAATTCTGAGAGTTGAAGCTTTTGAAGTAGCTCATGGACACTGTGCATGAGACAGCCCACATCCCAGATTGTCTCTCTTAACATTTTGGCGGAAACTTATTAAAACTAGTGACAAACATTCATTTAGCAGTGTAAATGCATCTAAACATGACAAAACCTTCACAATGCATTCTACAGGTTATTACAGACTCTATGTAAGTGAAATCAAGCCCAAAATTATTAATAAGTAACAAAACTCAACATTTTGCCCCAACTCAACTCCTATGAATCTTATTATTTACTGTGTCTATATGATCAAAAGTATTTCTATATATTAATAAAGAAAAGAAAAGAGAGTAGAAAGTAAAAGGGTGTAAGGCAGAAATAAAAAAAAAATGTAAGAGAAAGCTATAAGAAGTATATACAATAGAATATTACTTACTGTTTATATTAATAGAGTTAAAAATAAAACATATTATTTACTATTATTTAGTTCTAATTATTATTAGTTAAAGCATGACAGATTATTTACAAACACGCATAAGCAGTGTAATCAAGAAAGTATAATTAGGTAGTGTCATTCCTGTATCTGTGATGTGTCAGTGTGATATCTAGGTCAAAGGTGAGACCAGCTGCTTTCAGCTTCTCTGTGAGAATTCTGAGAGTTGAAGCTTTTGAAGTAGCTCATGGACACTGTGCATGAGACAGCCCACATCCCAGACTGTCTCTCTTAACATTTTGGCGGGAAACTTATTAAAAACTAGTGACAAACATTCATTTAGCAGTGTAAATGCATCTAAACATGATAAAACCTTCACAATGCATTCTACAGGTTATTACAGACTCTATGTAAGTGAAATCAAGCCCAAAATTATTAATAAGTAACAAAACTCAACATTTTTGTCCCAACTCAACTCCTATGCAAATCTTATTATTTACTGTGTCTATATGATCAAAAGCATTTCTATATATTAATAAAGAAAAGAAAAGAGAGTAGAAAGTAAAAGGGTGTAAGGCAGAAATAAAAAAAATGTAAGAGAAAGCTATAAGAAGTATATACAATAGAATGTTACTTACTGTTTATATTAATAGGGTTAAAAATAAAACATATTATTTACTATTATTTAGTTCTAATTATTATTGGTTAAAGCATGACAGATTATTTACAAACAAGCATAAGCAGTGTAATCAAGAAAGTATAATTAGGAATAGCATTTGAAGAACATATAAACTTTTAAAGGAAAAAAAAATGTATCAAATTACTGACCTTATTTTTCCTCTTCAGAAAGAGAAACAAGTTAAATCACAGCTTGCCATTAAATCTCCAGATATTTTGACTAGTTATGAAACAAAACATTTCTTTGCACACAGAGAATAACTTTGATTAAATCTTTTTCAAAATATTTGTTGCTTCTTGGAAATGCAGGAACTATATTTAAAAAGATTAATAATAAAATAAAATGATGAGAGAGAAAAAAAACATAGTACAAATCATTTGTTTTTAGTCTCTTCTTCTTCTCTGAAGTCTTCCACGAAGTTTCAGTTGCCAGTCTCTTTAACGAAGGACTAGCCCATTCCATTTCTTCTATTTTTCCAAAATCTTATTTTTTTTGATAAACAGTAAAGCAGAGTCTAAGTCATCGAAAATTTTAGGACCATCAGGAAGGAAGATTTTAAGCTTGGCAGGAAACAGAAGGTATGTTTTAAACTGTGCTTTTTTATGCTCCCTTATTAGTGGCAGAAAACTTTTCTTTTAGCTAATACCATGGAAGAATAGTCATTGTCAAAACGCACAGTTGTTTCATTAATCTTAACAGGAGCTTTAGCCCAAGCAGATTTAAGAACCATCTCTTTATCAAAAGATGATAGAAATCTAACTATAACTGATCTAGGATAGTTTTTGTTAGAGTTAGTATTAGCTATAGATCTATGTGCTCTTTCGATACCAAAAGAGAATGCTTCTGGTAAATCTAAAGTTTTAGGGAGCCATGTTGTTAAAAAGAAGTAATATTGTTACCTTCAATATTTTCTGGCAGTCCAAAAATCCTAATGTTATTGCGCCTAGATCTATTTTCCAGGTCATCCAGCTTTGTTTGTAAATGTGTATTTTGTTTCAGCAGAAACTCAATGTTGATTTCCTCTTCTTGTATTCTATTTTCCATGTCATTCACAGCTTCTTCTATGCCTGTCATCTGGATCTTCTGTTGTTGCAGGTCCATATGTAACAAGTCTATTTCTTTTGTAGTTTTTTCTATGAAAGTGTCTATTTTAGTATACATTTTATCCATCTTAGCAGTAAGTTGCTGGACTATAATTTCAGAGACTGAAGTTCTTTCTTGATGCTGGAGTCTTGAGAATTTGTCTTACTGGAACTCATTTCAGACTGATAAACTGACAGGAAAATTTCCAAAGTAATTTCTGACAGGAATATTATTAAGATTTCCTTTCTTTTTTAGATATAGTTCAAGAACTATATAAAACAAACATATTTAGAAAGAAAATTACTTCAAGAATTAATTTTTTAAGTAATTAATTCCTGTCAATGTAATGAAATTGGTGGAGCTGCAGAAATCTGCTGCTATCCTGTGTTCATCCTTGGCCACGCCCCCCCTTGTTTTGATGCTTTCTATTGATAACTGTAGCACATGTAGTACTTTACTAGGTAAAGCTGATGTCAATGCTTTATTGTGCAAGTCATATCAAACTGCTTTCTGTGTGCAATGTCATAAGGAAACTGCTTTCTGTGTGCAATGTCATATAAGTCATGGTAAACATCCAGGTGCAAAATGTCCTGTCACCACATGTAAAATGCTAATTTCTCAGTTACAATACCAGTCAAGTCAGTTACTTTCAAAATCTTCTGTACATCTTGCTAGACAAAAGTGGCATAAAACCACTGCACATTACAAAACAAATAAAAACAGAGACGAGGTTCTTGGTAAACTGATAAAAATATTTAATAAACTTCTAAGACACAGTCAGAGTGAGTTCAAAAAGTTCAGACAATATATGCCAACACATTTTCAAAAGTGCATAACAGCTTTAAAGTCAGCAGAACAGAATACTAACAAATATAATCTGGTTAGTAAAGAGTTATAGCAACAGCAGTTAACTGCGCTGATAAGAAATAATTTACGACGTACTATTCTACCTTTAGAAAGTTTAGAAAATGGTTAAGCTTACACAGCACAAACTTTCATTCAGTTAAAGCACAGCACTTAAATAGTGATTTTAAAACCATTTCAAATAACGAAACAGTTCTAGGGCATAGAAATCAAATAAGAGTAGTTAAACACAGAAAAGACATGACGTCACAAGACTGACATGCATGTATTTTCTTTTCACCTAAACTGCAGCAAATGGCAGACGACAGCAAATGTAAATCATGTAAATATATTTGTTTTGAGCACATGTTAGTTAAGTCAATATCTCTTTTGTTTCTTACAATGTAATTGTATGGTAGCATAAAAAATAGCATAGACTCCATCAAAAACGGTCTTGAAAAGCAGTATTACACATAGTTAGGCAAATTACGAATGCTTATTATTATTCTAAGAGTTTTACAACTGCATTCTAACATCAAGTTGCAAGTATATTAATGAATGACTGAAGGTACGAGTAAGTGCTAAAGGAGTTATGGGTTAAGCATCTGGAATGCGCAGAAAGAACAAAAGTAAGTAATGTGAGCTCAAATCTTTCCAGGCTCGAATGTGTAGTTACAAGGAATGTTGTATAAGATAAAATGTTACTGGTACTGAAATTTATAAGGTCAAGGAAACAAGACTGGTCACCAGGCCAAACGGCTTACATTTTTCTAAAACATTATTGTTAAGTATTCACGTGCAGCATTAAGCAAAAAGAACAAAAGTTTGCAAGTAAATACTACACCAAATACGGTCAGTACATGGGCTATGGTATGCAGTTAAAATAAATGATGCAGGTCCCTTTACAAAAAGGGAGGGTACGAACAGCTACTAGTAACAGTAAAGGGAACAACCAAAGGGCAAGCATACATTCAATTCTCACAGCATAAAACAAACAATATAGCAATAAAATGATGTATCCTACATCCTATATAAGGTATGCTTCCAATTTTACACTAACTGTATAAACAGTACTGCAAAAGGTATGTAATTAGCAGGCTTCAGTTTACTGCTAGGTTTGAAAACTGGACTGAGTGTACATTACAGCCATGTATATACAAATGCAAAAACAATCTGTACAAGCAAGTGTATTCTGTACAGTATATAGTAAATGGTTTATCTATGTAAAGAGACAATTTTGCATTCAAGTGTTATATGTATAGTAACAAGTCAAAGCTTGACATTTGTAACGTTTTTTTTATTTCTAAAAAACAAGACTGCAATGCCTTTGCAATAAAATCCTCAAGCATTGTCAATAAACTAGTGTATAGGACATCACTGCATAGAGTAATATTCAGATCCATCCAGTTCTAATAGTAATGGTCATCACTGTGCTGACCATATAAAACTGTGTTAACTTGCTGTATTAAAAAAAAAAAAAAAACTAAAGGTTTTGTTTCCCAATGTGTTTCTAGTTAGTAGCAATATAACTTGACTAAAAAGTACATAGTAATATACACAGTTTTGAATTTAAAATAAAACAGAGGGAATGTATACAGTGATAGATATGTTTAAAAATGTATAAATGCATGTGCACATCTATTTGCTAGTTAGATGCATATATACATCTGTTGCTATAATATATGTAGAAATAACATAGTTAAATACATGTACTTCTGTTTGCTAGCATACGTACATACTGGTATAGTTTGAGACAAGCTGAATGTTTGTCTGGAACATGCTTCAAGGACTATAGATAAAAATGCAACTGCAAGACAAGGCACGCAGCATTCAACACAGACATCTGCATTTCATTTGCATCATTCTGAACATCAAAACAGGGGGAATGGGGGGGGGGGGGGCAGAGCCTGAATGGGTAACTGAAGGCAGCAATTTTTTGGAGCTCCATATAATATTTATTTCTTACTAAACTACTACAAATATTTACTTAATAGTCTAAAGAAACTAAATACATGTTTTGGTGGATTTTTACAATAAATTTCCTGCCAAATTACTCAGGAGTCTATATACAGCAACTGGAGAGATGAGTAACCTGAAGAATTCTCATTCTAACCTGGCACCAAAAAAGGAACTACAACTGGTGACAACCACATTACAAGAATTATCAACAAAAATGGATGATTTTAAGGTTAATCTACAGAACTTAAAAGAGAACTCTCAGAAACAAACAGAGGTCTTCAAAGAAATACTTCAGCAACATCAGTCAAAGATAACATCCATTGAAACTTCTTTGTCTGACACTGATGGAAGGCTTAAAGAAGAGGAAACATAGTTTCTCCTGAAGCAAAATACCTGGCTATCCAATAAACTAGATATCCTTGAGAATAGGGAAATAAGGTCTAACATCAGGATTGTCGGTTTACCGGAGAAAACAGAAGGAGGGGACATTATATCCTTCTTAAACTCATGGATTCCAGAGGATCTAGATCTTAAAGAAGGCTTTTCCTTTGGCATAGAAAGGGCACTTCGTGCTTTAGGAAATAAAACTTCAGCATCAACCCCATCATCATCCTCTGTGCCACCAAGGTCAATTATAATAACATTTTTAGCTTCCATGGACAAAGAACTGGTGTTAAAAACATCATAGAGGAAAAGTCCTATTAAATACAATCAGAATCTAATAAGATTCAATAATGACTACTCCACTAAAGTGCTGGAACACAGAAAAAAGGTATGGCCACTAATAAAAACTCTAAAACAGAATAATATTAAAGCTCAAATAGCCTTCCCTGCAAAAATAAAGATACTGCACCTAAGTGAGATGAGAACCTTCAACACTCTGGAAGAAGCCCTACAATTCATCAAAAACATCATCATAACCATTTCAGAAGATATGGAATGGGCATCCCCATCCTTGAAGAGAACCACTGATAAAAATGGCTGGACCAATGTCAAAAAGAAGCAGCAGAAAACAGAATCTAAATTATCAACATCTGTAAAATCTCTCAAAGTATCAACTGCAACCTAACCATTAAAACTTTTAAATGGATTTAATATGTTTCGAAACTTCTAAGCTCATGCATACATATACCACATATATGTACAGGGAAAGGTATGTTTCCTATATCTCTTCACACATAACTTACAAATCTAGATATATATTAGTTATAAATCATCTCTTTCTGACATTTCCTTCTCTTTCCCTTTTGTCTCATGTCTTTCTATGTTTCTCTTGTTGTTTTTTTCTTCTTCTCTCTTTCCTACTTCTAAATATATGTTAAGGACTGACTGTTTGACATAGTAACTAAATACAATCCAGTATAATCAAAGTTAATAATTATGTTTTGTAAACTGTAGTGCTCAGTTTGCTAGTCCCTTCTTTACTTATTTGTTAACTATTTATTTTATTAAATTCTTATTGATATTTACTCTGGCTGAAATCAACCCTAGTCGCTAATTGTTTAATCCCTTTAAATCCGATGAAACTGTATACTGACACTCCAATGAAATTGTTAGAATGCATTTCCAACAAGTCTATGATAACTGTGATTTACTTCCGTATTAAATTCAATAATGCAACTGGGGGTGTTAGTTAACATTGAAGTGACATGGGGTTGATTTATTTACAGCTGGTGCAAATCATATGTTGGAAAGCAGACTCGTTTTGAGTCCAAGTTTTTTCATAGTGAAGCTTGTTTGTTTTAAAGTACTGATGGTAGTCTTGGTTATTGTCAAGAGCTGTCTGACCACGGCTGAACAGATGGCCATTATTTATGGCGCTGATGAATCTGAAATTTTTTTTTTTTTTTTTTTTAAAGGAATGGTAGATTTGACTGCAGGAAACGATCTATGGGTGAGTGCAGAATACAATTAACATGTACTTTATGTGGAACTATGCTGTGACGAGGGATCTCGGTTGCTTTGAGTGGGAGAGATGCAATTAAGTGGCAGAGCTTCCGCACTCTTGTGATGAGACTTAAGTGTGATAGGTAAAAGGAAATGATATTGCTTTGCTGCTGGGCTTGAGACTATGTCTTCGTTTGTCTGCGTGGGTTACAGGTCTGTGTTTGTTTTGGTTTGGGGAGGGATGGTGACTTGTCCCATGGTCTATGTGGTGTCTTACTCAACAGCCCTTTGATAAAGTATATACTGAGCCGGTTCCACTTGAAACCATCAAATGTTCAAAACATCAAAGCTCTAATCATCGAGACCAGAACATCGATGTTCAGAACATCAAAGGTTCAAAGTGGAAGTGCCAGGTAAGTAAAAATGGTAATTTTTGGGTGTATATGCTGGGCAGCAAGGTGCCCTGCATGTTGTGTGTGTCTGCCATCTGAGTGTTGGCATTGCAGGTAGGGTACAGGAAATCTCCCATTTAGCGCTACCGCATAAAAGCGGTAAATGGGAGATTTCCCTTACCCCACTGTAGTGCGATCTTGGAGTTGGAATATTAAAGTGGGGGGGTGAGGGGCACAGCCCCCCACATATGGGGGTGCAGGGGGGCTGTGCCCCCCCCCCCACTTTAGTTTTTGAATGTTTATTTCTTTTTCTGTGGTTCACTTTGAACCTTCGATGTTCTGGTCTCGATGATTAGAACTTCAATGTTCTGAACATTCGATGGTTTCAAGTGGAACCACTGAACCCTGCCATGAGGGAGAGAGAAGTGCAAAGAGGGAAAATTGTTAAACTGGTTGTATACTCTCAGTGAAATGTATGGGTGGGGAAAAAAAGAGCTTGTGCATTTATAGATGAAGATTTTAGGACTGCAGGTCACACGAGCTACACGTACTGTTATATGCTTTTCTTAAGCTGTTGAGAAGTTTATTATTGTCATAGCAATGAGCAAGAAAGGATTTCATTGGCTATGGGCCCACTCCTTGTTTTTAAGCATGAACATATCTTTCATGGAAACAGAATAGAATTCTTTATTTAGTTTCATCTTATAAATGAGAATAAAATGCTTAAAAAAGCTTAATACTTGTAGTATATTTAACAAATATAACACTAAGTAAACTATGCATTCAGAATACTGTAAACATCTGGACCCATATACACGGTACTGTTATGTTGTAAATCACTTTGTAAATATAACTACATTCATGTCCTTGAAAGCCTTTCATTACATAACTTATATGATTGCTAAAGCATGATAAAACTAATGGCTATATTATGTTGTGATATCATTTATATAGTCTCTTTTAGTTTAATGCACAGTATCTAAAAATGTATGCTTATCTGTTACAGGAATCTTATTTTCAAAATATACAAAAACTTCTCCTTTTAATTCTACTTTCCCTGGATCCCCATCAAGCCAAGTTTGATCTATTGGCCTGCAGTGCTCTTTAACAGAACCAGGCAACCTTAGAATGAGTGTTATTTTCAAAATATACAAAAAGTATGTTTTATCCTCCAGACAAAATTAATTGCTAGCCCTTGTTTAATTTCTATTTTTAAGTAAAGCACTCCATTACGGACATTAGCTTGCCCCCCTCCCCATACTGTTCTTCCTAACAGCAATCTCCCTTTGCAAGCTGTTTCAACTATTTGAAAGCCCTCCTGTTTTTCTAGTATTACTAAACCCTTTCTCCTATAACTTGTGGTCTTTCTAAATCCCACTTACTCCTGGTTACAAGTGTTTATTTTATTTCAAAAGAAAGGTATGCAAAACAAGTCCAAAGTACCTACTGATTTTCCTTATAGTTTCAGAACATTAGCTGCCCCCCCCCCCCATTCTGTACTTCTAACTGCAATCTGTCCTTATATGCTGTAGTATTTGTATGCTCTGCTCTTTCTCTACTTCTACTAAACATTTTCTCTTATACATTCTTGTCTTCCTTATTTCCACATAACTCCTTGGTAAAATTGGCTTATTTTATTTCAGCAAGACAGGTATGCAAAACAAGCAAGTCAGAGTACCTACTGCCTTTTCTTATTGTTTCTGTAGACTTGCATATCTGTGAAATCAGGGCCAGACCTTTTCATCATACTATTGGCTATCCACCACTTTTCTGGTCTAGCAACCACCCAATCCATCATGTAAATCTACACGGCTTCACCCAACTAGTCCAGTCACCTACAAGGATAAATAACTCCAACAAACTCACTACCCTTGATTGGATACTAGTCAATAAGAGCCCCCAGTCATATATAGCAGGCTGCTTATCTGACAGCCTCAGTGATCAGTCCCCAACTTTCCTAATAAGAAAACACCTTTATAAAGCAAAACCCATCATCTACCATCAAATACACAAAAAAACTAACTTCAACCCTCTCTCATTCAGCTTATCCTTAAAAGACTAACTGGCAACCTCTAAAATACCTCAAACTAGATGAAGCATTTGACTACTTTAATAAATCATTCCTAAGCATCCTTAATTACCACGACCCCTTAAGATTTTCCCAAACTAGAGCCCAACCATCCCCATAGCTACAAAAAAACACCAAAGTCTGAAATGAAAAACAGGGATAAAGCCTGGGACAACTGGTGCAAAACCAAAACCCCCTCTACTAGGCAAAAATTCCTAGACCTATGCAATAGAACCAAAAAGCTTACAAAACAGGACAAAATCCAATACTACCAGTCTGCTCTTACCTCCTCCCAACATAACCCCAAACAATTCTGGTCCTCAATAAACTCCATCCTCCACCCAGGTAAAGTAAGTACACCCACTCCTAACTTAACTCACTCCTCCGAAAATATTGCTACCTCTTTCAACAATCACTTCACACAAACCGTACCATCACTAGCTAGACAACACAACACCCCCCATAAACCCACACCATCAACTACAACGAACAATCTCCCCACTAGATTCTCTTTCTCTCCTGTTCCTACCTCCAAAATAAAACAACTACTAACTAAACTTAAAACCACCAGATTAGCAGCAGACAACCTCCCAAGTGAATACATTCAACTTGCAGCTGACACTCTAGCCTACCCTGTATCACTCTTGATTAACAGATCTCTGTCAGAAAGTTATGTTCCCACACTATGGAAAGTCTCACACATAATTCCCCTCCACAGATCTAGTCAATTACTGCCCCATAGCTATTATCTCACCACTCTTCAAAATACTAGAGAGATGCATTCATTCTCAAGTCTCAGATCACCTCCTTACTAACAACCTCCTCTCCATCACACAACACGGTTTCCGACCTAACCATAGCACCACCACTGCCTTACTCTCTTTCTCTAACACTATCCTACAAAATAAAAATGCAGGTTATCTCTCCTCAGCTACCTTCCTAGACCTCTCTAAAGCTTTCGACATGGTCCCACACAAACAACTCATCTCTCTTCTCAATAACCTGTCCTCTCAACCAGTCATCAACTGGTTTCAGAGTTACCTATCTGACCGCCAACAAGCAGTTGTTTGGCAGGACAACCTATCCCCCCAACTACCAGTCTCCATAGGTGTTCCCCAAGGGTCCATCCTGGGACCCCTACTCTTCTCTATTTATCACCAATAATCTAGCCTCAGCCACAACACATGGCACACTCATACAATACGCAGATGACTCAACCATCATCTGCACAGCCCACTCTCTACCCGAACTGCAAAAAGTCACACAGGAAGCATTTTCTTCTAATAAAACTTGGTTATCCAATGCCCAACTAATACTCAACCCAAACAAAACAAAATTACTAATCTTCCAACCCACCAAACTTACCCTAGACAGCTCTCACTTTAACATCACAGCAAAAGAAAACACCATCCATCCTACAAAACACACCAAATTACTAGGAGTAGGAATAGACAATAAACTGAACTTTGACATTCACATTTCCATGACCATTAAAGTGCACAAAAAACTAGGATCATTATGTAGAAATCAGCAACTACCAAAGCAGCTAAAATTTCGGTAGCAAATTCTCATCTTATCTCTACCCTACTCTACACCACTCCAGTATTTACTAACCTTAGACAATGCGACCTAAATAAGCTTGAAACCTGCTACAACAAAATCGCCAAATTCGCCACAGGGGCTTCCTACCATACTCACCACTGTCTCTCACTAGCAGAAGTGGGCTGGCTAGAGCTACCCCACCCCCTTCAATGGTACCAACTCACACTCGCCCACAAACTAATAAACCAACCACTAAAAGTCCCATCCTTCCAGAATAAACTCCAACCCTACATAACCATGAGACCACTAAGATCCAGCCACAAAAACTTCCTACAGGTGACAAGAGCCATTAACTCTGCTGGAGAAGCATTTTTCTCCTGCACTATAGCCAAACTCTGGAACTCCTTCTCATCCTCAATTACCTCTGTAACTTCTTGCACGCACTTCAAATCCTTATTAAAATCACACTTAAAAACTTGCCAGATATGCCCTTACAACCCCCCCCTCTAATACCATCCACTCCGTCCACCCACTACCTCTCTTGGCCCCCTATCAACAACCTACTCTTAGCAAGCTTGGCTACTCATGTTCCCAGCTACCTACCATATAATACTAGCTTCTTGTAGCAACAACTGCTAATGGCGGTTATGTACCTCAAAAACAGATTGTATCAATTGTTCACTGATGAATCTCAACTACATTAGTAACCATATTAGTATATGTCACCATATTTTAAAATTGTATTATGTTCTACAGCTGTTTTGCATCTATGTTTTTTTCTTGTCTTGCGTCCTTAGCTGGACTAATGTCTATATTTAAATGCTATGTTTTTTAACTGTATAATGCAAATAATACTTAATGTGGAGCTTTTCACCCTGGGCCTCCTCTGAAAATGGACCTGTGTCCAGTTGGACTGGCCCGGTCAACAAATGCAAATCAATAAATAAAATAAATAAATAATAATCATCAAAATTTAGGTTACTTGCTGCAAGTCTTTGTGTTTATGATTTAAATAACTTGTGTGCTTCAAACAAGTGCTTATTATTTCCAATATGGAAACATGTTGATACAAACAAATTGAATTAGTTTAATGATCTGTATAATAGAATTCATATGTTTATAAGTACAGATGGACAGCATACAGCTGTTAATGTATATAACAATTCTTTCTGCTAACAAATGTTTTTAAACATAATAATAGTAGTGAATAGACTCATTTAATATTTAATATTGTATATATGGAGCTGTAGTGAATGGAAAATGGAAGCTAGAGTGATAGTTCTTCAGATGTATCTATCTGTTGAACTAGGAATGTATTTCATTCCATGGTGGGTAGGGATTAATGTTCAAACTAGTTTAGTTTCATTATTTACTTTAGTTTTTAGGACGCTAATTAGTTTTTCCAAGCCTGACTTAAACATGATGGTTACTTTAGTGATAACATGCTTTACTGAGATTAATGAATGTTTACAAATTAATAATTTTACTATTATAGGAGGGGATGGTCCAGGTAAAGATAATGGCACTTCAATCGCTTCTTCAGAATAATTTGATATGGAACTTTCTTTATTATCTTTAAACATTAATGGCCTAAATAGTCCAAGTAAGAGATGTCACTTATTAAGATACCTAAAGTTAAATAGAGCCCAAATAATTCTTCTACAGGAAACCCACTTCAAAAACAATGATAATTTCATGTGGGACCCAAGTGATTATATGACCTTAACATGCTCAAAATTTAAATCTAAGAAGAGGGGATTAACAATTTTACGGAGAAAGAATTCCTTCATCCCTGAAGTAATACATAAATATGTAGATAATGACGGTCTTTATAGCTATAGTCATCTTGAAGTATAATAGTAGACTGTGGACATTAGTGAACCTATACTGGTTTACTGGTATTGGGTTGGGAACAGTTAAAAAAGATCTAGATCAAATTATACATATAACTAAAGGTAGGAGGAGATTTTAATTGTATTACCGATACTTCTGAAACTACCCGCGGTGGTGGTGCTGCAGTAGCGTTGTCACCTCACAGTAAGACGCTGTCTGGTTCGATTCTCAGCTAGAGCATCTTCTGTGTGGAGACATGCGTGAATGGGCGTACCTTCGTTGAAGGTTGTGCATCAGGCCTGGCAAGCCGGTACATAAAAATGAACTGCCAATCATTAGCGGACCGGAGTTCCGCTGTGGCGACCCCTAACCGGGAAAAGCCGAAAGACTCAAACAAACCGATACTTCTGAAACTACTAATAAAAAATCTCCACATTTAACAGCTACTGCAAAACTATTAAAAAGATGGCCCGAATCTTTAAACTTGATCGATACCTTTAATGTTATAGATAACAACTCATTATTATTCTCTCAGCAAGACTACAGATTTGGTACTCAAACCAGAATAGATAAAATATACATTTCTCAAGATCTTCAAACAAAAATTACTTCTTTCTCAATAATCCCATGTCCCCTATCAGATCACAATTCATTAGTTCTAAAAATGCAAATAGATTTTAAACCACTAGTATTTATATCTAGAATTCCTGCGTACATTACAAAAAATAAAAGAATTTAAGCAGTGGTTAGTAAATGAACTTAATGTCTTTATAGATATAAGCTACAACTCAGAAGTGAACATAGTAATGGTTTGGGATTCACTTAAAGCTTACAGTTATGGGAAAGTGATTGGGTGGTATAAAAACAGAATCAAGGAATGGGAATCAGAAAGTACAGTTGTGTACCTACCATAAATGTAGATGTTCGAGTGTATTCACTATTGCAGTCATTACACTTGGGTTACCCTGCTGGCAGGCTACCCGCAGTCGGCCTGAATTCCAAAGTCCTGGTCCGGCATCGGTTGCTGTCACCTCTTCCCTGACGTCAGTGTGCCAGGGGTATAAAAGATGCAACCGACGCCATTTTCTTCAGTTTTTCTTGCCCCAGATGTCAGGTGCCCCCAAAAGGGTAGGCTAAAAATTTTGCAAATAAAAATGCATGCACTAACCTAAACATTACCTTCATCTACAAGCAAAAACACCACATAGGTTGTATAGGATAGAGAAGTACAGATAAGTGCCAGCAATGATAGGGGGATGGTGGGAGGGTAACCTGGACAGCAACAGAGAATACACTCGAACATCTACATTTATGGTAGGTACACAACTGTACTATATTCATCATGTTTCACTGTTACACTTGGGTTGAATCCCAAAGCTGAGGTTGGGCGGCTGGGTCTAAATAGGATTAGGAGTGGCTATGAGGCCCTGCAGAACTGCAGTGGCAAAGCCTGCTGTGGATTTAGAGTAAAGAGGTAAGTGATAGTGCTTGGTAAAAGTGTGCACTGAACTCCAAGTTGCAGCCTCCAAAATGTCCTTGGTTGGTACTCCTCTGAGAAAGGCTGCTGATGTGGCTGCTGCCCTGGTAGAATGTGGCCTAATATTCTTAGGCACTGATTTGCCATGCTGTGCATAGCAGAAACGAATGCAGTGTCCTATCCATTTTGAAATAGTCTGCTTTGAAATAGACTTTCCTTGTGATCTTGCAGCGTATGCCACAAAAAGTTGCTCAGTTTTTCTGAAAGCTTTTGTTTTGTCCAAGTAGAAGCGTAGCTGCCTGTGTATGTCCAAAGAGTGCAGAAGTCTCTCTCCTTTATTCTGGGGATTTGGATAAAAAGTTGGCAAATGAATGGTTTGGTTAAGAGCCACACTGGATACTACCTTTGGCATAAATGTTGGGTTTGTCCTTAGAGAAACCCTGTCTGGATGAAAAATGATAAAAGGTTCCACTGCCATTAATGCCTGTAACTCTGAGACTCTTCTTGCTGAAGTTATTGCTAGGAGCAGAGCAGTTGTCCATGATAGGAATTTTATCTCAGCTGTATTGGCTGTCTCAAAAGGAGGCAGTGTGAGCTTTTCCAAGACAAAGTTGAGGTCCCATGTAGGTATCGGTGCTCTCCTTGGGGGTCTTATGTTTTTTGCCCCTCTGAGGTACTGTCTTAGCAGTGGATGAGAGAAAATAGGAGGATCCGTATTGTAATGAGCTGAAATGGCAGAGGCATGGATCTTAATTGATGAGAAGGATAGGCCTTTGTCCAGCATCTTAGTTAGGTATTGTAAAATCTGAGGAATATCTGGAACAAGCGGTTCAAGTCCTTGTGCCTGGTTCCAAGTACAGAATCTTTTCCATTTTTCTGCATAAGATTTCCTGGTGCTGGGCCTCCTGGCTTCCAAAATGACATCCATAACTGCTTTAGAGAGAGGTGTGTTCTGAGTGGTTATATTATTCGCCATGCAGCCAGATTTAAGGTAAAGTCCAGGCTGGCCATTAAAACAAGCTCTTTAGGATTGGGTACCAGTGCTGGCGTGGCCAGTCTGGGGCAATCAAAATAATTTTTGGCTTCTCTTGTCTGACTTTTAGGAGTACCTTGGGGAAGGAGAGGCAGTGGTGGAAAGGCATAAACTGTTAGGGTTTTCCAGCTTAATGATAGAGCATCCACCTTCCATGCTTGTGCATGATGAGTCCTTGTACAGAATCTCTGTAGTTGGCAGTTGTGAGGGGAGGCAAATAGATCTATGTCTGGGCATCCCCATTTCCTTGTTATCATGCTGAAGACTTGTGGATCTAGTTTCCACTCATGAGGGTCCATGAGGTTTCTGCTTAGTTCATCTGCCAAAGTATTTTTCTTTCCTGGCAGGAATTGTGCCTGCAGATGTACTTAACAGGTCAGTGCTGTGTTCCACAAAGACATGGCTTGCCTGCAGAGGGGGTAGGAATGTGTACCCCCTTGCTTGTACCACATGACTGTAGTATTGTCCGTCTTTAGCAATAGTTGTCCTGGATGTAGAAGATCCTTGAAGGCTGTCAGGGCGTTCTGCACAGCTAGCATCTCTTTTTGATTGATGTTAAGATGCATTTAGTCTGTGGGCCACATGCCCTGTATACATTTTCCCACCATGTGCGCCCCCCAGGCATAATCCGATGCATCTGTTAGTGTCTGCCTGGCTGTGGGTAAAGTGAAAGGCTGTCCCTTGTTGTGGTGACAGGCCAGTGCCCACCATCGAAACTCTTGTTGCAGGCAGGGAATGAGAGTAATTATTGTTTCCAGGCTGTGGCAATGTTGAGTCCAAACACTTTTTAGATACCATTGTAGCTTCCTCATATGTAGTCTTGCATATGGAATTAGCAGGATGCAGGATGCCATGAAGCCCAAAGCCTGCAGAATTTTTCATGCAGGTAGCTGGGTCTTTGTTGCCATCATTTGAAAGTAATGAGTCAGTTGCCTTTGTTTGTCTGGTGTGAGATAAGCCATCTGGGCAGCTGTATTTAAGCTTGCACCCAGGAATATTATCTCTTGAGAGGGCACTAGTTTTGATTTCTTTTCGTTTACTGTGTACCCTGGGCAAATTAGTAATCTTTTTACAAATGCCAGATGCTTTAGTAGAATGTCCTTGCTCTCTGCTTGAATAAGGCAGTCGTCCGAGTAGGAATATATTTGAATTCCTTTTTGTCTGCAAAATGCAATTACTGGTGCCAGGCATTTTGTGAAGACCCTGGGTGCAGTAGATAAGCCAAAGGGCAGTGCAGAGAATTGGTAATGCAGTGAGCCAGCTATGAATCTGAGGTATCTTCTGCAAGATTGTCTGACTGGTACGTGCAGGTATGCCTCTTTGAGGTCCAAAGTAACTAGCCAAGCCTTCTTGTCCAGCATGGGTAGAAGTTGCTGCAGTGTCAACATTTTGAATTTTGGAATGTCCAGGAAAGTAGAGTAGACAGGTCCAGTATTGGTCTCCAAGCTTTGTCCTTTCTGGGTACCAAGAAAAGTCTTGAGTAAAGTCCTTGCCCCTGCTCTTGCTGTGGTACTTTTTGAATAGCCCTCATGTCCATGAGAGCAGACATTTGTTTTTGTGCCTCTGCCCATTGATTGTGTGGCAGGTCTGACATACCTTTTGGCCTTGGTAGGGTGTGAAAGTGGAACCTGTAACCCTGAGAAACAATATTCAATACCCATTTGTCCTGGGTGATCATGTGCCAATTTTGTGAGAAAAGTGCTAGTTTTCCCCCAAAGGGTGCTGCCAAAAGGTAAGTGCTTGGCATTGGTAGAGGAAAGTCATTGGGACTGTTTCCTATAAGGTTGTGATTTGTCTTCTCCACCTTTGGGGGCTGAAGCACCCCATTGTTTAGGTCTGTATGAGCCTTGGGGCTAAGATCTGCCTCTTGGGCATCTGTATCTGCCTCTTTGTGGCCTGTCTGACACTGGAAAGGACCAATTTTTAGAAGGCCAGTTCCTGCTAAATCTGGGTGGTTGAACCTGTAAGAAACCCTTTACTGTCTGCATTAATTTTGCTTTATCCTCCATTTTCTTTAACACCTCTTCTGCTTTAATATCAAACAAAGTATCATGCTGTAATGCAGCATCCAATAATTTTGCTTTAACATGATCAGGTAAACTCTGTTCTTTTAACCAAGCATGCCTTTGTATGACAGAACCTGTAACTGCGGCTCTGCAAAAAGCCTCTAATGAATCAAAACCACATTGCAAAGTATGCATTCCCACTTGTTCAGCTGCATGCAATAAATCCTGCAGTTCCTTATTTTCAGGACATTCTGAGCTTGTAAGCATTTTCTGTTTTAGCAAAGACATTAGGTATTGTGGATATTTAAGCATGTGAAACTGGCAGTTTAAAGCCCTTACAGCTAAAGTAGCAGAGGTGTAAACTTTTTTCCCCCATCTGTCCAGTGCTCTAGAATCCCAATCAGAGGGAACAGGGTTTTTTGCAGTGGAAAAAAATGAAAAGACCAATGGTTAGACCACAGCTGAATATAAAAATGGAATAATCCACGTCAGGGAATAAATCACTTGCAGCTTCACAGTAAGTACAATAAAAGTAAGAGGGGAGGTGATACAAGGAATAAGGTAGAGGAAGCAGAACAAAGATGGATTTTACTACTTCAGGCAGATAGGTCTCCTGGATTGAACAATGCTGTTTCCTTAAAACCTTTTTTAAAATCCAGACCACTAAAACATTAAGTAATATGGATTATTACATAAAATGTGTCTGTTATATGTATATTTTATTTCATCTTATGCAGAATATAAGGCAAATTAATGTACTGATGTATGCAATTTTAATTAGTCTATGTCATAGTTCTATATGTGTTTTCATTGGTTGAACCATATTTTAAATACCAATGTTTTAACTGTTTTTATGAGTCTGAAGAAGTGATCAGCTGACTTAGATCGTGAAAGTGCTTACTCTTGTTTAATAAAGTGGTGTGAAACTGCAAGTGAACTGTTTCCTACCTTGACTACTACATCTCAGTTACAACTTTTGGTTTTATAAAGGGCACTACTGTGAAGCTGCAAGTGATTTATTTCCTGACATGGATTATTCCATTTTTATCTTCAGCTGTGGTCTAACCATTGGTCTTTTCATTTTTTTTCGCTTGAGGTGTATACCAAGCGTTTATCCAGCTTTTGTTTTCTTTCACGTGTTTTTTGCAGTGGAAGCCTTGACCTCTTTGGGACCCTGAGAAATAGTTTCTGGGTCAGCAGCAGGGTTTTTATGCAGAAATTTATGAGAATCTGGGACCCTGTAGTACCTATCTGGCTTAACTGGTGCAGGGGGTAAAGAATTAGGAGACAAACTGGATTCAGAAAATACATCATCAACAATATCTAGTACAGGGGGGATAGCAAGGGGCCTATGCTGTGGCAGTAAAAGAAAGTCTCTGAGCCTTTTCTTGGATTCTGAATAATCCTGGCTCTCCCAATGGAAATGCTCTCACATGGTGTGCAGGGTTTCTCCAAAAGAGTAATCCTCAGGAGGAGAGGCTGAAGGGATAGATTCTTCAGCGTCAGAGTCCTCATAGGGAGGAAGAGAATATCCCTGTTCTGAAGAGGAATCAGAAGAAATAGAGACCTGGTCAGAGGAGTCATAATCAGTGTCTTGCCTAGGCCTTTTATCAGGAGGGGGATGGGAACCCCTGATCAAAGTAATTAGGTCTTCAGCTATTTTAAGCATCTGTTTCTTTGGCATGGATGACTGTCCAGGAGAATGCTGTATTTGTTTCTTTGGCTTTAAAGGTGTTTTAGACTTTGCCTTGGCTGCTGAAGTGGTCTTGATAGTAAGCTGTGTAGGTCTGAAAACACCCTCAGAAGCCGATGCCTGCTCAGCAGCTCCAGACCCATCTGAGGGAATAGTTTCCGTAGACCCAATACCTTGAGTTTCCACAGGCCTAGTTGTCTTAATGTGGGAGTCAGAGGCAGCCTGTGGCTCTGAGGCAGCAGGTGTCAGGGGCTGCGAAAGCGCCTCACTGCGAACCGGCGACTGGCCTAGAAGAGGCTTCGTCGGTTTTGGACCTCGGATGCCTCTCCTTTTCTTTGTCCTTGTGCTTTTTATGAACTCCAGTCGTCGGTTGTTCTGACCTCATTACATAGTTAAGCCTTCGGCCAAAGTAATGTAAAGCAAAATCGAACAGACGCTTAATAGTGCATTGGTTGAATCTAGCACAAAACCGACAACTAGCTATGTCGTGGTCAGGGGCTAGGCAAGGAATACAGTAAGAATGAAAATCCTTATGAGGTATTTGCTTCCCACAAGAAATACAATTGTTAACTTTTACTGACATCGGTCTGGAGCAAGAAAAAGTTTTCCCAGCGGGGTACTTAGCTTTATCGAAGACTTCAGATCTGAAATTCAATTTCAAAAATCTCAGGAGTTGGCCAACCGGCACTTGCGAACTGGTTTTGCTTCGGGCACCGCGCAGCAAGGAAGACTGAAGAAAATGTTGTCGGCTGCATCTTTTATACCCCTGGCGCACTGACGCCAGAGAAGAGGCGGCAGCAGGCAGCAACTCACGCTGGACCAGGACTTTGGAATTCAGGCCGACTGCGGGTAGCCAGCAGGATAACCCAAGTGTAATGACTGCAACAGTGAAACACGATGAACATCTACAAGAAGTACAAAGAAAACTCACATTACATAAATCCCAAAAGTCCCTTAATTTGATTGAAAACAAGAAGAAACTAGACTTAAATAAACGATATAACGAAATATTAAATCATAAAACTAATTTAGCCATGGAAAGGTTAAAGATAAATTCTTAAGTTACTTCCCCAATACATTTACATAATTTATCTGTTAAAGTTAAAATGCAGTCTAAAGCTAACTCTATTATTATCTTACATGAAGAAAAAGGTAAGAAAGTGTCGGAAATAGAAGATATACTAGATGCTTTTAAGTGTCATTATAGAAATCATTATAAAAGTAAGAATACTACAACAGACCATTTCAACTTAGAAAATATGATTTCTAATATTAAACCAATCCCTGAAAGTTCACAAAGGAATTTACAAAAACCCATTACACACAAAGAAGTTGCTGATAAAATCAAAGAAAGTAAATCTGGTAAATCTCCTGGAATGGACGGTTTAATCTCAGAAATTTGCAACTTACTTCCCAAAAATATTACCTCATTACTACATAAAATACTAATTGAAATTCAAACCCATGCAATAATTCCCCCTTCTTGGAGATACTCTTTAATCATACGCATTTTAAAAGAAAACAAAAAAGCTAGTCATTGTAGTTCATATAGACAAATTTCATTGTTAAATAATGACTATAAAATATTTATGTCTATCTTGGTAAAAAGAATGAAAAGCCAAATGAACGAAATAATCAACAATGATCAAACTTGGTTTATTCAAAATAGACATGGACATGACAACATTAAAGGAATATTGACATTAATTGATTATTTAAATAAAAAAAAAATATAGAAGCCTTGATAATCGGTCTGGATAATGAAAAAAACATTTGATTCCCTAAATTGGGATTATTTAATTAAAATTCTTGAAGTATATGCCTTTCCTCCCTCCTTTATAACATTAATTAAAAAGGATTATGAAAACAACTTAGCTTATATAAAAATAGGACCCTTCACCTCAGAGGCTATACAAATTACAAGAGGTACTAAACAGGGTTGCCCTATTATAAAGCTATTGGCTATATTAATATGAAATAATCTGAAGATAAAAGGAATAAATATATTTGGACAATATAATTTTAAGATCATGCTCTTCGCTGACGATATACTTCTTACACTATTGAATTCTAAAGAAGTCTTAGATTAACTATTTTGATACAGAAATGTCATAAGATCTCAGGTCTTAGTTTTAATAACCAAAAATCTAAATATTTATTATTAAATAAGAAGAATGATATACAAACAAACAAGGATCATATCATAGGTGAATAAGTAGCAACTTTAAAATACCTGGGGATAATTCTGTGTGAGAATATACAGGATATAATGAATATTAACTAAAAAAAGGTCATGGATACAATAGATTCTCTAGTGTTCATATATAATAACCTATTCATAGTTTTCAAAGATAGGCTACAGCTGATTAAAGTGTTTTTTCTTCCCAAAAATGTTGTATGTAGTACAAGCTACTTTTTTAATTACTGAGAAAACCCATCTTAAGAAAATAACAGCAATACTCCTAAGGTTCTTATGTTATCCTAAAAGAAGTAAAATTGCATATGCCCATCATATTAGACAATGGGATCAGGGAGGAATAAATTTTCCGGACATTGAATCATATGTAAGAGCTGCTCTACTTAAAACAGTGATTGAATGGATTAGTCCTAGTTATATCTACAACTGGAAAATGTTACATACAACTATAATAATAAATGAAAACAAATTACTTAAAATACTAGTACTATGGATAAAGATATATTATGATACTCATTGACTTTAAATTTGCAATATAATATAAATAAACTAACTAGGTCAAATCTAATAAATCATTTATTTGATAATTTTAGGAAATTTAAAAATATGAATATGGATGTAAAGCTCTGGTTCACAACACTAATTCCCTTCACTATTACTAAAAACTTTCCAGCTAGAATTCATAGGGACATATTCATCTCTTGGGAACAGAAAAAAATAATTTTTTGGTTGCATTGTATAAAAAAAAAATCAACAAGTATTTGATATACAATATATGATGTTAACTTATGAATTAAATTCTCATGAATAGTTAATACTTCAGAATATATTGACACACTCCAAGGATCTATGTAGGATAATAAATAATTCTTCTTTCTCATCCCCACCTAAATTTATATTCAGACCATTGGGAATTATATATAATAATGAGAATATGAAAAATGGAACTTCATACTTACATAACCTAATAAAAAAAACCTACAAAACATTACTCAAACCATCATATTGGCAGTTTATGACTAAAGGATATTCAATTCAATTAACCTCAGAAAATAAATCAGATATACTACTCTTGACCTGTTGTTCTCATTATTGGAGAACATTTACCTGGAAATTCCTCCATAGATCCTTCTTAACTTCTGATAAAGTTTCAAAAATCAATCCTTCTAGTAACGGGGCTTGTTAGAGATGTCAACAGATTGATAAAGCTGATTGGTCTCACATTTTCTATGACTGTATAAAAATCAAACCCTTTTGGGAAAATGTTAATAACTTTATGCAGGTGATTTATACATATAATTTTGTTATGACCAAAGCTTTAATATTACTGAATATGACTGAAGGTTTTGTTTTAAATAGAACTAACCTCTATATACTTTGGACAATACTAGCTATTGCTAGGAAATGCATAACAAAGAGATGGAATTCTACCATAGTACCTAGCAGAGAAGATTTTTTGTGTTTATTGAAAAGGACAGCCTTAATGGAAGTTAAAACCAAGGAATTATGAAAGTTTCCAATGCCATTATCTAATAATCCTTGGAAAAAAGTTTTAACATTGATTGACACTTTACAAATGGATCTAACCTCTTCTTGAAATAATTATTTCTTATGATTAATTTTTCTATTTTGTATAACTTATCATTCATTTTTCACATCAGGCTGAATGTAAATTTGTATATAGTTAATTTATTAAGTAATATGATAGTACATTGTATTAATTATTCATTTGTTGTTTATTTCATATCTAGAATAAAAATTATCTGAGTAAAAAAAAACAGAGGAAATTATAATATTTCATTATGAATAAAACTTAGTTAAATAAAATACCATTTAACACAAATATAACAGCATGGTTAGCTAAACAAGGTAAGGCATACATAAAAGTAGAGAAACAATCAAAGACTGACATAAACATTTCAAGAAACAGCTCTACCTCTATTAAATGCTGTACATTACCCCCTAAAAATGTAACAGTTCTGACAAGGAAAGACATCATGCAAAAATGTCACAGTGTGTAGACAACAACACAAAAATAAGAATAAACTCAACATGGGAAGAAAAGGGTATAATTTCTATCAATACTTTATTTGTATAAACAACACAGTAATACTGCAAAGGACCATAAGTTAAAATACTTACCATTTTAAGTAACAGACCAATACTTCATACAGATCAAATGGTAAAAATACCATACACTTCAATATTACATTTCCAAGTTTTAAAATACCACATGCAGATTTTAAAAAAGCATGGTATAAAAACTAGTAAAACAAAATATCTCACAAATTTTACATCTACAAGCATAATAAAATCCTGCTATTTAGTAAGTCATTACAAGTATCTTTAATAGACAGATTACAATTTAGTATAAATAAACAATATTGCCTTCAAATTTCAAAATGTTTGTTAAAGTGGCACCACAGTTTGTATGTGTGGTTTCAAATAACCCAGTGTTAATAGTAAAAGACAAAAACAAAAGTTGACACTGCCCATAACTGGTGGAACATATTCAGAGGATGGTCGTCATCTGCGACCAAATTGCTAAATTGGTTAATACATCCTGTGTTAATAGTTTTAGCAGTCATAATAATAATAACAGCTTACAATAGTCTACATGCTGCAGGTTATGGAGAGTTTCAATAACTCAACAAGTTATGATTGTAAATATGAGCAAAGTTGTAAATGCTGTAAATAATGATGCTAACGAAACAAATGCAGTTTTTTCTTTAACTGAAGTTTAGTCCATTCCTCAAACAAATTAAAAAAAAAGGGGGAACTGAAAGAATACTCTGTTCTATTTAGTATACACTGTCTTTTCAAACTAAATGTGTATGTAATTATTTTTCTGTGTGGAGCTTTTTTCCCCGGCCCTCTGCTGAAAAAGGGCCTTTTCAGCTCAGTCAGACACCCTTGGTTAACAAATGTAAAATAAAATAAAAATAAAATAAAATAAATATGCAAGATCTTAAATAGTTATTAGATGTGCATCAAAGCTTTCAGTTAAATACACACACTCTTGTGAAGTATAATTTCTATACAGTCTAGCCCAATTTGTTGTATTTGGGGATCAGTGAATATTGGATCAAGCCAAGCAGCCACAGCTTTCAGTAGCTCTTCCCCTCTTTTGATCACACTCTGTTACTCTACAACAGCCATCATAAGCCCAGTGTCCCAGACCAAGCCAACACTACTACAGATGAAGACCCCAAGTGGGTCCTCCTAAAATTCAGCACCAAGAAAAACAAACCCTTACTTATTATAGTAGCATATACTCCTCCTCCTTCATCTCTTTCTAAATTCAAATCCCTAATCTGAGAAATAGTCGCAGCTAGTAACTTGTATAAAGAACGGACTCCACTGTAAAACAAACATCTGATTATCCTATGGGATTTGAACAGTAAATTTTCAGGTCCCCTTTATATAACATTTTTCAATGTCTAGCCAAATAGGACCTCTTACAGCTAATCACAGAACCCACCGACTTGAATCCGCACTCTGATAGCCACAATTTTCTTGACCTACTAATCATGAAAGGTCCATCAACTCTCTCAAACATTTTCATTCTCACACCATTACCTTCAATGATCACTCACCAGTCATCCTTCATATCAGCATTCTGTTTCTAAAATCTCCACCCAGACTAATTTTCTTCAGATGCTATTCCACACAAAACATCATCAAGATGAAAAGTCTTCTGACAACTTTCAACTGGTCTGCAATACTGACCATTCAAGACTCTAAAATAGCAGCTGTGATCCTAACTCAAATATTCGGCCAACTCCAGAACAAATTCTTCCAAGTGGCAAAATGTCTTTTTAAACAATAAACACACATCAACACTCACCAAATAGCCTATATGTCTCCTCAATCTAGAGAATGCAGCCTGGCAGTCATGGAAGAATAATCTAGACTCTGACAACCATGCTACATTCACCAAACTGTGGAACTTGGCTAAACAATCCATACAGAGGTACAAAGCAAACCATCTGAAGACCACTCAACTTTCTCTCTTAAAAAACCCAAACATGTCTGGCATGAGGTCAGTCTACTGTTTGGACACAAATTGTCTGACAGCAAATCCTCTCTAATTCTAATACAGACTAATCAAAGAGCAAATACTTTGCCCCAACTTTGTCACAGAGTTTAGCATCTCCCCAAAAACTGTCAACTGCATCTCCAGTCCCAGTCTCCTCTCTCCCAGAGCTCCTTTCCTTCGCTCCTCCTTTCTACTTAAAAAAAACTCATGTAAACAGGTCAGTTGTTTGTCTTTCGGCTTTTTCCCGGTTAGGGGTCGCCTTAGCGGAACTCCGGTCCACTAATGATTGGCAGTAGATTTTCACGAACGCCGAGGTGCCAGCTCGACGTCCAACCTTCAATGAAGGCATGCCCATTTACACGTCTTTCAAACGCCCACCCAACCATGGGGAGGACATGCAGACTCCACACAGAAGGCACTTCCCGCACTCCAGCTGAGAATCGAATGGGAGAACCTCTTGCTGTGAGGCAACAACGCTACCGCTGCACCACCGCGGATATAACTGTCCACAGACTCTCCTCCAGGTTCAGACCATATTTGCTTCTGGTTTGTCTACCACTACAGGGAATTTCTAACCCAACCTTTTCATCATAAAATATAATACCAAACTTCTGGAAAACACACTCACCCCTCCCAACAACCTAAACCTTAACACACCTCATGCTTTCATCTTACTTCTAGCCTTCCCACTCTTCACAAGGTGGTAGAAAAAAACATTTACATCCAGCTCTCAGGCTACATTCAACAATACCATCTCCTTACCCTAAACAGCAAGGATTCTGGACAGGTCATGGTACAATGAAGGCATTTTAGTTCCTAACTGTTGACATTCTTTTCAGCATGGACAAAGATAACGTGACATGAGCAATATTTGTTGACTTTACAAATGCCTTTGACCAAATCAATCACCCACTTCACCTTGTCTCCCTGTACTCATAACATTGGCATTAATAACCCATCCATCACCTGGTTCCCTGACTTCTTGTAAAACAGATTCTTCACAATTAAATTAGGTTCTTCCTTTTCTCAGCCCCAAGGTTCTAACCTACCTCCCCCTCCTCTTCTCTGTTTTCAGTAACAAACTACCTCATGACTTTCTTACTCTAAAACTAATTTTCTTCGCTGATATGGCACTCTCTAGGTCCAGCCACAAACACTTTACAAACAAAACACAACTACAAAAAATTAACTTCCTTATTTCCTAGCTAAGTATAAACTAACTCTTAATCTTACAAAAACAAAGAGTGTGCTATTTGGCACCACCTCCCATAAACCTGAAAAAAAAAAATCACCAAAGACACTCAATGCCTTTTCTGGCACACCAGCAACCAGCTCTTTCAAATACCTAGTTTGTGGCTAGACCAATCATTAACATTCAATACCCATATAAAATGTCAAGGGCAAAAGTTAACTCACTTCTCTTCTTTTCTGGATCAGAATTTCCCTCCAACTATCCAAACCAGCTAGGGCAGGTATAGCAAAGGAGTCCTTCTGTCCCAACCTGAACATAGACTACCCACAATAACCACAGCTTCTAAGAAAAACTCCTCCATACCACAAACTACTGAAAATAAAATATGTTGCTTCATCATTAATTTGTCCTCCAATGAGCAGTACTGTGTCTCCATCAAAATAAGTCACATGATGGCTTGGGGGTGCAGCACAAAGCAGACCTGGTACTAGGCTCTGTCAGCATAAGACATTTCCAGTCTAACTCATTCCCACCGGTAGCTGCCACACTTGATACTAAACACACACAACAGCTGCTTCTCCCATACAACCCCTCACTCCAAACTCCAAATCAAGGCTGCACTGCACCAACCATTCTTTATCCATCTTTTATTCTAAAATCTGGGAATCCACCACCCCCACCCCCACCTAAAGGAACTACAGTTCTCCTTTGCCATTTTTAGAGCTGTACTTAAAAAAATAATCATCCAGTACAAATCAAACTGTAATTGTCACACAGTAGGCCAGATCACATAATGCTCTCACACTCACTATCCTTTCTCTCTCTCTCTCTCAACTACTTAACTTCCCAACATTCCCCTTTAGTAACTCTCATTACCCCACGGCATAATGCATATCTGAAATATAACAATGCAAATTTGCATTTGTTTTGTAATGTTGCTACATCAATTAATTGCTACTGTACAGCTTTATAACATATGCTTACTTCAGGTTCAGTTTTTGATATGTACAGTTTAATGCCTCTCTCTTCTTTCTTTTTTCTTCTTCTTTGGGTATTATTTCACCTGGGCAGTACCTGCAAATGATCAGCTGTGATCAGTGTACCACCTGAGTAAAAAATGTTAAATAAAAGACAGCATCATAAGGGATCTAGGCACTCTTGTTGCTAATTCCTTATCATTTAACCATCATGGCTCCACAGTAGCTTGGAAAGTCTCCTGTCTGGCTCTTCTAATTTCCCAAAGCATGCACCTCTAGATACAGTGAAGTCTTGATTCCCTTTTACTCATATCTCATCAGACTCATTGCTGAATAGAATGCACCTTTTTGTATATATTTACCTAAATATATCATTCAGTTTGAGAGATTTCAGAGATTCATAGCCAAAATGATCAGTGACCTCAAAAATATCTGTTATCAAGACAGCCTTACAGCCCTCTCTCACTGTATTTAGTCTTTTATTAACTCCACCATGGAGATCTGCGACAGTTGCTACAGTTTATACCCTGCCTGCACAGAGCGTTACAGCTCAGAAAAAAACACATATTGATTACAGCTCTCAAGTTTAACCATAAATGCCAGTATTGCATTAAAGAGCAATTGAGATGGGCTGATCATGCTCCCCCAACACTTTGCACTCTGGGAAATTGCCCCTCCCACCTCATCTTAGCTATGCTACTGCCTCCAAAATTTGCTACCTACCTGATGAAAACTTCTTTAAAGTCTGCTTGGGGTATAAAAATACCTATGCGAGTACTTAAAAAAATCCAAAACTTTCTGTACTTTGTAGCACACAGAGGAGTCTTACAGATGCCATCACTATGTTCATGTGTAAACTACTGTTCCAGGATCTCTTCCAATCTTTTCTAAGCACTTTTGTTCAGTTCTTACAGTTATCATGCAATATTTCATATCCCCAACTAATTATGCACTTTTAATAGCAGCTTCTGTGTTAGACCCAACCAGAGCTGCTTTTTCAGTTAGCATCCCCCATCCCTTTCTCTTTGCCCTGGTAGGGAAGGCAGTCATGAAACTGCAGTTTAAACTTCTCCTTGCACTCATCCCACTTTCCTTTGTGAGTTATTTGCTCCCAATACATTGGTTCCTTTGCCAGTTTTCTCCATTAAATTCCATCCCCTTTCTTATTTTCTGTGCCCATACTTGCAGTCATCCCTATTGGTAAACTCTCATTTCTTCATTCCCATGTTGGCTTACTTGTTTAGAATGCATTCTACCACCTTATAAATATATTATTCTGTATGATTATTGTTCTACTTTAGGCCCTTGCATTCAAAATCCTACTCTATCTCCTTATTTCCTGAACTCATTCCCGTTTCATCATTAGTCCTTTCCATTTTGCTTCATAGCCTTCTGCTTGAGCTATATATATAGGATCCTTATCTGTGTAGCCCTAAATTACCCCTCAGAACAGATCATGCTAAAGCATATTGTTCCATGACTAGAGTCAACTTACACCACTTAACTTGCTCTCTCTTCTCCTACCACATCCATTTCTTCAGCTCTTTAATTTATCATCCAAAACTTTTTGTCTGGTAGATAAAAAATATGCATAACCAGTATTTAAAATTAAAGGGACTAAAAAAATGCTTTTTTCTTATTGTCAATAAACATAATCAAGGGCTTCCAGTTTCTCACTTTTTGTATTATGTTTTGTTTAATCTCTTCCCACATGTCTTTAGCTGCCATAACAGAATCAGCAACCTCAATATACTGCACCACTCAGTAAACTTTGTGAAATGCAAAAAAAATTAGGCTGGTAGAAAACACAAGACGACTTCATAACAGCTTACACCTGTTAAGCACTTTCATCTTTACACAACTAAAGACTACATTAGAGCACATAATACTAATTGACATAATTTCCTTCAATAACCTCTCCATAAGTTAATTTGCATTTAAAGTAACATCACACATAAAATCATCACAACTTTAAAACAGAGCTAATCAAAACCATTTCATTTAGATCTCGTGAATTATATGCATTAGTCTTCAACTGCCAAAAACAGCTGTCTCATTTCTAATAGTTCACTATATGCACCTCCTCTTATATTCATTTCCAACTTGCCTACCCCAACAAATAAAAACTTGTGTCCATGATAAATTTTTAAGTGTTTATATAAGGAATTCATACTAGCTTTCTTTTATTTATTATTTATTTATTTATTTACTGGGAAATTCCGACTGGACTCAGGTCCTTTTTCAGCAGATGCCCGGGGAGAAAAACTCCACATAATGTACATGATAAATAGAGATAACAAAGTTGCAACAATAATAAACATTACAGGTTGTTGGCTTTAATACAATAACAAGATATTGATTATCAGCAGTATATACAGAAAATGTTGCAAGTTAAGATAGTTTCTTGTCGTTTATACCAGTAACAAAATTGTCAGGCAAGATGTTAAAGTATGTAAAGACAACTAGCTATTTCTGACTGTGGTTAGTAGTGGCAGTAGTATAGTTGGGTTAGAGAGTCTAGGTGGGGGTGTTAGTCTGGATTAGAACAAGGACAAAGACAGTGCATATTTAAGTGGAATTTGAGTGCAGTCTTGAAAAGGCTGCTGGAAGGTAGAGTAGTTATAGAGGGTGGAAGATTGTTCCAAAGTTTAGATACGATACATGAAAATATGCCTTCTCCTGCTGAGTTTTTGGGTTTGATAACAGTGAGTTGATTTTTGTTGCTTGATCTTAGGGGCCTTGTGGGGAGATTGGGTTGGAAGGGAAGGGATGTTATGGGGGTGGTTAATAAGTTTATGAGTGAGGGTGAGTTGATTAAAGTGAAGGAGTTGTGGGAGTTCTAGCCAGTTTAGTTCTTTAAGGGAGATACAATGATGGCTGAGGTAGGAGGTTCTAGAGGCAAATTTAGCAATTTTGTTGCAACAAGCATCCGGCTTGTGTAGGTCTGTCTGTCTAAGGTTGGTTAGTATGGGGGATGCATAGTGTAGGGTGGAGATTAGCTGAGAATTGGCTACGGAATGACTGCCTATCTGAGTTATTTTTTGTTAGTTGCCAGTGCTCCCAGGCCTTATCTCTGGATTTCATTAGGGTTCTGGTGGTCTTTTGTAACCATGGGGCACACCGGGATCTGACTTTGACATTTATTACAGGAGCATGGGTGTTTAGGTTGGAGAGGAAGGTACTGTTGAAGAAGTGGACAGCCTCATCTAGGTTGAGGTATTTTAGTGGTGACCAGTTCATTTTTTGCAGGGAGGAGATGAAGGAGTTGGGGTTGAAGTTGGACCTGTTCCGTATTTGCCTGTGGATAATGGGCTTCAGACTGTTTGTGTGGTGCCGAATTCGGAAAATGGGGGAGTGGTCACTAAGACTCAGGTAAACAGCCTGCTAAGTAAGAGTGGGGGGCTTTGTTGACTAGGATCCAGTCAAGTAAGGTATGATTGTTACGGTTTTTGTTGATTTGGGTAGGGGATTGAATGAGTTGAGAGAACCCACGGAGATTAAGGTGAATGGTTGGGAGACTGTTATTACAGGACAGCCATTTGATGTTAAAGTCACCAAGAATGATGGTTTCCTGGGGTAGAGATAGAGTAGCCCAGCTCAGGAGATTTTCTAGGTGTGTAATATTTAGCCCTGGTGGGAAAAAGCATTCTATAATATTGATTGTTTTATTTGGGTTTAGTTTGAGATTGGCATAAAGGATTTCTTCATTGTTGTCTTTTTATAAACTCTTTAAAATGTTCAAATGTTACACAACACTAAAATGTCCATTTCTGGATTTATCAAGTGTAAAATTATATAATCTGCAAACAAAGCTGATTTTCATGATTACCATACCAGTTATATCACTGACTTTATTAGGAGTCTCTTAATTTCATAGGATCATAGAAGGTTACTAGGCTAATGGCCCTGGGACTCTTACAAGCCTAGCCAAGAGTTTATTCCCAAAAAAGAAGCCTCAGTCAGCATCTGTAACCCCTGTCAATGAGGGACAAAGGTGGAACCCCTGGGACAAATTTCTGGTTTCCCATCCACTCATCAAGGTTGCACATGAAGAGGGTCAGTGAGGTACTCTGTTTGACATGTATGGGAAGTCTGTTCTAGAGACGGGGCAGCATCTGGGAGACAAACCTCTCTCCAGCAGGTTTTGTTGATGTTGCATATTAGATTTAGGCCTATCGAGTGGATAATGCGTGAGGAGTTAGACTTACGGATATGGCGTATCTCTAGTAGGGCAGATTCCGATACTTATAGGTAAGACACAGATCACCTCTGAGCAATCTGTATGATACTGAATAAAGTGACTGTAATTTCAGCCTGTCCACATAGGATGGATGTTGGAGGCCATGGATTCACTTTGTGAGGTATTTCTGTGACCTTTCCAGTTGGTGAAGGTATTTGGAGAGGTACATACCAAATGGAGCAGTATACTCAATTATAGGCCTAATGAGGGAGGAGTACGGAGAGATAACTTTTTTCTGGATGCAATCCTTTTATTTATGCGGTGAACCAAGTAAAAGGCTTTTCTGACCACTGCTGTCACGTGACGGTTGAATGTGAGATTTTTGTCAACCTGCGTACCTAAGTCTCTCATCACAGGTTCTGTGCTTAGCAGGTTGCCATTGATGTGGTAATCAGTAGGGGCTATGTTTTTGCCAAATGGTATGATAATACAATTTTTTGCATTTAACTTCAGGCCATGACTTTGGCACCAGTTATTTGTAGCTGTGAGACCCTCTTGCAGTATGTTACCATCATTTGGGGAGCCAATGACAGCACCCAACTTACAGTCATCCGCAAACTTGGTCAGCCACAGGCCCTTTGTCTTTGCCTGGACCTCTGAGAAGTAGATGCCAAATAGTAGGGATCCCAGGACAGATCCCTGGAGAACACCACTAGTGACAGGTCTGCTGTCTTAGGTGGTGGTGCCTATTTTGACCTTGTGGGTCCTATAGGTGAGCCAGTTGGCCACTCACCTGATGAGACAGGGATTTATGCCATGTTGTTAGCTTTTTGATGATGCCCGAGTGGAGGATTGTGTCAAAGGCCTTAGCCAAGTCAAGGTAAGCTGTGTGTGCTGACTTTCCCTCATCCAGGGCCTTGGTGACAGTCTTAAAGAAGTCAACCAGGTTCAGTAGGCAAGATCTGCCCCTGACGAATCCGAATTGGGTGGGGTCAAGTGCTTAGAGATTGCCTATGTCAATGATTATGAGATCCATAATAATATACTCCATGGCTTTACAGATCAGACTTGTAAAGCTAATGGGGCGATAGTTTCCCAGGGCAGTGGTGGCACCACCTTTGTGCAAGGGGATGACAATGTCATTCTCCACTCTGTTGGAATGAATCCTGTAATTAGGCTGTGACTGAGTAGGGTGCTCAATGGCTAAGCTAGTTCTTGCTGGAGATGGTGCAGAATACAGCCTGGGATACTATCAGGTCCCATGGAAGCTGTGTTCTTTGCCTTGGATAGGACCTTTAACACTTGATCAAAGAGATGTGAGATGTGAGACAAGTATCGCCGATGTCAAATAGGCCTTTGGGGGGGGGGGTGAGGGTGAAGTTTGCACTGAACCTATCAGCTAGCAGGTCAGCTAAGTCAACAGGATCAGTGTAAGTGGTATCATTAAGTACTAATTTGGAACAAACCTGGGCTTTGCCATGGAGGTTCCTGATGTAACTGAAGAAGGACTTGTGGTTTTTGGAGGCTAGTTTCAACTCATAATTAGCTCTGTAGGTTTTCACTAGTGATCTAATTTGCTTGTTGAGGCTGAGGAGGGAGTTATTCCAATTTGAAATTTGTTCCTTTTTACTCTTGGACAACAGTTTCTTCCTTTTGTTGTAAAGCCCATTGACAGAGGATGTCCACCAGACAAGTTTGTGTTTCCTTGAAAAGCAGGTTTTAGTTTTCTTGGGTATGGCTGAGTCCATGCAGTTGTACAGGTGCTTATATACTGCAATGGTGTACTGTTCAGCATAATTGTCTGCATCCTCTGAGGGGGGCGGTGGTGAGAAGCTACTGATACCCTCCTTTAGCAGGTTGTAGTCAGCTTTTGAGAAGTTTTTTTAGCCTAGTTATGGCTGGAGAGGGGTTGAGTGGGATAGAACTTCGAATGAGACAGAGTGATGATCTGACCTCACCAGGGAAGAACATACAAAGGAAGTGATGCAGCAGTCAGCCATATTGGTGAGAACCAAGTCCAGAATGTTATCTCCCCTTGTGGAGGGTGAGACAAGCTGATCTAGTGCATTAGAACTGGTGAAGTCAAGGAATTGTTGGGTTGTGCATTAGTGCAGGAATAGTTCACCCAGTCTACGATGGGAAAGTTGAAGTCACCAAGGATCAGGGTGTTAGGGGATACATTGACACAGTCAAGTAGGTCCAGAAAGGAGGAGTTGCTGTCCTGAGTCATGGAGGAGGTCTATAGCTGGCTATAACTTGGATGGGTGTCTTGCCAACTGTCAGTTGCAACTGGAATAATTCCAGTGCATCACACTGGCAAACCATTAAGGAGGTGTGCCGGTCCTTAATGAAGACAGGAGACTCCACTACCCTTAGTCTTTCTGACCTCATTTTGGCGTTGGAAAGTGTGGAATGAGGTATAGCCTGGTAAGGCAGGCATGCTCTCTGCAACCCTGAACCAAGTTTCCGTGACAGCACAGACATCAGCATCTTCCATTGTGAGGAGGGCCTCCAGTGAGTGCATTTTCAGGTTAAGGTTGTTACCATTAAGCACATGACCTTTAATTTGCTTTTTGACAGATCTTTTATGTTGGAAGATTTGTCTTTGGGACATACCCAAAAAAGGCACAATGGGGAAGGCAAGATCATTAGCCAAGATCTTTCCTAATACTTCTAAATATATAACAAATAATAAAGGGAAAGAATCCATCTCTGTCTGGTTCCTTTATTTAATCATGGCTTGTCAGTGAGAAACCCTTCCACCTTAATTCTTTCCTTTGAAGGGGGTGTGAGGTTGGCATGATGGTTAAAGTGTTTGCCTTACAGACACAGGGTACTCGGTTTGATTCTCACTGAGGATAATTGGCTAGGCTTAAGATGGCCCACAAGGGCAGTTAGCCTAGTACTAATCTATGAAGAATACTTGGGTTAAGGAGGAATAATACATGAATAAAGTGGATTCTTGGATCACCAGTGCTACCATTGCTCTTCTCAAAACATTACAGATGAAACCATCACATTCTCTGCATCAAGACCCATTTATAACAGCAGTGACTTCTTGCAATCCATCTGGATTGTCATTGTTCTTTTAATATTTTCAGACATTTGCCACTACTCCATAAACACACATTTATCCATATCAATTAATTTTTGCAGTACTTTTATACTTCAAGTACTTTATAATCACAGTTTAAAAATGAAAATAGTCTACATGAAGCTGGTCCTGAAGAGTCTTTACCTTCTCTGGGAAAATAGCCACTACAGCTTTCTTCTAAGATGCCGGTACTGTCTTCACCTTTAAAGGGACAATCCTAGTGTTTAAAATTCAGGTCTGATTTCAAGCTGACAGAACTCATGCCCACTTTAACATGTCACTTTCATTGCCACCCACAGTGTCATAGTGCATTTAAATATCCTGTGCTTCCACAATTCCAGTCTTGTTATAGTTCCCAGGATGAATTAAACTTTGGTTTTGTGTTCTTCTCCAATTTCCACTGGAGTTTCACTTTAAAGCTAGTGTGCTAGTTTCTGCACTCACCCACTTTTATATTTGCCTTTATAAGTTTTAGCCTCACTCAGATCCTATTTTATTTCTGTCAATAAAGCCTGAAGTCTTTATCTCTATTAAACCCCTTTAGCACACTTCAGATTAAAAAAATCCTTGTACAACACAAATGCAAGTGAAACACTTTATTTAAACAAACACCAATCACTTTCATCTAAAATTACTTCATTAGAACAAACAGCGAACACAGTCTGAAGTATTTCTTCTGCTGAAGCCTTAAATAAGCTGTTTTTTTTTAATTTTTTTTAATTTGCAGCATTGTTTTTAGCCATGGCCACCTTACTTTTCAGCTTCTTTGGCATTCTTCTGTCATAGACTATACCTGACACACTATACCAGTTGGCTGTAGCCCTTCTAGCTTTGACCTCTTCATTCAGACTTCCCTTCTCCTCAACCAGCCCTCCCAGATACTTGAAGCTGTTTACCTGTTCCATTCTACCTCTATTCTCAGCTTCTTCTGATTTTCCCAAATTTGCTGCCATTACCACCATCTTATCTGTGCTTAGTTTCATCCCATGTGCCATTGGTTTTGCATTCCATTCTCCTATCCTTAAGTTCTAACTCAGAGTGTGCCTGTAATGCCACATCATCTGCATACAGCAGCTTTGTGGATTCATCCCCTCCAACCTCGTTGCTAATGTAGTCCATCACCAGTATGAACAGCAGTGGGCTCAGAGCTGAACCCTGGTGTACACCCATTCCCACTGAGAACCCCTCTGTGAGGCCAAACACTGTTCGTACTTGAGGCATTGGGTCCTTGTACATAGCCTGCACTAATTCTACCAATGTTTCTGGGACTTCCAACAACCACGGTACTGCCCAGATCAGCTTTCTTGTAACCCTGCCATATGCTTTCTCCAAGTCTATGAATGCCCAGTTAGACTCTCTCCTCATCTCTAACTTCTTCTCAAGTATCTGTCTCATTGTAAACATCGGGTCTGTTGTGCTGCACCCTGATCTGAATCTGAACTGCTCACTTCCCATCTTACTTTCTTCTACTCTGCGTATCCGTTTATCAATCACCCTCTCCAGAACTTTCATGCAATGTGATAGGAGTTTGACGCCTCTGTACTGCCCACAGTTGTGGATGTCCCCTTTGTTCTTGTACAGTGGCATGAGTATGCTTATTCTCCAGTCATCTGGGATACGCCTTTCTCTCCGCATTGCTATTAGTACCGTCAGGAGTAATTTCTTCCCTATCTCACCCAGCACCTTTATCATATCTGTTGTGACCTCATCTGAGCCTGCTGCTTTCCCTGACTTTATTTTCCTAGTTGCTATTCTTACTTCTTCTAGGGTGGGCTCCTCCTCTTCTCTCATTGTAGGCTGTTTCTGGGTAGTACAGCTTCTGTGGCGTTTTCTTCATTCAGAAACTACTGGAAATACTCCTTCCATCTGCCTTTGATGTCCTGTGGACTGGTGAGCAGGTTGTTGCTGGCATTCCTTATGAAGTGTGTCTGATTATCTTCTTTATCTTTCTGTCTTTGCCTTGCAACCTGATATAGTTTCTTTGCACCCCTTACTGAGTCACTTTCCAGAAGAATGATAATGGCTTCTCCTTATTTATTCCTGTTGCTCCACCCATGTGGACCTAGGCAGTCCTCATATCCTGTTCTATCTGTCCCGATATGTGCATTCAAGTCACCCATTATCAACACCATTAATCTAGCTGCTTAATCTAGTAGGTTCTGCAACTGCTGTCTGAATGCACTCTCTTCCTCACTATCACAACCCTACTGTGGGGCATAGGCTGAGATTATGAATACTGCCCTGTCATTACACTGGAGTCTGATTGCCATGAGTCTGTCATTAATTCTGATGATATCCCTCACTACCTTCTGAAGCCTCTCTCTCTCACCACAATTTCTATACCATTTCTAGCCTGTCCCCCTTCTGAGAAGTAGAGTCTGGATGTCCAGCCTCCTCCGTATCATCATGTCATCCACTTCCAAGCTGCATCCTGTCAATGAACTTACATTAAGCATAGCAATTCTCAGTTCATGTTTGGTAGGTTGGTTGGTTTTACTTCAAGTTTTCGTTCAACAGAGCTATCCCAGGTAATGCAGGTTGGGCAAATAGACACTGTCCAGCCAGTAGCATATTGACCCAGGGCTGCTGTGCTTTATGGCAGGCACACACACTGGCCAATAAGGGCACATATACCCCTCTGACCATTAGCAATGGTCCTTGGCATAGGTCAGAGTAGGCCAGGTGCTCAACCCACTTCTCACAGGTTAACTACTCATACCCATTTTGGTGACATTAGTCAACATGACCAAATCACCTAGAGCCATATTTTACACCATTGAGTGGCTAGCCCTGCCATGGCATGCAGTCTGTCATCCGTGTTCTCTTACCTTGAGGACATTGCGCACCACAGTAGATGCCCACAGCGGTTGGTCTGTACAACTCTTCCCCCTATAGGGCACCATGTAGTGTCTGTGCTGCAGCCCACAGCTCCATTCATTGGTGAGTTTGAAATGGAACATGGGAGAAAACCCACAGAGACAGAGGGAGAAAGTACAGTTGTGTACACTCACCATAAATGTAGATATTCAAGTGTATTCACTGTTGCAGTCATTACATATGGGTAATCTGCTGGCAAGTTGCCCTCAGTCAGTCTGATTAACAAAGTCCTGGGTCCTGCATTGGTTGCTGTCCCTTCTTCCATGACATCAGGTCGTCAGGGGTATAAAACATGCAGCCGACTCCATTACATCAGTTTTTCTTGCCCCAGATGTCAGGTGCCCCCCAAATGGGGAGCAAAATATATCTATAAATATAATTAGAAATGCAAAAATATATCTCCAATCAAAAGCAAATATACCAAAAAGTCTTTTAAGCATAATAAAAGAAGAAGAGGTATAGTAAAAGAAAAACAGGGGGCTGGAGGGAGGGTAACCTGGACTGTAACAGTGAATACACTCAAACATCTACATTAATGGTAAGTGTACACAACTGTACTATGTTCATCATGTTTCACTGTGGCAGTCATTACATTTGGGTAGATTCCCAAAGCTAAGGTTGGGAGGATGGATTTATACAGCATTAGAAGCAGCTATAAGGCCCTGCAAAACAGCAGTGGCAAAGCCAGCTCTGGATTTAGAGAAAATTGGTAAGTGATAATGCTTGGTGAAAGTATGAACTGAACTCCAGGTAGCAGCTTCTAGAATATCCCTGGTAGGAACACCTCTAAGAAAGGCTGCTGAAGTAGATGCAGCCCTGGTGGAATGAGATCTGATCCCCTGGGAGATAGGCTTTCCATGGTACTTATAACAGAAATTAATACAATGGTTTATCCATTTAGAAATGGTTTGCTTTGAAATAGCCTTCCCCTCTGCCCCCGCAGCAAATGCTACCAGCAGTTGTTCAGATTTTCTTCGAGTTTTTGTCCTGTCCAAGAAGAATCTAAGTTGTCTGTTTACATCCAATGAATGCAGAATCCGCTCTCCCTTGTTCTGTGGAATGGAAAAGAAAGTTGGCAAATGAATGGACTGATTAAGAGCCACACTAGATACCACCTTGGGCATGAATGATGGATTGGTCCTGAGTGACACCCTGTCCGCATGAAAGATGATGAAAGGCTCCCCTGCCATAAGGGTCTGTAATTCAGATATCCTTCTAGCTGAAGTGATTGCTAAAAGGAAGGCTGTTTTCCAGGAAAGAAATTTTAAGTCTGCAGTTGCAGTTGGTTCGAAAGGAGGTAGAGTGAGTTTCTCCAATACAAAGTTAAGGTCCCAGGCAGGGGTTGGAGCTCTTCTGGGTGGTCTCAAGTTTTTGGCCCCTCTGAGATACTGATTTAGAAGAGGATGAGAGAAGAGGGGAGGGTCTATGTTGTAATGAGCTGAAATAGCTGAGGCATGGATTTTTATGGAAGAGAAAGACAGGCCCTTGTGAAGCATCTCAGTTAAGTATTGCAAAATCTGAGGTAAATTGGGCACTGCTGTGCTCATCCCTTGAGATTGATTCCAGGCACAGAATATTTTCCATTTGTCAGCATAACATTTTCTAGTACTAGGTCTTCTCGCCTCCAAAATGACATCCATCACAGGTTTGCTGAGGGATGCTAAGGGTGAATTTAAGTGATTAGCCAAGCTGCAAGATTCAATGTTTGGAGTTGAGGGTGCAGAATTTGGTTCTCCTGCTGAGACAGTCAGGAAGGTGTCTGAGGCAGGTGCCACGGAGAAATGTGTGACACACTGCGCAGGAGTGGGTACCAGTGTTGGTGAGGCCAGTCTGGAGCAATCAAAATAACTTTTGGTTTGTCCTGTTTGACTTTTAGTAGAACTTTGGAAAGCAAAGGCAGAGGGGGAAAGGCATAGACTAATAGATTTTTCCAGCTGAAGGACAGAGCATCCACTTTCCAGGCTTTTTTGTGATTAGTTCTTGTGCAAAATTTGTTCAACTGGTAGTTATGGGGTTAGGCAAAAAGATCTATGTCTGGGCTCCCCCATTTGCGTGTCAACATGTTGAAAATCCATGGTTCCAGTTTTCATTTGTGAGGGTCCATGAGATTTCTGCTTAGTTCGTCTGCCAGAACATTCAGTTTCCTGGCAGGAATTGAGCTTGTAGTTGTACTTGGTAGCTCAAGGCCGTGTTCCACAATGCCATGGCTAGTCTGCAGAGGAGGTAGGAATGTGTACCCCCCTGCTTGTTTATGTACCACATAACCGTGGTGTTGTCCATCTTTATCAGCAATTGTCTTGGATGAAGGTAGTCCTTGAAGGCTGTCAGTGCATTCTGGACAGCTAGCATTTCTTTTTGATTGATATGAAGGTGCATTTGATTTGGGCTCCATTTGCCCTGAATGCACTTCCCTGCCAGATGAGCCCTCCATGCATAGTCTGATGCATCTGTAGTTAGGGTTTGGGTGGCAGGGGATAGTGTGAATGGCAGTCCCTTGTTTTGGTGACAGGCCCCTGCCCATCATAGGAACTCTAGGTGCAGGCAAGGTATGATAGGAATCATTGTTTTCAGGCTGTGACAATGTTGACTCCATAAAATTTTTAAGTACCACTGAAGTTTCCTCATATGCAGTCTTGCATATGGAATTAGAAGAATGCATGAGGCCATGAACCCCAAGGCTTACAGTATTTGCCTTGCAGATAGCAGGGTTTTTGTGGCCACCTGTTTGAAGTAAGTCACCAAATGAATTTGCTTTTCTGGCATAAGGAAAGCCATCTGGCAGTTGTATTCAAGCTTGCACCCAGGAATGTAATTTTTTGAGAGGGTACCAGTTGGAATTTCTTTTCGTTTATGGTGTACCCTAGACAGGTTAGAAGTCTTTTTACAAATGCCAGATGTTTTAGAAGAATGGCCTGGTTTTCTGCCTGAATTAGACAATCATCCAGGTATGGATATATTTGAATATTTCTTTGCCTAGAAAATGCAATCACTGGAGCAAGACACTTTGTGAATACCCTGGGTGCAGTAGACAAGCCAAAGGGCAGTGCAGAGAACTGATAATGCATGCAGCCTGCTTTGAAGTGTAGGAATCTTATGCAAGATTCCCTGACTGGGATATGCAGGTAAGCCTCTTTTAAGTCAAGAGTTGCCAACCAGGCATCCTTGCCTAGCATAGGAAGTAACTGGTGAAGAGTCAACATCTTGAATTTTGGAATGTCCAGAAAAGGTGTTTAGAGTAGACAGGTCCAGAATTGGATGCCATGATTTGTCTTTTCTGGGAACCAGGAAAAGTCTGGAAAATAAACCTTGTCCCTTTTCCCCTTCTGGTACTAGTTGAATTGCCCCCATGTTTAGGAGGGAAAGTACTTGTTTCTGAGCCTCTGCCCACTGATTTGGGGGCAGGTCTGGCCACCCGCTTGGTAATGGCAGCGTGTGAAAATGAAATCTGTATCCCTGGGATACTATATTTAAAACCCATTTGTCCTGGGTTATAAGTTGCCAGTTTCTTGAATGAAGAGCCAGTTTTCCCCCCAAAGGGGCGGCTAAGACGTAAGTGCTTGATACTTTCAAAGGGAAGTCATTGAGACTGTTTACCAGAGGGTGGTGCCTTGTTGTTTCCAAATTTGAAAGTGGAAGCACCCCATTGCTTAGTTCTGAAAGTCCCTTGGGACTGAAATCTAGTGGTTTTTGGAATGTCTGGGTTTGGCCGTAGTGGCTCTAGAAAGAGCTGGAAAGGACCAGTTCTTAGTAGGCCAATGCCTACTAAATCTAGGAGGTGGCACTTGTAAGAAATCTTTCACAGTTTGCATAGATTTAGCTTTATCTTCCATCTTTTTTAGAACTTCTTCGGCCTTATTGCCAAATAAGCGGTCCTGCTGTAAAGGAGCATCCAAAAGTTTTGCTTCAACATGATCAGACAGAGATTGCTCCTTAAGCCAAGCATGCCTTCCAAGTACAGACCCAGTAACAGCAGCCCTACAAGAGGCATCAAAAGAATCAAAATCACATTGCAAAGTATGTTTGCCAACTTGCTCAGCTGAATGCAATAAATCCTGCAAATCTTTATTCTCCACACAGTCAGAAAGCAACATAATTTTCTGTTTAAGCAGTCCCATGATATGCTGTTGATATTTTATCATATGGAATTGACAGTTTAAAGCCCTGATTGCTAAGGTTACAGAAGTATAAAACTTTTTACCTCATCTATCCAGTGCCCTGGAGTCCCTATCAGAAGGGGTAGGATTTTTAGCAGTAGAAGCCTTAATGCCCTTGGGCCCCTGAGAAATGGTTTCAGTGTCCGCAACAGAATTTTTGAAAAGGAATTTGTGGGCCTCAGGAACCCTGTAGTACCTGTCTGGCTTGCTAGGGGCTGGAGGCAAGGAATCAGGGGCCATACTGGATTCGGAAAACACATCATCAACAATATCTAGAACTGGAGGTATAGCCAAAGGCCTATGCTGAGGAAGAAGAAGGAAATCCCTAAGCCTCTTTTTGGATTCAGAGAAATCTTGACTTTCCCAGTGGAAATGCTCCCTTAAGGTATGTAAAGTTTCCCCAAAAGAAAAATCCTCAGGCAGAGAAGCAGAGGGAATGGAATCCTCTGCATCAGAGTCTGCATAAGAAGGAATGGACAAATCCAGATCACTAGAAGAGTCAGAAGAAACAGAGTCCTGCTCAGAAGAGTCATAGTCAAATTCAATCCTAAGCCTCTTGGGGGGGGGGGGGGATTGACTACCCCTGATAAGAGTAATTAAATCTTCAGCCATTTTTATCATTTGTTTTTTAGGCATAGGGGCCTGAACATGTGGCCTGGGTGTCATTTTTTTTAGACATAGATCGAGATTTAGGCCTTAGCACTGAGATTGGAGTCAGTTTAATTTGCAAGTCTGTAGGCCTGAATACACCCTCAGAAAATGGTGCCTGCTCAGTGGCTCCGGACCCATCCAAGGTAGAGACATCCGCGGGTTCCATATGTGAAGCATCTTGCAGCATACCGGACTCTGAATGGGTCTCAGTAGAGGCCTGTGAATCAGAAGTAGCGGGTATCAGGGGCTGCGAAAGCACCTCAATGAGTACTGGCGAACTGCGACTGGCTTAGGAGAAGCATCATCAGCAGTTTCGGACCTCAACAGCCTGTCTCTACCTTTTTCTTTGTGTTTTTTCAGTAATCCAGTAGTTGGATGGCTAACCAACATCATTTCTGGATAATTAAACGAGAACCAAAATATTTTGAAGCAAAAATGTACCCGCAACAGATAGTGCACTGATTAAATAAAGCACAAAATCGACAGCAAGGTACGTTGTGGTCAGGGCCTAGGCAAGGAATACAGTACAAATGAAAATCCTTATGAGGTATTTGCTTCCCACAAGTAATACAATTATTAACTTTTACTGACATCAGTAAGGAGCAAGAAAAAGTTTCCCCAAAGGGTACTTAGCATTAAGTTGAAGACTTCGGTTCTGAAACTCGAAAACGAAAATTTCAGGAGTCGGCCAACCAGCACTTGCGAACTGCTTCTGCTTCGGGCACCGTGCGGCAAGAAAGACTGATGTAATGGCATCGGCTGTATGTTTTATACCCCTGACGACCTGACATCATGGAAGAAGGGACAGCAACTGACGCAGGACCCATGACTTTGTTAATCAGACCGACTGAGGGCAACCTGCCAGCAGATTACCCAAATGTAATGACTGCAGCAGTGAAACACGATGAACATCGTGCAAACTCCAAACAGCCATAGGTCGGTGGTCAGGATTGAACCTTGTACCTTGTGCATGGGAAGCGAAGACCTTAACTATTATGCCATATATATATGGATCTAGGACTGTTGCACAAAATTATGTTTCCACGAAACGTAAACGTCCGAACACATTTTAGCTAAAGTGTGCAAAAAAATTAAAAATAATAAAATTGAAAAAAAACACATTACTCACGGATACGCGGGAGGGCAAGCCCCTCTGCACACCCACCTACTTTTATATTCTCACTCCCAGATCGCACTACAGTGGGAAAAAGGGAATATTCCCTTACTCCCCACTGAGCTATGATCTCAGCAACAGACATTTCCCCACATTTTTGTCCTTTTTTAAGCACTTTCGCAAAAGTGTGCTCGGCCGTTTTACTTTCAGTGAAATGGCAATTCAATAAGTAGCACAGATCTCATATATATATATATATATATATATATATATATATACAGATAGATAGATACTGACAGATATGTATCTGGGTGTGTGTGTGTGTGTGATATATATATATATAGATGTGTAGATGTCTCTGTGTGTGTGGGTGTGTGTGTGTGTGTGTGGGTGTGTATATATATATATATATATATATATATATATATTATATATACAAATATATATATACATACATATATATATATATATATATATATATATATATATATATATATACATATATACATATATAGATAGGCATAGCTATAGATGGGTCTGCTTCACTTGATTGAAAGCTCACTAGATTGAAACTCATTTGAAGGAGCCCACTTGACTGAAAGCTCACTTCACTGAAAGCTCACTTCACTGAAACTAATTTCATTGAAAGGTATATTCCCTTTTCCCCATTGTTGTGTGATCCTGGAGTTACTATATATAGTAAGGGGGTGTGTGGAGGGCAAAGCCCCCCACCTATTTTATACATTTAACTATAATGAATAACTCTTTTTAGAACACAATATACACCCAAACTATGTGGGGGGGTTGTGCCCCCCCCACAACTCCCTTACTATGTATACTAACTCCAGGATCGCACTACAATAGGAAAAAGGGCATATACCTTTCAACAAAATGAGTTTCCATCAAGTGAGCTTTCAGTGAAGTGAGCTATCAGTTGTGTGCTCTGTGAAATGAGTTTCAGTCTAGTGAGCTTTCATTCAAGTGAAGCAGACCCATATAGATACAGATATATAAATATATACATATAAATGTAGCTGTGTGTGTGTGTGTGATGAGTGGTCTAAGGCACAGCTAAGGGCCACATCTGAGTTACTCATTGTGCAGCTGAGGCAAATTTCTAATCTTCTGGGACATGTAACTACTTATGTTCACAATTATTTCTAACCTCCTTTGTGATCAACAATTTCAAAACACAACTTGACAACCGGAGACGAGTAAAACAACTTTATTACACATTATTAAAAAGAAATAGCAATTTGGCTCACTGCCTTCATCTGTTTGCACTGCGTGCTTATACCCAATTTAGTAAGTGACAACAGCAGTAGTCAGAACATTATGGGTCAGAATATCTCTATCACTAGAGCTGAATGGTTGCATTCTTTTTTTCTGGTACTTGTTACCTGCTGCAGAAAGGAGGTGACCAGTCATTTGCCTGCATATTCTTGTTTTGCAAATTAGCTGCTGAAGCAGTCATCCTGCATCTTGTTGTGAATCCAAACTGTTCATCTTCCATCTGACTTTCTACTACTCTGCAGATTCATTTATCAGTCACCGTCTCTAGAATTTTCATGCAGTGTGGCAGGAGTTATATATCTCTGTACTGAGCAGAGTTACGAATGTACCCTTTCCTCTTGAACACTGGCACTAGTATGCTTATTCTCCACTCACCTGGGGTACACATAAATATGAGTACCCAATTCTCTTATACATCCATCCATCCATAATTTCCTTTTTCCCATTTTAGCACATGGGGTCGTGGTGTCACTTCAACAGTGAAAATTGTCTAGAGCCATGGTTTACACCACCAGGTGGCTAGCCCTGCCCTGGTAGTTCTGCCACACTACACAATGGCATGCACATTCACACCTATGGCCAATGTAGTGTGTCCAATCCACCTACACATGTCTTTGGAATCTAAGGTAAACGGAGTACCCAGAGGAAATGCACACAAACACAGGGAGGACATGCAAATTCCACACAGAAGGGATCCCAGCCAAGAATCAAACTGGGGAACTTCTTCCTGTGAAGCAACAACTCTAACCTCTGTGCCACTGTACCTGCCCAGTCTTTATCATGCCAGCTGTGACCTCATCTGAACCTGCTGCTTTCCCTGACTTCATTTTCCTTAGATCTATCCTGCTCTTCTTTCATTGTAGGCTGTGTCATGGGAAGTGCATCTTCTGTGTAGTTTTCTTCTGCTTGAAGTACTCCTTTCATCTGCCTTTGATGTCCTGTGACATACCTCTCAAACTCTTAGTGCATGAAAGCTGGACAAAGCCTAACAAAATGGGGGGACAAAGGCCCAGAAATAGGGACAGATTTTAAATATTGCCCTTATAAACTTATTGCTAGAGTAAAATAATTTGTGTTAACATACATTTTTTGAAGGATATAGTTTCATAGTTTCATAGTATAGTACTAGGCTATCTGCCCTGGGGCATTTGTAAGCCTCACCATAGTGATGTGGCTTTTGCCACCCCATGAAATGGTACAAAAAATGTACAGAATAAATTTAGAATACTGTGCCTCTGTCTAGTAGTGACACAATGAAGGTCCCCTTATATAATAGAATTAGTTTACTGTGCCCCTGTCTAGCAGTGACACAGATGTGACCCCTGGGGTAAACTTACGATCTCCCATCCATTCATCAAGATTTCTCTTGAAGAGAGTCAGTGAGGGGCTCTGCCTAATACGAACTGGGATCTTGTTCCAAAGCATGGGAAGCCTCTGGGTTATGAATCTATCCCTCCAGCATGTCCTATTCATACTTGTGCCGAGGTTTAAGTCTTTAGCTCTCGTGGTCCTGATGGATTTGGATTTTTTGAGGTGGAGCATGTCCATCAGATCCTGATTGGACATGGCCTTGTACGTCAGGCAGAGATCACCTCTGAGCAGGCGGTATGCTACTGAATAGAGCTGAAGTTTCTTTAGTCTGGCAGAATAAGACATATGTTGGAGACCCTTGATCCTCTTGGTGAGGTACTTTTGTGGTCTCTCGGGCTGTTGCAAATGCCGGGTGAGGTACATACCAAATGGGGCATTGTACTCAATCATGGGTCTGATGAGGGAGGAATATAGGGGTACAATGACATCCTTGGATCTGGATGTGAATCCCTTCATGATGAGGTGTGCAAGGTAGAATGTTTTTCTAACCACTTTGGCAACGTGGGTGTCAAATGAGAGGTCACTGTTGATTTGGGTCCCTAGATCTCTGATTACTTTTTCCATACTCAGTGGGTTGCTGTCTATGTGATAATTTGTGGGTACTTTGTTTTTCCCAAAGGGGATGACTATACATTTTTTGCCATTTAGTTTAAGGCCGTGACTCCGGCACCAGTTGTCTGTTTCTGAGGTCTTTTTGTAGGATGTGTGTGTCTGCTGGTGTATCGACTATGGTGCCTAGTTTGCAGTCATCTGCGAACTTTGTCAGCCACAGCCCTCCCATGTTTGCTTTAACATCTGAGAAATAAATGCCGAACAAGAGGGGTCTCAGGACAGATCCCTGTGGGACAACACTTGTGACTGGCTTTGAGTCTGACATTGCTCCAGCGATTTTAAATTTATGGGTTCTGTCCTTTAGCCAGTTTGCAACCCATCTAGTGACATAAGGGTTTACTTTTAAGCTGTTGAGCTTATCTATGATGTCTGAGTGGGGTATTGTGTCGTAGGCCTTAGCCAAGTCCAGGTATGCTGTATGGACTGCTTTGCCCTCATCAATGGCTCTAGTGACTGTTTCGAAAAAGTCAACCAGGTTTAAACGGCAGGATCTGCCCTTTACAAAGCCGAACTGGGTGGGGTCAAGTGTCTGTAGGTCCCCTATGTCTCTTATTATGAGTTCCATAATGATTCTTTCCATAGCTTTGCAGACCAGGCTGGTTAAGCTTATGGGGCGGTAGTTTCCAGGGCGAGTAGAGGCACCCCCCTTGTGGAGTGGGACCACTGTTGCTGTACGCCAGTGTTCAGGTACATATCCCGAAGTAAGGCTAAGGTTAAATAGCATTTTTATGTGTGGGTTTAGCTCCTCTTGGAGTTCACGTAACACGCAACCCGGGATACCGTCAGGTCCCATTGATGCTGTGTTTTTTGCTTTGTTTAGGGCGGTTCTCACTTGGGCATCTGAGATGACAGGGAGATTACATTCAGCTGGGATAAGTATTTCTTCTTTTGGGGGTGAAGGAGGGGAGAAATTTGCACTGAACCTGTCAGCCAGAATGTTGGCAATATCTGTGGGTTCAGTGTATTTTTTGTTGTTGTGAACCAACTCTGGGCATATCTGAGGGTTTCCACCCAGGTTTCTAACATAGCTGAAGAAGGCTTTGTGGTTATCTTTAGTGTCCTTAGCGATTTTTCTCTAAGTTGGCCTTGGATGTTTTTATGAGAGAACATAGTTTTCTGCTAATGTTGATCAGAGATGTCTTCCCTTCATGGGATTTTGCTCTGACGTGCAGTAGCTTCCTTCTTTTGTTATACAATTTGTTTATGGCTGAGGTCCACCAGACAGGACGCTTACCTTTGGTGGAGAGAGACTTGGATTTGTTTGGGATTGCATGATCCATGCATTCTTGGAGATGTCCATAGAAAGCATTTGTGAAGGATTTGGCATTGTGGGATGTGGTATCCACTGGCACAGTGGGCTTAAAGATACCATCTCAGTCTTAAGAAGAGTGAAGTCTGCTTTTGAGAAGATTTCACTGTGGTCTTTTGTGCTGGGGGTGGAGGTGGGATATGTATATCCAGGGTGATTAGTTTGTGGTCAGATCTCACTAGTGAGGGGTATAGTTCCAGTGTGGAGCATTTTGTCCCCATGTTTGTGATGATCAGGTCTAGTATATTATCTCCCCTAGTGGGAGAGGTGACTAGTTGTTCCAGTGCATTTGAATTTATGAATTACAGGAACCTTTGGGCTAGCGTATTAGGGCTAGAATAATGTACCCAATCTATGTTTGGGTAGTTGAAGTCTCCCAGTATGATGGTATTTTGTGATACATTCATATCCTCCAATGTCTTCAAGAAGGCTGAGTGGGGTTCTTGAGATTGGGAGGGTGGTCTGTAACATGCTACCAGTTGTATAGCAGTTTTGCCTATGGTTAGTTGCACCTGTATGGTCTCTGATGCTTCATGTGTTGCTACTAACCTGGAGGTGTGGGTGTCCTTGATGAATATGGACACTCCCCCTCCCTTTGTGGTTCAGCCCGGGTTTTAGGGCCGAAAAGCATGATACGAGGTCTAGCCTGGTAGTGCTGGGGTGCTCTCCGGAGCCTTGAACCAGTTTTCAGTTACTGCACAGACGTCGATGTTCTCCATGCTGAGGAGTGCATCAAGTGCCTGCATCTTGAGATTTAGACTTCTGGCGTTGAGCAGCGTTACTCTTAGTTTTGTTCTATTTTTGTTTTCTAAGGAGGTGGGTTTGTCTTTTGAGCCTTGCCTAAAAAAGGCACTATGGGGGTGGCAAGAGCCTTAGCCAATATCCGGAAGCCCAGTGGTGACAGGTGTAAGCCATCCCTTGCGAAGCAGCATGGCTTGTCCAACATGTCATCCCAGGCAGACAGACATTGGATCCCCTTAGAATGACACCAGTACTTGAGCCAATTGTTAAAGCTGATCATCTTGTCTTTGTATTGTGGTATCATTCTTGGTGAGGGCAAGATGCTGCTCAGGGTCAGGGTCATACCAGCCTGGGTTACATAATCGGAGAGCTCCTCTATGTCTCTTTTCATGTAGTCCAGGGAGGTACGTCTCAGGTCATTCACACCAGCATGGACAATGACGGAGTCATATTTGTACTTACTTTGGAGTGACTTGAGTGTGTGTGTTATGTGGTGGATCCTAGCTCCCGATAGACAGCTCACAGTCATCTTCTCCTTGTTCAGCCTGGTCAGTGGGACATCAGTGTGTCTGACTATAGAGTCACCTATTACTAGTGTATCAGGCAAGGTGTTTGGCCTTAGGGGCTGTGATTGGTTGACACACTGATTTATTGAAGTATGTGTTGCATGTGTTTTGTTTTGAGGTGGTGGATTCTTGGATGTCTGCTTTGGGAGCCTCTGTTGTTTTGGTAAGCTTTTTATTAGAGCCTCTGAGTATGTCTTTGTGTTTTTATGTGTTTGGTTTGCAGTTGTGGTAGGTCTATGTGGGACTGGGATTGTTGTGTGTGTGGTTGCCATCTCCTCCTGTCTGGTCATGCCAGCCCTGAGTTGAGAGAGTTCAGCCTCCAGTTTGGCTATATAGTTGCATCTCTCACATGTATTTGTGTTTGTTTAGAGGAGGAGAGGGTTGTCTGTGTACATGAGACAATTGTAGCAATGTCTCAAGATACCCAGATTGACCAGCTGAATTGGAGACACCGCCAGTAATCTACCACTCGACATGCTAGAACAGTATAAAGGAGTGCTGTACCTTTAAGGGAAGTGGATATTCACAGGGGTGGTAAGTAGATGTAGTGCTTTACTTAGTACGAGAGTGCTTACTTAGTAGAGAAGTATTGAGAACAAGTGCTAGGCTTATAATATAGTGAGTAGTCTGGTTATACTAAGAGTAGAGCTTCCTTAAGGGAAAATTTGAAGAGCAGACTTGGCAGAGCCAGAAAAAGTTTAACCGGTGGGAGTCTGAAACTCAAATGTATGTCATTATTTAGTGACTTCTATCCACAGATCTTCTCAGTGATTTGCCATTAAACCAAACATTTTACAAGGAATAGACCAAAAATATAAAGCAAAAATCTGGACAGTTGAGAGGTATGCCTGTGGACTGGTTAGCAGGTTCTTGTTGGTATCCCTTATGAAGGGTGTCTGTCTTCTTTATCTTTCTGTCTTTGCCTTGCAACCAGATATACTTTTTTTGTGCCATCTAATGAGTCACCTTCCAGCAGTTGCTAGAGTGCCTCTGATGCCTTGTTCTTTGCTATTGCAACTCCCTTTTTAGCCTTCTTGTTAGCCAACCAGTATTCACTCCTAGTCTTGTCTGACTTTTCTTTCTCTCATTTTTCCCTGCACTCCTCCTTTCTTTCGATGACTTCCTGGACTTCTACATTCTGTCATCAGCTTTCCTTATGTACCTAATTTCCATGCCTGGCTTAGCTACATATATGTACTGTAGTCCTCACACATGATTTTTTGAGCTGCTGCTATTTTTCTTCAACTCCACTTATTTCCTTGTCTTCTTAAGGTGCTAGAGCCCTAAGCAATTCCTAGAACTGTTGTGCTTTCTCCCCAGTCAACTTCTAGGTCTTCAGCCTGGGCTCTCTTGACCTTGGAAGCCTTCTTGGTCATCACTGCTTTCAGCTGATTATAGAAACCAGTGTTTTTTACTGTGGGTTGACTGTTTCACTGGGGATGACTTTACGATCAGTGATTCTACCCCATTGTCCTTTTCTTATTAGGAGGAAGTCTACTCGAGTTGCATGTTACCACTCTTGTATGTGTTCCTGTTACAGTATCTCTTTTTGAACCATGTGTTGGCTACTATCAAGCCATTTGTCAGACAGAAGTTTAGAGTGGCCTCTCCTTCTTTATTCCTATAGCCCCACCCATGTGGACCCAGGCAGTCCTCATATCCTGTTCTGTCTATCCTGATGTGTGCATTTAGGTTAGCCATTATCAACACCAATTCCTGTTGTCCTGCTTTATATAATAATAAATATATCATATATGCTTTTATCTATTATATATGTATATATAATATGTGTGTGAGAGTGTATGTGCATGTTAGTGTATCTGTATTTACCTCTCTCTCTATACATACATATATATCCATCCATCCATCCAGCCAGCCAGCCAGCCATCCATTCATCCATCCAGCCATACATCCAGTCATCCATTTATTCGTCCAGCCAGCCATCCATTCATCCATCCAGCTAGCCAGTTAGCTAGCCACTCCAGCAGCCAGCCAGCTAGCTAGCCACTCCAGCAGCCAGCCAGCCTGCCAGCTAGCCACTTCAGCAGCCAGCCAGCCAGCTAGCTAGCCACTTCAGCAGCCAGCCAGCTATCCAATCCAGCAGCCAGCCAGCTGGTGTACCCATAACAGCATCTCCTTCACCACTCATGTGGTGATGTTGTGGTAGAGGGTGTGGCCAGTGTCATGTTGGCCACACCCCTTGTCCCACTTTGGCCTGCTTAAAAGGTGGCAACCCAAGCTATAGTATGTGGCATTGGAGAAAGATTATGTGCGGTCTTGTCTGCACTGAAGGCTTAGATCTTTTACATTGTGTCAAGAAGACATGGCATGCTATTTTTACAGACAGTATGTGCACTGGTGACTCCATTTCAAGACCATAACATGTTTACATAGCTAAAACAAAAAAAAAGTATATCAGTCAAAATAGTTTAATGTACTTTCTGCTTTTGTGTTTCAGGCAATCTTGACATGCCATTTTCTACGAGCTTAACCCAACTCATACAGTTAGAGGTTTTGGTTCTTGTAGGGGAAGCACATCATTAAAATAAATGTGTTTCTTCTCATGCTAACCTGTTTCTCAACTCTCCTCTTGGGCAGCTGATAGTTTCATAGTTTCATAGTTTAGTACTAGGCTATCTGCCCTGGGGCATTTGTAAGCCTAGCCATAGTGATGTGGCTTTTGCCACCCCATGAAATGGTACAAAATGCACAGAATAGATTTAGAATACTGTGCCTCTGTCTAGTAGTGACACAGTGAAGGTCCCCTTATATAATAGAATTAGTTTACTGTGCCCCTGTCTAGTAGTGACACAGATGTGACCCCTGGGGTAAACTTATGATCTCCCATCCACCCATCAAGATTTCTCTTGAAGAGAGTCAGTGGGGGGATCCTGTTCCAAAGCATGGGAAGCCTCTGGGTTATTAATCTATCCCTCCAGCATGTCCTATTCATTCCTGTGCCGAGGTTTAAGTCTTTAGCTCTCGTGGTTCTGATGGATTTGGATTTTTTGAGGTGGAGCATGTCCATCAGTTCCTGATTGGACATGGCCTTGTACGTCAGGCAGAGATCACCTCTGAGCAGGTGGTATGCTACTGAATAGAGCTGGAGTTTCTTTAGTCTGGCAGAATAAGACATATGTTGGAGACCCTTGATCCTCTTGGTGAGGTACTTTTGTGGTCTCTCCAGCTGTTGCAAATGCCGGGTGAGGTACATACGAAATGGGGCATTGTACTCAATCATGGGTCTGATGAGAGAGGAGTATAGGGGTACAATGACATCCTTGGATCTGGATGTGAATCCTTTCATGATAAGGTGTGCAAGGCAGAATGTCTTTCTAACCACTTTGTCAACGTGGGTGTCAAATGAGAGGTCGCTGTCGACTTGGGTCCCTAGGTCTCTGATTACTTTTTCCATACTCAGTGGGTTGCTGTCTATGTGATAATTTGTGGGTACTTTGTTTTTCCCAAAGTGGATGACTATACATTTTTTGGCACTTAGTTTAAGGCCATGACTCCGGCACCAGTTGTCCGTTTCTGTGAGGCCTTTTTGTAGGATGTATGTGTCTGCTGGTGTATCGACTATGGTGCCTAGTTTGCAGTCATCTGTGAACTTTGTCAGCCACAACCCTCCCATGCTTGCTTTAACATCTGAGAAATAAATGCCGAACAAGAGGGGTCCCAGGACAGATCCCTGTGGGACACCACTTGTGACTGGCTTTGAGTCTGACATTGCTCCAGTGATTTTAACTTTATGAGTTCTGTCCTTTAGCCAGTTTGCAACCCATCTAGTGACATAAGGGTTTACATTTAAGCTGTTGAGCTTATCTATGATGCCTGAGTGGGGTATTGTGTCGAAGGCCTTAGCCAAGTCCAGGTAGGCTGTATGGACTGCTTTGCCCTCATCAATGGCTCTAGTGACTGTTTCGAAAAAGTCAACCAGGTTCAAAAGGCAGGATCTGCCCTTTACAAAGCCAAACTGGGTGGGGTCAAGTGTCTGTAGGTCCCCAATGTCTCTTTTTATGAGTTCCATAATGATTCTTTCCATAGCTTTGCAGACCAGGCTGGTTAAGCTTATGGGGCAGTAGTTCCCAGGGTCTGTGGAGGTACCCCCTTTGTGGAGTGGGACCACTGTTGCTGTACGCCAGTGTTCAGGTACATATCCTGTAGTAAGGCTAATGTTAAATAGCATTTTTATGTGCGGGTTTAGCTCTTCTTGGAGTTCACGTAGCACGCAACCTGGGATACCATCAGGTCCCATTGATGCTGTGTTTTTAGCTTTGCTGAGGGCGGCTCTCACCTGGAATTCTGATATGACAGGGAGATTACATTCAGCTGGGATAAGTATTTCTTCTTTTGGGGGTGAGGGTTGGGGAGAAATTTGCACTGAACCTGTCAGCCAGAATGTTGGCAATATCTGTGGGTTTAGTGTATTTTTTGTTGTTGTGAACTAACTCTGAGCATATCTGAGGGTTTCCGCCCAGGTTTCTAACATAGCTGAAGAAGGCTTTGTGGTTATCTTTAGTGTCCTTAGCGATTTTTCTCTCAAAGTTGGCCTTGGATGTTTTTATGAGAGAACGTAGTTTTCTGCTAGTGTTGATCAGAGATGTTTTCCCTTTATGGGATTTTGCTCTGTCGTGCAGTTGCTTCCTTCTTTTGTTATACAATTTGTTAATGGCTGATGTCCACCAGACAGGACGCTTGCCTTTGGTGGAGAGGGACTTGGATTTATTTGGGATTGCATGATCCATGCATTCTTGGAGATGTCCATAGAAAGCATTTGTGAAGGATTCAGCATTGTGGGATGTGGTATCCACTGGCTCAGTGGGCTTAAAGGATACCATCTCAGTCTTAAGAAGAGTGAAGTCTGTTTTTGAGAAGTTTTTCACTGTGGTCTTTTGTGCTGGGGGTGGAGGTGGGATATGTATATCCAGGGTGATTAGTTTGTGGTCAGATCTCACTAGTGAGGGGTATACCTCCGGTGTGGAGCATTTTGTCCCCATGTTTGTGATGATCAGGTCTAGTATATTATCTCCCCTAGTGGGAGAGGTGACTAGTTGTTCCAGTGCATTTGAATTTATGAATTACAGGAACCTTTGGGCTAGCGTATTAGGGCTAGAATAATGTACCCAATCTATGTTTGGGTAGTTGAAGTCTCCCAGTATGATGGTATTTTGTGATACATTCATATCCTCCAATGTCTTCAGGAAGGCTGAGTGGGGTTCCTGAGATTGGGAGGGTGGTCTGTAACATGCTACCAGTTGTATAGCAGTTTTGCCTATGGTTAGTTGCACCTGTATGGTCTCCGATGCTTCATGTGTTGCTACTAACCTGGAGGTGTGGGTGTCCTTGATGAATATGGACACTCCCCCTCCTTTTTGGTTCGGCCTGAGTTTTGGGTCCAAAAAGCATGATACGAGGTATAGCCTGGTAGCGCTGGGGTGCTCTCAGGAGCCTTGAACCAGGTTTCAGTTACTGCACAGACGTTGATGCTCTCCATACTATATTTGTTGTTCCCCTGATTTTCACTGAAAATATTTTTTCACATCTGTTCCAAGTATGTTACAAGCCTATAAATAGGGTACTTACAACTATATACATAGCTTCATTATCATTTTCTGCAGATATCAGTATCCATTGAAAATTCAAGTTTTTAAAGTTTGTTACATTAACTGAAATGTTGACTAAATATATAACAAATAGTTACATAATTCCCAGTTTATGGTAAGAGAACCCTGAGTCAATTGGTTTGCATGTTAATTCTTCCAAAATTGCTGGAGTAATCCTTGGCTATGTGTTAAGTGCTTCTGATTTTGGACATACTGGATTAAACAATGGGTGCCAACTGATGTGAAAATGGTCATATTCAACTTGATGAGGCACTAACTACATTGATTTCTGGCTTAGTACTGACTTTCATTTCATTGAATGAGAGGTTTAAATGTTAAACTGTTTAAAATGTTTTATGCAGTTTACAGTCAAAATGTCGACATTCAGTTGCACGACAGCCACAACCTCAAACATGGTAGGATGTCGATGTTCATGTGTACGTCCATTTAGAAGGACGTACACAGGGCAGGGACTCAAAGCATGGTTGTCAATGGGAGTTGCACAAATTAAGATCAACAGTAAGTTGTCAATCTTGTTGTGTCGACCATACAACCTACTTAATATGTATGAGTCGAGGTTATTTATCATGGAAATCACCGTTAGCGGATGTGATTTTTGTTCTTTTGATAGTAAAGTGTCTTATACATTACAATGTATGCATTTATCTGAGTGTGTTAACCAGTGTAATCTATTAATGCATTCATTACAAAGTAGTACAGTCAGATATTGTCTAGGTGCATCATGTGGACAGACAAGGCTTGGCTTAATTGTTTGGGGGCGGGTATGCTGTTTTATGAAATAATATGTCACTTTCTACAGAATTCTGCTCAGCTGCGGTACTCAGTCATAAATAAAGGTTGGATAAGAGGTTAATGCAACCTTTTTTATTAAATTACTACCTTTTTAAGAATTTTACTTTTTGTGGTTGGTGACAAGTGGGATTATAAATGACTGTCACTATTTGTTATGGGTGACTTGAATTTTGGAGTAAGTTTTACAGATAATGGTTATATTCTGCTGTCCCTTAATATTGCATTTATAAACACATTTTACCCCAGCATCCATCAGTGTGTGTTACTTTAGTACATACAGGCTTTGTGCAGCACTTTGTTGCATTTTACTTTTGCATGCCACTCAGTTTCAGTGTGTAATGAGCACATGTGGACAAGGTAAGTGAATGTTATGTTTGTGACAGTCACCGTGGTATATTTTAAAAAATTACTTGTTTACCATTAGAACAGGACCTCACACTTCCTTCGGTGCATATATGGTCATCAATACTCATTTTGGTACAGAAATGAATATTCAGCAGCTTCAACAGGCTGGTGCCCATTGCCGGGCTGGAGGTGTGGTTAGGGATGGATTTGCTACTATGCATCCTGCTAGGTACTGTTCTAATATTATGCCATTTTTTCTTGGTTTTCATTTAGGCAATTGTAATAACAAGCTGTACATCATATTGTATTGTATTGTACTGCACTGTATTGTATTGTATTATATTAATGGGGTGTAGGCAGAGGAAACATTTGTAAGGATGAGGTCAAGCAAGATATTTGTTTACTGATGTCTGACTACCGGGAAAGTCTAACTGGGTAGGTGCCCATTTTTAATGGAGGCCCATGGAGAAAAGTTCCACAGTATTTCAAAAACATTTTGAAAACAATTTTAAAACCATCAAAAATAAAACAAAACATACCAATTTGGCCATAATGTGACAAAATTAGTTAAAACAAATACAACTTACAGAACAATAATCTAATTAAGAGAGAAATTTTAGACAGTTGTTAGAAGTTAACGATAAACTAGTATAATACATACAGGAATTGCAATATGAAGTCAAGGAAAAAATACGTTAATACATATCTAGATAAACGTAGGAAGTGAGTGATATGGGGGAGTAAGGAGGTATAAGGTATAAAAAGGAACTTTTTCATATTTAGGAATATTGATATCCTGATGTTGAGCAAAAACAGACAGATTTTGGCTAAGAACTACTGTATAGTTTAAGGTGTTAGCAACTTGTGTACCTGTACAGTGTTCTTAATTCATCCTAACAATAGTCTCTGTACATGTTTAAAGAATTTTTATCATAATGTGATTAGATGCAAAATGTTATAGTGCTATGATTATGTACCTGTGAAACTGTATTTTATTTATAGTGTCACATGTGGAGCTTTTCTCCCTGGGCCTCCCGTGAAAAAGGATCGTGTCCAGTCAGACTTTCCTGGTAAACAAATATAAAATAAAATAAAAATGACTTTCAGACTGGTTTTGAAGGACTGGTAGGAGGGTATTAATCTGATGGGTATGCCTAAGGGGTCCAAGGCCTTTGCAACATGGTATAAGTATAGATCATACCCTGCAGCTTTGCTAGGGCTGTGGACAGAAAGGGTTTCCTCACTGAATCGCAATGATAGAGTACAAACATAGTTGTATAGAACGGTATTTAGTGCTAGACAAGCAGATGATCGCTGGCTAATGTTGTAGGTGGGAAGAAGCTCTGTATATGTTAGTTGATGGGTTAGTTCAAACCAATTTAGACTTTCAGTGCTATACAGTAGTGGGTTCTGAAAGGGGCAATTGCTGCAAATTTAGCCATTTTACAATAGCATTGCTCAAATTCTGCTTTTTGCGCTGTCTGGAAGTTAGTAAGAATGGAAGCTCCATAAACTACTGAGGGGAGGTGCTAAGCAGTGGCGAGTGTAGATTCAGTTGTGTTGGTGAGAATGTTTCTGGATCTCTAAAGCATTCCAAGTTGTTGGTGAGTTTTATTATGCATTTTTGCATGTGCATGTCAAATGTAAGACTGTAGGTTCATAGATAAGGTAAGTACTAGGCTAGCTGCTCTTGCTGGCCATTTTACCTAGCTAATTTCCCTCACTGTGTTTGAAATAACCTATCCCGCTTTGTTATAGATCAGCCTTACTGGTCTCATGGTTGATAATTACATATTACCTCTAATGTGAATAACTGGGATCATACCATGTATAATTTGAGTGGATCCATGCCTAGGATAATGCGTTTAGGAGCTGCATCTGCCCATTTGTAGGGCATGGGGCAGTTCTGAGGTAAATTTTCTATTTCCCATCCATATATCTAAGTTGCACTTGAAAATGGACAGGGATGAACTTTGTTTTATGTGGATGAGGATTCTGTTCCACAGCAGCAGTATCCTCTGCAAAATGTACCTGTCCCTCCAAACCATTTGACTAATGTTGCAGAAGAGGTTTAGATGCCTAGGCAAAGTATTTCTGATGCCATTTGACTTACTGAGGTGCATTAACTCCATGTTACAGATGTGGAGCATTCTTATGTGTGAGATATTGTGATGTCTTGTATTTCTACCATTCTTTCCACATTTTCTTTATCCTGCATTAGCATTCTACTCTTTTTGGATAACCAAATTCTATTATTTGTTTTTGCTCTCTTCCTTCTAGGAGATGTAAGGCTATTTAGGAAAGTTATTATTTATTAACATTTGTTAACCGGGAAAGTCCACAGGGTCATAAACCCACTTTCAGCGGAGGCCCGGGGAGAAAAGCTCCACAATATATTACAGTGACAACAAGTTTGACATAGGCTTTAAAAGTATTACATGTTAAAAAAGTCAGTAATTCAGAGAAAAGAACTATATGTCTACAATATTATTTACAGAAGTCTAGATACAGTTTACAAGATTTACAAAAGTCTTCACAAGACGAAAGAGAAAAAGCACATTTCAAGTAACAAATTTGCAGTTTACTTTAGTCAACATAGGAGAAACATGGGGTTTGATACAGTACTATCTATGTTAAGAATATAGTATATTGTATGGAGGTAATTATCCAATGGTTACTATGAAAGATTGGGTTTACATAGATAAGCCAATCCAATGAATGGTAAATGTGCTTTTTTTTTTTTTTTAAGGAGCTGTGTTTTTGAGGCAGGTGGAGGATGGATTATTTAGATAATGTGTTTTTAAAGCTATTTTAAAGGTTTTTGGGTGGTCAATTTGGGTTATTTCAGATTGTAGGTCATTCCAAAGTTTGGCTATGCAGTGGGAGAACAGGCATTGACAGTCTTTTGTTGGGTTTTGTTACTATGAACAAGGGTTTACAGGAAGACTTAGTGTTCCAGTAGGGATATATGTTTTTAGGAATGCTTTGAGAGCTGGGCATGGATTAGATTTACTGGTAAGTTTGTGGGCTAAGGTTAGTTGGGTATATTTTTTGATGGTGGAAGAATTCTAGCCATTTTAGTTCTGTGATTGACAGGCAGTGATAAGAATGTCATGGTTTTTCGGAAGCAAATTTGGCTATTTTATTGTAGAAGATTGTAGTCAATTACTAAGGGTTGAGTGAAGATTGGTAAAAATGGCACTACCATATAGGAGGGAAGGGATGAGTAGGGTATTAGCTAGTTTTATTTTGATATATTTATCCATGAAGAGCTTATGGCAATATAGTCTGCCTAGTCTAAAATGGGTTTTCTTTATTACATTCAGGATGTGTGGTTCATAAGTGAGTTTGTTACCTACTGTTATGCTAGTAGTTTGGCTGTATTTACTAGTTCTATTTCTGTGCCGTCTTTAGCAAGTATTTTCAAGTTAGTGTCAGGTGATTTTGAAGAAAATAGTAAAAGTTTGGTCTTTTTGGGATTTAGCATAAGTTGTGCATTAATTAGCCACTTTTGGATGTACATCAGATTGGATTAGCATCTGATGTACAACCAAAAGTCTCCTGTAAGGGTAGAATTTTTTTTGGATATTCCAGTTAAAAGATAATAGGGTAGCAATGCATATATTTGGGTTAAACTTGGACAGGTTGCATGTTGTTTTATAAACATGCCATTTAAGTAGATGTGTCAGATGTAAGGTTTAAGTTCTCCAAATCTTTTGGGTTTCTAATACCGTTATGGGAATCAATGCTGCTCCTAAGTCAGGGTATGGTTACAGTTCATGAAATTAGCATTGCTTCAATCTTTGTTATCCAAAAGGGCTCTTCATAGCACTCACAATGGGCCCAGAATTGATTACTGCAATTCATATGGAGTTACATTTATGGGTAGCATATCTAAAAATTACTAGTTTTATTTTTTTTTATTCAACCCATTGCTCCTACTACTACTATTGGAACTGTCTGGGCATTTTTCCTCCACATTGTTCTCATTTCTGCCTGCATATCTTGATATTTTATGAGTTTGTTTCTTGCTGTATGTAAGACACTGTAATGGCAATGTGTAGCATTTCAATAATCAATGCTACTTTTGTGTTTTTCATGAACTACTATATCTGGTGTTCTCACATCTACTTTTATGAACTGCTGGCAATGGCTAATCCAATCTGATGTACACTTCATCATTTGCTATAATACTTTTTGGCTCATGTTCCCAATGCTTCTCAGTTACTTCGGTATTGTGGTGTTTTCACAATCCTCAATGGAACAATCTTGCTACACTATTGCGTCTTTCAGTGTATAGGCCCTCTGCCATAAGTGTATCAAATCCAGCAACAAGGTATGCAACTCTTTCTTAGTCTTTTTTTTTTTTACAGAACCTACGTTTGTTTGCTTCTCCCACATGTGCAATGGACTTTGTAAACTAATATGTAGTCCACTATCTTGGGCTGCTATTATTAACATTTCTTCCTTTGGTTTCAACTTGTTTCATATTTTCCATTCCTGTGTCAAATCCTTATCAACATGAGGTTGTTCCAGATCATCTCTATTCTTCTTACTATATTTATGGCTTTTCCACATTTTTTCCTTCTTGCATTCTTTCTGTTGTTTTTTTTTTATTTTTTTTTTTTGCACATTCAGTTGCTGTATGATTTTTGTCAACTTTTGGGTTGATTTCCATTCCTGCTTGCCAGTTGAACGATTCTGCTAAACTAAGCAGAGTGGTTGTTTTAGACTTCATCTCCTTGTGTCTTAAAACTTTCAAGACTGTTTGGGTCTGATGAGGTCAGCAGATATGTATGCAGTTACACGGCTGCAGATCTATACATGTAATCAGTTTCGAGAAGGCCTATACTCTTCCTTCAGAGCATGGAATATATAATCTTGGTATAGGCTGATATTTACATTTCATTTGGTAAGCATGAAGCATTTTTTTATTCTTTTAATGTCCAAATGATCCAGTACCATTTGGGAACAGCTAATCACACCAAAACTGTAGGTAATACAGGATAGGTAAATCACTTTATAGCTTGAACTTTATTAGATGTCAAGGTTGTTTTCTTTTTTTTTTTTTTTTTTTACAAGAAACATATTTATTAACTTATTAGTTATGACATGGACAATCAGACAATCATACATTTAAATAAATAAAAACAAATCTTGCAAACATTATACATCACTTATAATCTATGCAGCCATTGTCAGTCAAACATTACATAGCTCATTCACATCCAGGCCATCTTTTAAACCTCATTCCTCCTCCAAAATGTTATTAAGCAAGTATTGTTCCTACAGTTTTCATTTTTATATCTGCCATCTCATTACACTCCCAAATATATATTTTTCTAATTACCTATTTCTATCACATCACATCTGCAACATTTGACATCTACCTGTCTCCAAAAACAGGGCCTCCTTTGGCTTGACGGTGCTCTGACATATCCCTCTGAGGGTCTTCTGTGACTTACATTGCTGGGTGTTCTGACCCATCAGTGAGGAAGAATGAAAAGGACAACATCAGATAAAGAAGTTATTCACTCACCATAGTGACTGGCATGAGGAGGTTTGTCACAGTGGGGCATCCTATATCCTCCATGTGAAGGCTCATGCTACCACCCAGACAGTAATGAATGCTAGCATCACTTGCTTTGAAGCATCAGGCCCATGTCCTTAAACATGGCTATTTCAGTGCTTTGCAAGTCCTAATTTGTAGATAGTGACTGGCTAACCTGAACATTCTCTCCCCAACTACTGGAGAACCACAGTTCACTACTCATGATTATCCCTTCCACTTGCCTCTTGCAGAACCCAAAGCAAAGCCCAAACTCTAGTCATCTGGGTCATAGTCGTGGCTGCATCCCTCAGTGCCACACAACCAGCTATGTGATTTGAGTCAGAATTGCTCTGCTTTAAATACTAGTGAGAGTAGAGGAAGAACTAAGCCATTTCTAGGGCTCTCACTGCTTGTAGAACTTTGAATTGTGCTGTTGTACTATTGGTCAATGGATTCATTGCATTTCTTGTATTTATCTATCATAAATTGGCCATGTTTGCAAGGCACTGCTTCTTGCACAGCCATTTTAATTGTGCACTGTACAGACACAGAACCTAATTTTTCTCAATACAACCTACTCCAAATATTGTGAGTGCACTTAACAGTCAGTAGTTACGCAAAGTGATTAATTCCAGTTTGTGTACAGACTTGTATTATTCATGTTAGACAGATAGCACTCCAGTTAAGCAACTCCTAATAATCTCTTAGGCACTACTCACCCTCCAGCCCACAGGAGCAAGGAAATGGAACCATGAAGCTGCACTTTCCAACTGTCTCTGCAGCCAACATGGTTAAAATAGGCATCCTGAGACAATGTTGCAATTGTCTCATGTTCATTGGCAATCACCTATTACTTAAAGGGACACTCTCCCCTTCCGAAAAAACTGTTTTTTTTGCCTAGGAACAAAGCCTCAACAACCAAGTTGTAATCCCTCCTTCTTTGCAACGTCTCAATACTCTCACCCAATGTATCATCCTCACAATCCCAGAGGTGCTCATATTCGTAGGGTCGGGTGCACGGATCTTATGCATGCCCACTTTGGAAACATTTGGAAACATTGCTGTTGCAGGGGATCCCTGTTGAAACATATCGGCATTTAAATTACATTCTGCCATAGCTACCATACTTCTCAATGTGCAGGAAAGTGCACAAGAAATCTGGACAAAGACTAAAATTATTGGGGGGGGGAGTTGGGAAAAATAGAAATGTTTTTCACATAAACTAAACTTAGAAAATGGATCAAATAACTGGAATTATTGTGCATTTCCTAATGGAGATAAAGTCTGAAACTAAAATGTATGTCATTATTTTTACCCAAGTCAGAAAACCACCAAAGGTATGAGGCAAAAATCTAAACATGCAGTGGAAATCTGGATAGCTGAGAAGAACTTGTATAATAAAGTCAGTGATCTGTAGACATTCAGGGATGGTTATCTCCTTTGCAGATTTGTTTAATTCGGTTAGGGAGCAAGACAGAATTTGTTTTGGGGCAGTCATACTCCTCCTCTGTTTTTTCAGAACTACCCACCTTTGTGTGTGTGTGTGTGTGTGTGTGTTTATATACAGTGGATATAAAAATTGTACATACCCTTGTTAAAAATCCAGGTTTCTGTGATATAAAAAGAATGAGATCACAATAAATAATTTCAAAACTTTTCTCACCTTTAATGTGACCTACAACCTGTACAATTCTATTGAAAAACAAACAAATCTGTTGAGAGAAAAAAATAAAAAAGTACAATAAGCTGATTGCATAAGTGTGCACACCCTTAAACTAATACTTTGTTGAAGAGCCAATCTACAGGAATGTCCCCAGGAATGGATGGTACTCCTGTGTAAGTATGGAAGTTAGAAGGGAAAAAAAATCTTAAAAATCTATAAGGTTTTGTTTAGCAGTACTTTAAGAGAAGGAGAAGTACCAACATCCTAGAAGAAAGCTGTGGTAGCTGTAATACCTACAGAGGGTAAGGATCCATCAGATCCAGCTTCATACAGGCCCATTTCAATACTAAACCATGATTATAAAGTGTTTATAATGGCTAAAAGAATGGCAAAAGCGATGCCAACAATTGATAGATATAGATCAATGTGGTTTTGTGGAGGGGAGGCAAACTTTTGACATTAACAGAACACTGATGATCCAGAGGGAAGCAGAAAGTAAGAAAATACCACTGTTGTTGGTCTTGATGCAGAGAAACCATTTGACAGAGTAGGCTGGGACTTTAGGAGCAGAGCACTGGAAGCATCTTCATTCCTTGATAATATTATAAGTTTGATTAGGAGGTTATATGAGAGATCGGAGGTGAAAAGTAAATTGGGTGGGGGGGTCCTTTCTGAGAATCACTGCTTCAGCGCAAAACCAGGCAGGGGTGTCCTCTCTCCCCTTTGCTATTTGCATTATATTTAGAATCATTTGCAAAGAAAATAAGGGACTCAAATTCAAGGATATATTTGGAAAAGATAAAAGCCACTGGCTAAGCCAATTAACATCTCAAAAAAGACTGAATAACTTTGTTTACTAAACCTTTCCACAGAAACTAGAAGTCAGGAGAAGGCAGATCATTAAAAATATTTAGAAGATACCTTTCTTTGAAGTAAAAAGCCACAAGAGAAAATACTGACTGGCTCAACCTAAAAGGTTTTGTGAGTAGATCAGTAGAAAAGGAGGACTGTGATTAAAAGGCTGAAACTTCCTGTAGGTAATCCTCCCTCTACCCTACACAGACAAGACTCAAGCATGTTCAGAATTACACACTGCTCAAGGTAAACACTGCATAAGGTTAACAAAGAAACTCTGGGACTGTCCCTTTAAAATACTATTAAACAAAACTATTCATACCATAATCACTTTCTTCACTCTGAAATTTCAGACTTCCACAGGAACACCAACTGTTCCAGATAACTTCTCTGTTTACTGACAATATATCACCATTTAGTTAATCCAGTCCTATCTTCGCTATTCATTCTTGAGCCTCCTTTTCCTCTAAACTTGGTATAGTTAAATCTTCCTTAAATATTTCCATTATGCCTTTTATTGTTTTCCCCATTTCTCTGCTTTATATACATTTTCACAGATTTTCCAAAATATACCTAATACTCCAGTAGGATCTATTGCTATTTTCTTTCTATTTTCTGTTGCCTGAATGACTGTGCTAAGTATTTTTGTTGGTAAAAATGTTAAACAGTAACTTTTCTCATTTATATTATCCAAATAATCCCTTATTTTCCCTTTAGCACTTAGCAATTGCTGCCCTTTCTTGTTCTGCGAGATTCCTCTTCTGAAATACCTTTGGACAACCCCTCTAAGCAATTCTTATTACTACTTGCCTATCCCTCTGTCTCTCTCTCTCTCTCTCTCTCTGTCATATCTCTACCAATTTTAAACTCTGTTTTCACTTAATCCCACTCTCTGACTATCCCTTCTGAAGAAATGTCTATCTTCCCTAATTCTTTCAGCTTTTCCCAGTTAGGCATCACTACAGCAGATCACTGGTCTGTTAATGATTGGCAGTGGATTTTTATGTAATCGAGTTGCCAGCCCAGCGCCCAACCTTCAAAGAAGGCACGCTCACACACGCAAGCACCTACCTGCATGTCTTTAAAGTTCACTTGACTGTGGGGAGGACATGCAGACTCCGCACAGAAGGTGCTTCAGCCGAGAATCGAACCAGAAATCTCTTGCTGTGAGGCGAAAATGCTAACCGCTGCACTACCGCGGATTGTGTTCTGATTTAGTCTATTAGGATAGTGTCTAAGAGGTACCTCTAGTAAGCCTGAAAGTATGACCTTTGCTGGGATTTTTAGTTATCAATTTATAAGAGGAGATAAATTTTATTGCCATTACTTTAAAGTTTTCCCAGGCAATTTTCTTTAATTAGCGCACATACTGTAATAACATGTTTATGAATACCAGTAAGAAATTTGAGAGGTTTTATAGATTTTTAGTCTCGGGTAGTTAACCCTTCTTAGAGTTCCAGACTGCAGTCAAATTTTAAAATTTTTAAATATTCATACCTCTGGGTTTACCAGTAACTCTGGGTGCATGAAAGCGACTGTGTCCCTGACTGGTTTTTAGATTCTCCTCCGTATTACTCCTCCTTAGTTCTACATCCCCTTGACTTCCTCCCTACCTCCAGTCATTCCTCTGTCCTCTCCCCCACTCACCTTATGTCCTTCCCCTGAAATCTATATGTTAGTGGTCCTACCTGTGGTGCCATTTTTAATGTAGACTCCCTGCCCTGCGGTCGGTGTTTAGCAAGGCTGCTTGTGTGCTCACTGATGAGTTTAACTTACTTGCATGTTTATGCTAGAGTACATTGCCATTGCATCCTACTTTTATTACTATGTTATTGTTGTTATTTCTACATATATTTAAATATGTTGTTTAATTGTCAACACATATAGGAATGCTGTGACTTACATTATTGGCTTGCACTGTCCAGAACAACTTTGTTTCTAAAGTGTAGTCATAAGTGTTATTTTGCTTGCTAAAAGCCTCATATTATGGTAATTGTTACCTGAGTGTGATCTGTTATTACACTTATGCTACTGAAACTGTACTTTCATGTGCCCATGTATTTCACAGAGTTGTTGCATGCATAGGCTAGCAACATAGCTTTTCTTGGTTTCTTCCTTTACCTACTCAGATTAGGTGATATAATATATGCTAACAGCCTACAATATTACTATCGGCACATGTTTAGGCTACCATGCATGCTATAAGCATGACCAGCAGTGTCTCTGACTTAAGTAGTTTAACATAACAGCACTCACCTTTGTTTAATCACTGAAGTAAATATGCATTCAGCGATCGCTCTGTTGGAAAGCTAACCACACTTGTTCTGAACATGCTGTTAACTTCTTGATTGTTTATTTCTCTGATTTTCCTCACAATATAGACATTGGTTACATCAGTGCTTGGTTACAGGTTTTCCCATTTCATATATTCTAAGCTGTAGTCCTGTTCCTTACTCCCGTTGCTGCTTACATTCATGGCATAAGCATTTCATGCATCTCCTACCAATACCTGTATTGTATTTAAAAGACTGTGCTGCCCTATCTCCTGCTTTTTCTTCACTTACCCATGCCCATTCTCCTTTCTGAACTTTTTGCTATCTTTCCTTTCTTTAATAGTACATGGCACATACATTTGGTTGCTATATAGAATGCCCTTCATTCTATTGTTTTATTTTTCCTTCCTCTCAGCTGTTCCATTGACCCATTAAACTTTTTCTCTCTTTGCTTTATTTTATAGCTTGCTCGGCTATATTTTTATTTGGGTGCTTCCCCCAACCTTGTTAGAACCACCAGGCAAACCAAATTCTTCCAAGGAAAAAAATCTCAAGACAGACAAACATATTTGCTTCATCAGCGTGTTTTTATGAGCAATTAGCATGTATGTGTTTTAATTTTTCTAAAGGTTTTTAGTTCCAAGGTTTTTCTACAGTCTCTTCTATACTAAGCTGCTTGTTTCTGAAACAGCAGTGGTGAGCACACCAGCAGTCTCCTATGGCCATACTCTTTAATCTCCTCTCCCCTTAGTGAAGGTGTAAAAGTTGTACATCATATAGGAATGCCACTAGGTGGCAGTATACAGTCACACACTCGATACCACTGCACTACAATAGTTAACATCTCTAGAGGTCTGGTATTTTTCCTAGTGAGTTTTTACAGATTTGTTAGTCCCAAGTATTTAATCCTACCAGACTGCAGACAAATTTTAACATTTTTAATGCTCATATCTCTAGGTTTACCAGTAGCTCTGGGTGCATGAAAGTGACTGTGTCACTGAATGGTTTTTGGATTCTCCTCATTATTCCTTCTTGATTCTGCCCCCTCCATTCACCCTCTGGGCTCACTCCACTCCCCTACCCTGCCCCCATTTCCCACCCATCGCCAGCACCTCTACACATATAGTAACGTAATCACTCCCACTCTATAATCAACCTATCACAGCAAGCCCCACCCTTTGTCACATACCCATTTCCCCCTCCCTTCCCTATTCTAGTAATCTTCTCACTACACTCAATCTATCTTGCTCCCTACAACTGTAGTCATCCCAAGTCACACCACAAATCATATAAACTAGTACAAATCCCTCCCAATTATCCAACTCATCCCCACAATTTGACAATCTCTACACCTGTTATGCTAATCAAACCTACACTAACGTTAACCTTGATATGTCTCCCTCTCTTCCTCTCCTGCCTTCTCCACCTTACCTGTCTCTCTAATATCTCTCATCCTCCCCTTCATACAACCTCTATTTTCATCAAATTTGAATCTGTCCTCACACCCTATATTTCTCCACACCTTTATAATTACAATGACTCTCACTTATCAGAAATCTTATTCCTAACACAACCTCCATCCCTCACATCCCAGACCATAATTGCTTCCCTGTCCTCAGTCCTAACTCTACAGACTCTAAACAACATTCCTCCCTCCTACTTCAGCTGATCTCAATCCTCCTCTCTGGTGGCATCCATCCCAATAACCACAATAAGGACACAAACTTGCCACAAAAAGCAGAAAAGCAGAAATGAACCTCCAGCACAGTGCCAAAATACAATTTTATTCACAGTTAAGCGCGTTCATCCACTGATGTAGGGACTTCATCAGAACTACATTCCTAGGCCTACACAACCTTTTATACATAAAACCACACCCCAATTAAACCATCAATTAAGCAACCCATACAAAAATCTTACAAAACTGCATACAATAATGTATCATAAAAAATATATATATGTGTGCATTAAAACCTTCATATGTTAAAAATCTACCTAAAATATTCCTAATTCTAAGCAAACTAGTGATATTAATATTTTCATTGATGACTGAATATATGGTTACATTTAACCACAGCTGCAATTTAACTTCACATACATCTAAATGTGCATCAACCACCTGTGAAACTTGCACAACTTGTTGTAGGACCAAAAATTTAAACACATGCTTATTATGTGCCTGTATATGCCTACTCAGGGCATTGGTGGATTTTTTCTTTTGTATATCACCCAAATGCTCCCCTATTCTTTCCTTAAAATGCCTACACATTTTCCCTATATAAAATACTGGACATTTTAAACATTTCACCATGTATACAACATTTTTACTTAAACAGTTAAAATGTCCGTGAATAAATAAACCTCTCCCATTTAAAACAAATCTGTCATGCATTTCTAATATGTGCACACAAAATTTATACATTCCACATTTGTAATTCCCCATCTTTTTACTACACTTACCATTGTAATAACTATTGCACGTCTCCAAAATATTTTTGAATGACGTAACCCTCCTATATATTATTTTAGGTTCAAAGCCTACTTTTCTAATTAGATTATAATCCATGGTTAGAATCTCCTAGTTCTTCCTTATTATTTTAGCCACAACTCCAGAATCCTGATTATAGGTGGTAATAAAACTTAACCCCCCATCTTCTTTATTACAAACACGACCAATTGCTTCTTTATTGGCCATATTAATTTTGTCTCTCATCAGGATGGGTTTGTATATTCTAGCCATCCGTTTACTCATCACTTCCTCCTTAGTTGACTTCTGTAAGTCCAACAGATACCCTCTCCTTTTAAATAAATCAATAATAAAATCTATTTCATTCCTAAAAATCATCATTCCCACTAACCTTCCTGGCAGCACGTACCATCTGCCCCTTGACTATTGATTTTTTTCTGATGGTACGGATGCCAGCTCTCATAATTTAAATATGCATTTGAAAATGTGCGTTTCCTATAAATTCCTGATTCTAGCCATTTTAATTCAGAATTCACCCACATTTTCAAATGCATACGCAACTCCAGCAATACTTTATCTACCCTTCTACTAGATTTATCCAAAGCTTTCGATACTGTTTCACATAACCTTCTCCTGTCCAAGCTCTCTCATCTCAATCTTTCCTCCTCCTCCATCAACTGGTTTTCCAGTTATCTTTCTAATAGCAAACTGTTAAATGAAAAAATTGCATCTCTTCCTTCCTTCATACTCTCACAGGCATCCCACAAGGCTTTATACTAGGCCGTTTATTGTTCAACATCTTCATCAATGACTTTCATCACTGTATTCCAAATGCTAAACTGGTCCAATACGCAGATGACTCTACCATTATCTGCTCCGCCAAATCCCTCCCCAAACTTATGAAACTAACTCAAGATGCCTTCTCTTGCACCGAGTCTTGGATGCTGAACAATCACCTCGCTCTCAACCCTTCAAAATCCCAAATCATGATATTTACCCCTTCTAAATCCACCAAAATAGATACAAACTCCTGCTCTATAACTAGCTAAAACTTGACCCCAATTGAAATAGTTCCCCACACTAAGCTTTTAGGTGTCCTTATTGATGATCAACTAAAGTTCGATATCCACCTACAAACTAATGTTAGGAAAACACATCAAAAACTAGGTATGTTATATCGCCACAGTCGTTATCATACTCCCTCAACCAAACACATCCTCTCTACTACCTATCTCATTCCCTCCCTCTGGTATGGAGCCCCTCTCCTTAACAATCTTCAATCCTCTTTAAAAGTCCAAGCAAGTTTCATGCTACAATAAAATCTCTAAGTTTGCTACCAGATACAAATCCTCCTCCCACCATTGCAATGCTTTCCACACCTTGAATTGTTTGGAACTTCCTAACTATCTATCCTACATTCAACTCTCTATTGCCCATAAGCTCATCTTCAAACCTTCAAATTGTCCCACACTCTCCTCCACCCTCAAAATGCATCAGCCCAACAGACTACTTAGATCCAACAATCAGAACCTCTTGGAAGTGTACAAGCCTATACATACTCCAGGGACACTTCTATTATCTTTCTCCCAAGCACGCCTATGGAATTCCCTTACTCCTCACATTCAAACCACCTAAAACCATTCCACCTTTAAGAACTTGCTCCATTCCCACCTCTCTTCTCACTGGGAATGCCGCTCTTCTCATCCCACCTGACTTCCTCCACCACACCCCTACTCTCCTTCATCCTTCTTGTTGTCCTAGCACTCATCTCCACTATTTCGAGCCACCTTTTTCTCTTTTGCTACTTACTTCCCCTTTCACCTCAATTACTTAAGAACTTGCAAGGCTTAGCCCCCTAAGTGCCCTGTTCTTAATATTTCCTGAATATGGTTTATTAAGTATACTCCTCAAATACTCTTTACTATTTATGTCTTTAGAATACTCTGTTATGACACATTCCACAAATGTTTTCCTTACCATTTTGTTTTGCCTTGTTGTTTTTATTCTTAAGCTATGTACAAGTTACAGACTGCTGATTTTTATTTGTGAGCTATGTATAAATTGCAAACTGTTGATTTTTTTTTACTGTAAAACTGTACAAGGTGCTTTTCTCCCTGGGCCTTCATTGAAAATGGGCTCATTTTTGGCCCAATGGACTCCCAGTAAACAAACTGCAAAATAAAATAAATAAAAATAAATAAAATGTGTGCATGGTCATATTTAAAGTATTAATGCTGCTGGGGATGAAGCTACTTGCAAAAGTATTCACTTTCCACAGTTTCAAACTTCATTTTCTAGAACTGCTTGCCAGTTTCTGTTTACATTGATCTTTATCTTGCTAGTTCCCATTTAAATAAACATGGCTTAGTGCTCTCCTGATTAATTGCTTGAAGCTGTAGATTCACAGTCTTCAAATGAAAGAATTTCATAACAGAAAAAACACAGCTAATAGCTTTACAAATGCAAGAGAGAACTGAAATTAGATCACCCAAGGCACATTGGTCAGACCTTTCATGTCTAATCGCTTGCACCTATTTTGTTCCTTGTTTTCAGCTAAAAACAAACAAAAAAAAAACATTAATGGTAAAGTAAAACCTCAAATTCCTCTTCTTTTGCCCCTGATTAGATACCATCTGATACTTAAGAACTGCTGCAGATACCCTATCTTTTCCTCTCTCTATCCTAATCAACCATGCCATCATTGAAAGTTATGTCCCAGTGCTGTCGAAAAGATGTTACATTCTTCACCTCCATAAAGGTAGAAACCTAAATGAATTTTCCAACTTCAAGCTTATAGCCATAGTGTCCCGAGTTCTCAGCTTTCTCATTGACAGTTACAACCTTTCCCCTCTACAGTATGTTTTCCATCCTTCCATAGTACATGTACAGCTCTCCTTAGTTTTATAACATCAATAAACCAATATGGAAGCTCTACAAACTTAAGTCTAAACACTTTATCCAAAGCTTTCAACATGGTATCCCAGCAGAAATAGCCTTAAAATCTAGCTAGTCTAGGAATAGATGAAACTTCACTACCTTGGTTCTTTGATTATGTCTCTAATATGCAACAGTAAAATGGCAAAATGACATCTCCTCCGTCCTTCCCATTACAGTGGGTGCTCCTCATGAATCCATTTTAGGTCCAGAGTTGTTCAATATATTCAGCTAAGGAATTACTTTACACTTTTCTAACTTGTCACTTGCCACAAACTCGTCTATTATCCAGACAAATGCCCTAGTTTGAAAAATATTCTCCAACTTTATAACTGAGTAGACAGCTGAGATCCACTGACAACATTTTATTAACTTTTACAAAAGCTAACAACTCAACTGGTGACTCTTTCTACTCTTCTTTCCTGGTTAAAATGTGGAACTCCCATCCTCTAACTCTAAGTAAAGCACAGTTGTGTACACTTACCATAAATGTAGATGTTCAAGTGTATTCACTGTTGCAGTCATCACATTTGGGTTATCTGCTTGCAGTAGCCCTCAGTCGGCCTGATTATCAAAGTCTTGGGTCCTGCGTTGGTTGCTGTCTCATCTTCCATGACGTCAGGTAGTCAGGGGTATAAAGCATGCAGCCAATGCATTACATCAGTTTTTCTTGCCCCAGATGTCAGGTGCCCCCCTAATGGGAAGCAATTAAATACATACATACATACATACATATATATATATATATATATATATATATATATATATATATGGATTCACTTCATAACACTGAAACTTCATAATACTGAAAATGACAAAACTTCATAATACTGAAGACCAAAATACTGAAAGCTCAAAATACTGAATACTCAAAATACTGAAACTCAAAATACTGAAAACACATATTATGCGTAAACTCAGCTTAAACAAAATAAATCATAGCAATTTCTACCAAATATGCAGGCAAGCCCTGCACTCACGGGGCTGCGCCACACCCCTTGCAAATTATATATCTCTCCAAGATTGCACTTAACCACGCATGTGCAATCTTGGAGTTGATAATATTTAATTAGCAGGGGTGTGGCGCAGCCCCATGAAAGTGCAGGGGCTTGCCTGCATATATTTGGTAGAAATTGTTATGATTTATGTTGTTTAAGCTGAGTTTACGCATAATATGTGTTTTCAGTATTTTGAGTTTCAGTATTTTGAGTATTCAGTATTTTGAGCTTTCAGTATTTTGGTTTCAGTGTTTTGAGTTTCAGTATTTTGATATTTAAATGTTATGAAGTGAATCCATATATATATATATATATATATATATATACACAAGGTTATAACTCCAACAAAAAAGCAAATATACCAAAAAGCTTTTAATCATAGTAAAGGAGCATAGAGGTATAAGCCAAAAGAAGTCGGGGGGCTGGAGGTAGGGTAACCAGGACTGCAAAAGTGAATACACTTGAACATCTACATTTATAGTAAGTGTACACAACTGTACTATGTTCTTCGTGTTTCACTGTTGCAGTCATCACATTTGGGTAGATTCCCAAAGCTAAGGATGGGAGGAGGAATTTAGATAGCATTAGGACCAGCTATAAGGCCCTGCAAGACTGCAGTGGCAAAGCCAGCTCTGGATTTAGAGAAAATTGACAAATAGTAATGCTTTGTGAAGGTATGTACAGAACTCCAGGTAGCAGCTTCTAGGATGTCTTTGGTAGGGACACCCCTGAGAAAGGCTGTAGAGGTAGATGTAGCCCTGGTTGAATTGGGGTTTAATCCCCTGTGTGATAGGTTTTCCATGGTGCTTATAGCAGAAATTAATGCAATGGCCTATCCATTTAGAAATGGTTTGCTTTGAAATAGCCTTCCCCTCTGCCCCTGCAGCGAATGCCACCAGCAGTTGTTCAGATTTCCTTTGAGGTTTAGTCCTGTCCAAATAAAATCTAAGCTGTCTGTGCACATCTAAGGAGTGCAGTATCCATCCCCCTTTATTCTGTGGATTAGAAAAGAAGGTTGGCAAATGAATGGATTAATTAAGAGCCGCACTGGATACCACCTTGGGCATGAAGGAGGGATTGGTCTTGAGGGACACCCTGTCCACATGAAAGATGATGAAAGGCTCCACTGCCATAAGGGCCTGTAATTCAGATACCCTTCTTGCTGAAGTGATTGCTAAAAGGAAAGCTGTTTTCCAAGAAAGGAATTTTAACTCTGCACTTGCAGCTGGCTCAAAAGGAGGCAGAGTGAGTTTTTCTAATACAAAGTTAAGGTCCCAGGCTGGAGTTGTGGCTCTTCTGAGAAACTGCTTGAGCAGTGGGTGAGAAAAGAGGGGTGGTTCAGTGTTGTAATGAGCTGAAATAGCTGAGGTGTGAATTTTGATGGAGGAAAAGAAAAGGCACTTGTGAAGCATCTCAGTTAAGTATTGATGAATATGAGGTAAATTGGGCATGCTGTGGCCATCCCTTGAGTTTGGTTCCAGGCACAGAATCTTTTCCATTTTTCAGCATAAGATTTTCTAGTACTAGGCCTCCTTGCCTCCAAAATGACATCCAACACTTGTTTACTGAGGGATGGTAATGGGGACTTTAGGTAATTAGCCAGGCTGCCAGGTTCAGGGTTTGAAGCAGGAGGTTCAGAATCTGGCTCCTCTGCTGTGACAGCAGGGAAGGGGTCTGAGGCAGGTGCCGTGGGGCAAGCTGTGACACACTGTGCAAGAGAGGGTACCAGTGCTGGCATGGCCAGTCTGGTGCAATCAGTATCATCCTTGTTTTGTCCTGTTTGATCTTTAGTAGTACAGAGAGGCAGAGGAGGAAAGGCATAAACTGATAGAGTTTTCCAGCTGAAGAATAGAGCATCCACTTTCCAAGCTTGTTTATGGTGAGTCCTTGTGCAGAATTTGTCCAACTGGTAGTTCTGGGGGGAGGCAAACAGGTCTATATCAGGGCTCCCTCATTTGTTTATCAACATGTTGAAAGTATTTGGTTCCAGTTTCCACTCGTGTGGGTCCATTAGATTTCTGCTTAGTTTGTCAGCCTGTGTATTTCATTTTCCTGGCAGGAATTGAGCCTGTAGATGCACTTGGTAGCTCAAGGCTGTGTTCCACAGAGCCATGGCTAGTCTGCAGAGGGGGTAGGAATGGGTACCCCCCTGCTTGTTTATGTACCACATAACAGTGGTGTTGTCCGTCTTTACCATTAATTGTCCTGGACGAATGTGTTCCTTGAAGGCTGTCAGAGCATTCTGTACAGCTAACATTTCTTTTTGATTGATATGCAGGTGCATTTGACTTGGGTTCCATTTGCCCTGAATGCACTTCCCTGCCATGTGAGCCCCCCATGCATAGTCTGATGCATCTTTTGTCAGGGTTTGAGCAGCAGGGGAGTAGAGTGAATGGTAGTCCCTTGTTTTGGTGGCAGGCCTCTGCCCACCAAAGGAATTCTAACTGTAGGCAAGGTATGATAGGAATCATTGCTTCTAGATCCTGAGAGTGTTGACACCATAGGCTTTTCAGACACCATTGTAGTTTCTTCATATGCAGTCTTGCATACGGAATTAGTATAATGCATGAAGGCCATTTACCCCAAGGCTTGCAATATTTGCCTTGCAGATAGCAGGGTTTTTGTGGCCACTAGTTTGAAGTAAGTTGTCAAATGAATTTGTTTCTCTGGCGTGAGGAAAGCCATCTGGGAAGTTGTGTTCAAGCTTGCTCCCAGGAATGTAATTTATTGACAGGGCAACAACTGTGATTTCTTTTCATTTATGGTGTACCCCCAGACAAGTTAGTACCTTTTGTACAAATGCCAGATGATTCAAAAGTATGTCCTGGCTTTCTGCCTGAATTAGACAATCGTCCAGGTATGGGTATATCTGAATATTTCTTTGACTGCAAAATGCAATGACTGGAGCTAGGCACTTTGCGAGTACCCTGGGTGCAGTAGATAAGCCAAAGGGCAGTACAGAGAACTGATAGTGCATGCAGTCTGCTTTAAAGTGTAGGTATCTTCTGCAAGATTCCCTAATTGGGATGTGCAGGTAGGCTTCCTTTAAATCCAGTGTTGCCAACCAGGCATCTTTGCCTATCATGGGAAGCAACTGGTGAAGAGTTAGCATCTTGAATTTTGGAATCACCAAAAAGGTGCTTAGGATAGCAAAGTCCAGGGTAGGGCACCATGAGTTATCTTTTCTGGGTACCAGGAAAAGTCTTGAGTAGAAACCTTTAGCCTCCAATCTTAAGAGAGAGTACTTGCTTTTGAGCTTCTGCCCACTAATTTGGGGGTAGATCTGGCCAATCATTTTAGGTTGGTAACATGTGGAAGTGATATCTGTATCCTTGGGAAACTATGTTTAAAACCCATTTGTCCTGGGTAATGAGTTCCCAGTTTTTTGCTTGCAGAGCAATCTTTCCCCCTAAAGGAGCAGTCAGTTGAGAAGTGCTTGGAAGTTTTAAAGTTAAGTCACTGACACAGCTTACCATAGGGGGGAGTCTTACTACTCCTTGATTTGGAAGTGGGAGCCCCCCACTGCTTAGTCCTGTGTGTACCCTGGGACTGAAGCCTGGTTGTTCTGCTGGTTCTGGGTTTGAACTGAGAAGGTCTGGAAGAAGCAGGAAAGGACCAATGTTTTGAGGGCCAATGCCTACTAAATCTTGGAGACTGCACTTGTAAGAAATCTTTAACAGTTTGCATAGATTTAGCTTTTTCCTCCACTTTTTAAGAACAGCTTATGCTTTGTTGCCAGATAGGCGGTCCTGAATTAAGGGAGCATCCAGCAATTTCATTTTAACATGATCTGGCAAAGATGGCTCCTTAAGCCAAACATGCCTTCTAAGTACAGACCCAGTGACAGCAGCCCTGCAAGATGCCTCTAGTGAATCAAAGTATGTTTTCCAACCTGTTCAGCAGAATGCATTAAATCCTGTAAATCCTTATTTTCAGCACAATCAGGAATCAACATCATTTTCTGTTTAAGCAATCCAATAATATGCTGCTGATACTTTAACATATGAAACTGGCAGTTTAAGGCCCTGATGGCCAAGGTTGCAGAGGTGTATACCTTCTTACCCCATCTATCCAGGACCCTGGAATCTCTATCAGAGGGAGTAGGATTTTTGACAGTAGTAGCCTTAATGCCCTTGGGTCCCTGTGAAATGGTTTCAGGATCCGCAGTAGGATTTTTAAAAAGAAACTTGTAAGAATCAGGAACCCTGTAATATCTATCAGGTTTTCTAGGAGCAGGAGGCAAAGAGTCAGGGGCCAAGCTAGACTCCGAAAAGGCATCATCAACAATGTCCAGTACAGGAAGGACAGCTAAAGGCCTGTGTTGGGGCAGGAGTAAAAAATCTCTAAGCCTCTTTTTAGAATCAGAATAATCCTGGCTTTCCCAGTGAAAATGCTCCCTAAGAGTATGTAAGGTTTCACCAAAAGAAAAATCCTCTGGGGGAGAAGCAGAGGGAATAGAGTTCTATGCATCAGAAGGTGGATAAGGGTAAATCCTGGTCATCAGAGTAGACAGAAATTTCAGAATCCTGGTCAGAAGTATCATAAGCAAATTCAGTCCTAGGTCTCTTAGAGGCGGGGAAGGTTGGCTTCCCCTGATTAAAGTAATAAGTTCTTCAGCTACTCATCATTTGTTTTTTAGGCATAGAGGCCGGACCATGCAGTCTGGTCATCTGTTTCCTAGGCATGGTTCGAGGTTTAGGCCTTGAAGAAGAGGATGGCGTCGGTTTAATATGCAAGTCAGTAGGCCTGAATACACCCTCCGAAGCCGGTGCATGCACAGCGGCTCTGGACCCATTCAAGGTAGAGACATCCACAGGTTCCACAGTTGAAGCATCTCGCGGCGTACCGGACTCCGAATGGGTCCCAGTAGAGGCCTGCAAATCTGAAGCAGCGCATATCAGGGGCTGCAAAAGCACCTCACTGTGTACCGGTGAACTGGTGACTAGCTTAGGAGAAGCATCGTCAGCATCTTTGGACCTAGGCGGCCTGTCTCTGTCTTTATCTTTGTGTTTTTTCAGAATGTTGGTAGTTGGGTGGCTTACCAAAGACATATCTAGATAATTCAACTGAGTACCAAAATATTTAGAAGTGAAAATATACCAATGACGAATAGATCGTGGTTTAAATAAGGCAAAAAACTGACAGAGAGGTACGGTGTGGTCAGGGCCTAGGCAAGGAATACAGTACAAATGAAAATCTTTATGAGGCATTTGCTTTCCACAAGAAATACAATTATTGACTTTTACTGACATCAGTTTAGAGCAAGAAAAAGTTTCCTCAATGGGGTACTTAGCTTTAGTTGAAGACTTTGGTTCTGAAACTCGAAAACAAAAATTTCAGGAGTCGGCCGACCGGCACTTGCGAACTGCTTCGGGCACTGCACGGCAAGAAAGACTGATGTAATGGCGTCGGCTGCATGCTTTATACCCCTGACTACCTGATGTCACATAGGATGAGGCAGCAGGACCCAAGACTTTGATAATCAGGCCAACTGAGGGATACTGCAAGCAGATAACCCAAATGTGATGACTGCAACAGTGAAACACGAAGAACATCACAATAAACACAAACTCTTTTACGGCACAAACAAGAGAATACATAAAAGATACCCAACTCTGTACATGCACAACTCCTAGATAACAAATGTCTTCCTCCTTTCTCTTTCCCATTCTTTCCAAACACTATATCCTCAGTTACTGGTCCAAAATCTCATCCTTGTCCTGTACTTTTCCCTCTTCTTCCTTCCACCTTTCCTAAAACATGCTCTCTGTCTCACCTCTTAATACTAATCTTCAGTTCCCCCCTTTTCTCTCCATCTAACAAGTTCATTTCCAAACGTGTCACAGTTCTTTTCATTACACACCTATTAATGATATTCGGTTTACATTTTGTATGTGTTGACTACTTGTATGCCTCTGTTAACTACTTTTTTAAATATAGTGTCGTAATTTTTCTAAAGCTTTTCTCTCAGGCCTCTGTTTAAATGAGACAACTTTCTGCTCAGACTATCCCAGTAAACAAATGTAATAAATAAATAAATGCTAGTACACTACAATTTTGCATGTCGTCCATTTTGTATTCTGATTGTTTTAAAAAAAATGTCCATTGCCTGTAGCCTGAGGTAAGAACTTTAGTCTAGACTTCACATAAGAACAGTGGGGAAATTATTATATTTTAATTCAAATATAATATGATCAGTATACTTTTACATTATCCAGTAGCCCAAAATCACATTATATAGCTTATATCCAGCCTTTTGGTTGTTACTGTGCAAATCCTTGATATAATGTGTCACAAAAGTACTTTTTTACTTTAATATCTCTAGCATAAGCAGCAGGCAGTAATAAGACCTCCACTCCCTCATAATTATAACACCTTTGCATACTATCCAGAAGTGCTTTACAATATAACACAATTTGCTTCATGAAAAGTATTATACAAATATTACTAAAAACAAAAAAAAAAACTGTTTTACTTACAGTTACATATCTAGCCCTTTCATTGCCCATCTAAGTATTAGAGACAAATTGAGAACTGAACTTCAATGTCTTCCCAGCAACCTTAACAAGTCATCTCCAAGTTTCCAGTCTTTTTCAACCACTTCTTCTTGCATAAGCACAGTTCTCATGTTTAAACTGTATCTAATGAGAATGACACAATTCTTCCATTTTCTAATTTTACATTACAGCTGGTCTTCTCCCTCTCCATACCTTTTTTTTAGTCAGTCATGCACTTTTTTTCTGTCACTCTTATAATTTAGCTTTGGAACAATGGAAAAGGCTTCACCCAAAAATTCTCTCTACGGACTGTAATTAGCAAGAAAATGAGAGAACTTGATGGCACACTCCTGGTTGGCTAAACATTTCTGATTTATTTACTTATTTTATTTTTATTTTTTAGGAGTACCTTAGTATATTCTGAATCCAAAAATGTCTATCATCTTCGTTGAAAAAATATTGTAAAGACAGTTGGATATAGCAACTTGAATCTCACACCTACGTCTTGCCATCCCTTGATTGCAGGGAAAGACTTGCTTCTCTTCTGCCTGGTAAACAGTGAATTATCATTTTCTACAACTTCTCTGTTGTCCCCAGTTTTAATTTCTGCCACATTTTTGTTAGGAGCAGCTCTTTCTGCTGGTATGGCTGCATCCTTACTTTTCTAAATCTTGGCTGCTTTCTCATCACCAGATTTGGAGCATACATACAATGTGCCCTTTCAATTATGAAATTGTGCTGTGGAATACCAATCCAATTGCTTATTTGCACTTTCATAAAAATTAATCTCGTGCTTCCAGGTTCTCTGGCATTAGAAAAAATCTTAGATTTTTTTTGCATGCTGTTTTCTAATGCTACTATTTTTGAAGCAATTCTTCTTGAGAAGACTCATGTTTAGTTATTTGTTCCTTCATGTCATTCTGGAGTTGTTTCAGCTCATCAAGAACAGCTACTTAAAGCATTTTCAATTGTTTCCAGCCTTTTGTCATTTGACTTTAAATTAAGTGAGACTCTTGAAGAATATATAAATATCTCTGAATGAATATGATTTATTTGTTCTTCTAAATCACTGGATGCCATTCTGCTGTACCAAAGCTGAAACCTGAAATGTTTTCACTGAACAGCCACAATATTCTTCTGAGCCAGAGTTTTTTCTTCTCTTTTATAATCAATTTTCTCTTACTTCTTCAATATTATTTCTTTGCTGATGCCTAAGAAGTATAGCAACTAACCAGTAACTGCATTTTACCCATACTGTTATAACTTGTACTGGCTTTTCTCATATCACTTTCCTTTGTTGCACTGGAAGAGCTCTAAACTTGCTGGTTACGGTGCAGCTATCTCAGGTCTCACATTTCAATAAGAAATATGCCTACTACTTGAAAAGGTGGCAACCCTAAAATACTATCACTGCAAGAGGAAGGTTGGTGTAGGATTCCTTGGACTATGTACAGGCCGTTTGTACCAAGTCCATGGCATACAGGGATGAAGCATAGACTGCAACCCTGGTAAATGAGATTCAATTAGCTAACATATGACTGAAGAAGCTAAGTAGGGAGACAAGAACAAATAAGGCATGATGTGCACTTGCCTCTATTGGGGGGGGGGTGCACCTGCCAGGGGCAAGTGGGACATCTAATTTCCCTGGTGGAAGCCAGGAGAACAACTAAGTTTTGCCTCCACAAGGGGGACAGGATGTCCTGCTGACATTAACCTCTTGTGAAAGTGAAAGGTTGCCAGCAGTGACATCCACTGCCTAATTCACCCACTAGTTGTCTCCGGGTGTGTATGGGGAGTTAGTGCTTAAACAATATCATAATGGCTGTCTCAATGATGGCTCTTCTCAGTCAACCCTCACCCTAGGTGATGAAGGTAAAAATGGGGCCAAATGGCTGTGCAAGGGTTGATGATCTGCAGGAAGCCCAGGTGAACTGGTTTAATAAAATGTTTTGGAATATTTGTATGGGGGTGGAGAGTCAGGTAAGGCACTGGTAGGACTTTGTGGCACTATATGACTAGGGAGGTGTTTAATCCTAGTGGTGATCTGAGTGTTAAAATGTGATAGAAGAAAGTACAATTGTGAAAGTTGAACCTCCATAACAATAGATGACTGAATAATTACTCCTGCAATAGTCTTATCTATATAGGTTATATCTTGCTAAGGATATAATAGACAACCAGCTTCAAAGGTTTCAGGGCACTTTCCACGTGTACAAACTGTCAAGGCAGCTTGAGCTTGGCTGACTAAAAGACAAGTTTGGGAGCAAAAGCTCTTCCAAGCTTTCCTGCCAGCAGAAAGAGGAAGGCACAGCCCTGAAAGTCACTGTATGAGCACATCCACTCATGCATGAATCGTGCCATCCCCAATAGAACCAAGACACTCTCCTCCAAAAAGAAGGAAGCCAATCTGGTGGTCCCTTACCATAAACAAACTTTACAACAAAAGGAAGAAACTGTTTCAGAAAAGAGGAAAATCCCAGGATGCAAAAAACTCCCTTATCAGCCTCAGTAAGAAGCTGAGATCCCTCATAAAAGCCTCTAAAGCTAGTTACGAAAATAAAATTGCCAAAGAATCCAAAGACACCCACAAGGCATTCTATAGCTATGTCAACAATCTAAATGGCAATGCTCAGATCTGCTCTGAGCTACAACAGAATATCATTAAATATACTGATCACAAGGATATTGCCAATATCCTGGCAGATCAATTCAGTGCAAACTTCACCCCAGTCTCACCCCCTAAAGGGCCCATCTCAATACCGAAAGATTGCCAAATTCTAGTAATAACGTCCACACAGGTAAAAAAACGCACTCTCCAAAGCTAAGAATACAGCATCCATAAGACCAGATGACATCCCAGGCTGTGTACTACATGAACTACAAAATGAATTGGCACCTCACCTATGTGTCATGTTTAATCATAGCCTCACCTCAGGCTTCATGCCCACTGAGTGGCGCACAACTACAGGATCCCACTCCACAAGGGGGGGATCCACCTTGGATCCTGGGAACTACTACCCCATCAGTCTGATGAGCCTGATCTGCAAGGCCATGGACCGTATTATCATGGAACTTATAAACAAAGACATTGGCAACCTTTAAACACTGGACCCCAAACAGTTTGGGTTCGTGAAGGGCCGATCTTTTCTCCTGAACCTGACTGACTTCTTAGACTCAAGTCTCCAGAGCCGTGGACAAGGGTAAGATGGTCCACACAGCCTATCTGGACCTCGCCAAGGCCTTCGACACCATCCCCCACTCTGGAATCATAGATAAACTTTATAAGCTGGGCATTAATCCCTACGTTACTCGATGGGCTACCAATTGGCTTACTGACAGAACCCACACTGTCAAAGTAGCCAACTCCAAATCCAGCTCCAGACAAGTGGAGTACCTCAGGGTTCAGTCCTGGGAACGCTCTTGCTTGGCATCTACTTCTCTGAAGTACAGGCCAACACTAAGGGACTCTGGCTAACAAAGTTTACAGATGACTGCAAACTGGGAGCCATTACTGAATCCCCAAATGATGTGGATATTCTACATAAGGGCCTTACAGAAACAGCTGCTTGGTGCTAGAGCCATGGGCTCAAGCTCAATGCCAAGAAATGCATAGTTATCCCCTTTGGGAAAAAACATGTACCCGTGAATTACCACATAGGTGGCAGTACATTAAACACTGAAAGTGTGATAAGAGACTTAGGGAGACAGGTGGATAGTGGTCTCATCTTTGATAACCACATCACCACAACAGTCAGGAAATCCTTCTATGTGGCACACTTCATTACTAAGGGCTTTTCATCCAGAAAAAAGGAGGTCATTGTCCCACTGTACTCATCCCTCATTAGACTCATTATACAATACAATGCCCCATTTGGTATGTACCTCTTAAGACATCTGCAACAACTGGAAAGGCTTCAGAAATACCTCACTAAAAGAATCACATGCCTAAAGCAGATGACCTACGCTGACTGTCTAAAAAAACTCCACCTATACTCTGTCGCATATCGTCTATTCAGAGGCGATATCTCAACTCATTCACTCCTGAGCAGCTCTTTTGAGTGCGCACCTTTAACCCCTAGTGGGCGTGGCTTAAGCCTTTAAAAACTAAGTTATCACCTTAGAGTTCTAGAAAACTCTCATTGAAAGAGGTCAAATATCAATAGAGTTGTGTTTGCCATCACATATGGCTCAAGACAAAATATCCTGGTACCTTGTAAGTAACATGGTTTTGGAATTATTAATGCAAATATGAACAATCCATATTTGATGCCTAGAGGAGCAGTAGGGGTTAACTGCAGAAGACGCCTGGAGGAGCACTCGGCTGTAATGAAAGGCCATGTCAAACCCAGAGCTGTTGGACATGCTACAAAAAGTAATCCCAATCCCTTAGTGGACATGCTCCAGGGATCTAAACCTTGTCATCACAATGAACACAACATACTGGAGGGATAGGTTCCGGACCCAGAGACTCCCCAGACTCTGGAATAGACTGCCCATACATGTTAAGCAGAGCGCCTCTTTGGCCCTCTTCAAAAGAAACCTTGATGATTGGATGGGAGATAGGAAATTCACCTCTGGGATCACATCAGTCACCCTGCTAGACAGGGGTCCAGGGAAGTAAATACTGTGGGAAGAAATAGCCAGGGAATTGTTATAGCTAGGCTTGTATAGGCCCTAGGGCCAATAGCCTAGTACCAACCTATGAACCTAAAAAAGACAGCTTTGTGGTCCAACATCACTAGTGAGGAAGTAACATTAGGGATGGATGGTGCAGTGCTCTCCCATACTGGTGAGCACCTGGTCCAGTATGTCTGAACCTCTGCTGGGTGTGCACACTGTCTAAGTGGATTTGTGCTAATAAAGTCCAGGAATCATTGTGCCTGCTAGTATGAGGCATGATATGTTTTCTAGTTTATAGAAGGGTAGTGAAAGTCTCCCATGAGTAGGGTATTTGGATGAATGCTGAATGTCTCCAGTATGTCTAGGTATAAGCTATGGGAATCTAGGAGCATAGAGGGTGACCTATAACTTGTTAAGGTATGGTATGAGACTTTGTCAATGGTGATTTGCACATGGATAAATTCCAGTGCATCATCCTGTTTAATCAACAACCCAGCCACTGGGGATGCACAAGCCAGTGCATTTCTTTGTGCCGGTCCCAAGCCCAGATAAATGGGGAGGATTGCGTCAGGAAGGGTATCCGGCTTAAAATTTTGCCAAATCATACATGCAGACAACAGTACAGAAATACATACCGGATCGGTCGAGGCCCGGGTTAACAATGAGTGCCAACAGGGTGCGGGCGAAAATTGGGCTACTGTTGGCCGAAGGAGGAGGAGAAGGGGGGAAGGCATGCCCGAAGGCAGATAAAGGTAAGGACTGTGATAGTGAGGGTCGGAACTTTGAATGTTGGCGGTATGACTGGTATAGGGAGAGAGCTAGCTGATATGATGGACTGAAGGAAGGTTGGTATATTGTGTGTGCAAGAGACCAGATGGAAGGGGGCAAGGCTAGGTGTATCGGAGGCAGTTTCAAATTGTTTTATCATGGTGTGGATGGGAGGAGAAATGGCATAGGCATTATCCTGAAGGAACAGTATGCTAAGAGTGTTTTGGAGGTGAAGAATGTTGGATAGAGTGATGTTTATGATGCTGGAAATTGATGGTGTAATGATGAATCTTGTTAGTGCATATGCCCCAAAAGTTGGATGTGCGATGGATGAGAAAGGAAAAATTTTGGAGCGAGTTGGATGAAGTGGTGATGACTGTACCCAAGGGTGAGAGACTGGTGATTGGAGCAGATTTTAATGGGCATGTTGGTGAAGGGAACAGAGGGGATGAGGACGTGATGGGTAGGTATGGTATTAAGCAAAGGAATGCAGAAGGTCAGATGGTAGTGGATTTTGCGAAAAGGATGGACATGGCTGTGATGAATATGTATTTTAACAAGAGGGAGGAACATAGGGTGACATACAAGAGTGGAGGAAGATGCACACAGATGGATTATATCTTATGTAGAAGGGCCAGTCTGAAGGAGATTGGAGACTGTAAAGTGGTGGCAGGGGAAAGTGTAGTTAGGCAGCGTAGGGTGGTGGTTTGTAGGATGACACTGGTGATCAAGAAGAGGAGGATGAGTATGAGGGCAGCACCAAGGATCAAATGGTGGAAACTGAAAAAGGGTAATTGTGAGATGATGTTCAGGGAAGAGTTAAGACAGGCACTGGGTGGCAGTGAAGAGTTACCGAATAGCTGGGTAACTACAGCAGAGCTAGTAAGAGAGATAGCTAGAAAGGTGCTTGGTGTGACATCTGGAAAGAGGAAGGAGGACAAGGAGACCTGGTGGTAGAATGAAGACGTACAGGAGAGTATACAGAGAAAGAGGTTGGCGAAGAAGAAGTGGGACTGTCAAAGAGATGAAGAAAGTAGACAAGAGTATAAGGAGATGAGGTGCATGGCAAAAGGAGAGGTGGAGAAGGCTAAGGATAGGGCGTATGAAGAGTTGTATAAAAGGTTGGACACTAAGGAGGGAGAAAAGAACCTGTACCGATTGGCTAGACAGAGAGACCGAGCTAGTAAAGATGTGCAGCAGGTAAGGGTGATAAAGGATAATGAGGGAAACATACCCACAAGTGAGGAGAGTGTGTTGAGCAGATGGAAAGAGTACTTTGAGAGGTTGATGAATGAAGAGAATGAGAGGGAGAGACGTTTGGATGATGTGCGGATAGTGAATCATGAAGTGCAGTGGATTAGCAAGGAGGAAGTAAGGATAGCTATGAAGAGGATGAAGAACGGAAAGGCTGTTGGTCCAGATGATATATCTGTGGAGGCATAGAGGTGTTTAGGTGAAATGGCAGTGGAGTTTTTAACTAGATTGTTTAATGAAATCTTGGAAAGTGAGAGGATGCCTGAGGAATGGAGAAAAAGTGTTTTGGTACCGATTTTTAAGAATAAGGGTGATGTGCAGAGCTGTACTAACTACAGAGGGATTAAAATGATCAGTCACAGCATGAAGTTATGGGAAAGAGTAGTGGAAGCTAGGTTAAGAAGGGAGGTGATGATTTGTGAACAGCAGTATGGTTTCATGTCAGGAAAGAGCACTACAGATGCAATGTTTGCTCAGTGAGTGTTGATGGAGAAGTACAGAGAAGGTCAGTAGGAGTTGCATTGTGACTTTGTGGATTTAGAGAAAGCATATGACAGGGTGCCTAGAGAGGAGTTGTGGTATTGTATGAGGAAGTTGGGAGTGTCAGAGAAGTATGTAAGAGTGGTACAGGATATGTATGAGGGTAGGGTGACAGCGGTGAGGTCTGCGGTGGGAGTGACAGATGCATTTAAGGTGAGTGTGGAAGAGAGGTGAAGGAGAGAGTACAGGCATGATGGAGTGGGTGGAGAAGAGTGTCAGGAGTGATTTGTGACAGACGAGTACCAGTAAGAGTGAAAGGGAAGGTCTACAAGAGGGTAGTGAGACCAGCTATGTTATATGGGTTGGAGACAGTGGCATTGACAAAAAGGCAGGAGTCAGAGCTTGACGTGGCAGACTTGAAGATGTTAAGATTTGCACTGGGTGTGACGAGGATGGACAGGATTAGGAATAAGTATATTAGAGGGTCAGCTCAGGTTGGAAGATTTGCAGACAAAGCCAGAGAGCAAGATTACGTTGGTTTGGACATGTGCTGAGGAGGGATGCAGAGTATATTAGGAAAAAGATGCTAAGGATGAAGCTGCCAGGTAACAGGAAAAGAGGGAGGCCTAAGATGAGGTTTATGGATGTGGTGAGAGGACATGCAGGTGTTTGGTGTGACAGAGCAAGATGCAGAGGACAGGAAGGAATGAAAACAGTTGATCTGCTGTGGCGACCCCTAATGGGAGCAGCTGAAAGAAAAAGAAGACCCTGTTTAATCAACATACAGTTATGCTTGTTGCTAATATAGATTAAGACTTCTCCACATTTTGTCCCTGTCTGTACAGCTGATGTTCTAAATGTGTGGAAGGCACTATAGCCTTATACTGGCAGTGGATTTAAGCCAAGTTTCGCTAATGGTACAGATGTATATATTCACCACAGTGAGGACAGTTTGCTCATTTAGGCTCCTAGCATTGAAAAGTAACATCTTTAATTTTGTATGGGTTTTATTTGCTATGTTGGTAGGCTTGCCAGTTTGGCACGTACTGTTGCATCACTCTTGGTGAAGGCAGAGTGCTGCACAATGCAACGCACATACCTGCCTGACCATTTGAGACAGAACAACAATGTCTGTCTTCAAATAGCACAGGGAAGTATGTCTCAGGCTGTTAATTCCCACATGAACTATGACAGAATCATACTGGTACCTGTAGTGTAGTGACTTAAGTGTGTGCGTAACTTGGCAGATCCTGCCTCCAGATAAGCAACTAAATGTCTTCTCCTTGTTCAATGTGTTGAGCAGGGCATCTGCATGGCATACAATATATATGGCAAGGGTCCTGGGTAATGTGTTGGCTTGCCTTATGAGCTTTGCTCTTGGGCCTCCACGTGATGTAAGAGTATGGGTGGGGCTTGGTGTTACTTTTGGTGAGTGGTTTAGAGATTGCTGAGGATAGGCATTGCCATTTATAGGCTTAGGAGGCCTTTAAGGTTTGGGAAGATTCCTTTTCAGTGCCTCAGCATAGGTTGGTCTGTGTGTGTAGTGGACAATGTGTGGCGTATGCACAGTGGATATAAAATGTGTACACACCCCTATTAAATTCCCAGGTTTTTGTGATATAAAAAATGAGACCAAAATAAATAATTTCAAAATTTTTCCCACCATTAATGTGACCTATAACCTGTACAATTCAACTGAAAAACAAACAAATCTGTTAGGGGAAAAATATAAAAAATACAAAATGTACAATAAGTTGGTTGCATAAATGTGCACACCCTTAAACTAATACTTTCTTGAAGCACCTTTTGAATAATGTGAGTTGTGGGGAATTGTTTACTTCTGAAGATGCAGCTGGATATGATTTGAAGAATATTTTGGAAGGATATCTTGCTAGTGTTTTTTTTTATCAGTAAGACAACTATCTGATGGTGTGTGTGTGGAGAGGGAAGAATATAGCAACATGGGAGAAAATACTTTATTGACAAGAAGGAATGGATAATTGTAATTGCAAAAGGGAAGTATTTCTGCTGTGATGTGCATTTAAGAGGAGTGGTTTACATAATTAAAAGTGGGTGGAGAGGAAACATAATAAACGAGAACTGGGGGTAGGAGAGAGCAAAGTGATTTTAAAAAAGGGGAGATAATAAAGTCAATGTTAGTTCAGTTCATCCCCTGCTATATTGGGGAAAAGGTTACATTAATTTATGTTATTTTTATACATTATTGGGAAACAGTAACCATGGAAATTCCCTCAGCCTGACTGTTTCTGCATGTACATGTGCTTGTACACACCTTCTGGATTGCTTAGGTACAGCCACATCACCACTGTACAATAGCAGAAACATATTTCAGTATGTGTCTGTGAATGTCAGGAATATTTTATGGTGGCTCTGAGATGACACGTAGCCGGGTATGGGACAGCTTAAAGCAGTCACTTGCTACAGCCCTTCACAGAAATGTATGCAACACATGGCTGCACAAAATGTGCTTGTCAGAGGTTGCTCTTTCTTCTGACATGATTACATAAGACTAAGTTACTTTTTCTGATGGCGAGATTTTGGGCATACATATGATATGCCCTGTCAAGAGACCTCTCAAGTGTTCCTATTTTGGAGGAGCATTCTTATTTTCAGGCCTAATTTAGGATGTCCTCATTTTTGGAGTTTTATTCCTGTTTTCATGCTCGATTTGGTTGGTTTTCCTGATTTTTTTTTTTTTTTGGAAGCTGGCCTGGTCTATTTTTTCTGGCTCACAACCTTGTATTACTTTGTGGCTATCCCCCTCCCCCATCTTGAACCTGCACTCCTGCCTCCCACTCCTGCTCCATTACAGAGCAATCAAAAAACTTGACATAGAAAGCCACCATCTTTGACTTGGCTTTTCTGCCCTTGCTTCATAGGAATCACCAGTAGTGTGTTCACATGTAAGTAGTACTTAATATTGGTTTTGTTTGTGATTCTTATTGTTATATTTGTGAAGTTTCACACATGGTCTGTTTTTTTATGCATCTTTTTAGTTGACAACAGCTCTATATGGTCACTTGTTTTCTGGATCTACATTTTAAAAGAGTTTTTGTTTTTTTGCTTTACTCTACTTGCCCTGCATATGAGCATTTTTGCTATGCCAGTATAGAATTTCACTCGTAGCATATTGTGGCTTAAAATAACAGGAACAATGCTGCTTTATTCACTAATGTCACCTATCTGTACTTTTACATCAGTAACCTGTTTGGCAATTAGAATAGAACATACTGTAACCTCCAAGGAATACAAGCGACTCTGTTTCTGTACATCATCAACTTTTTTATTACTGACTTTTAGTAGGGAATGCTAAATTGTGTGTAGCATCTCAGTAGTTACCATTTCTCTTCATAATCTTTATAACAATACATAATAATGCAACGTATAATTGCTTGGTATCAACTGTGGTTACCTTTTTCCCCTCTGCTTTCCTTCCATTTTGTGTTGCTCAAAGAATTGTGCTGTTTCTTACAAGGTATGCTGCCCCTCCCCAGCATCCTCTGTCTTCTTAGTTACTTGGCAATCAGAGTGTTTTAAAACTTCAGATCTAATATTTACCTGCTTTTCCTTTTTATTTCCATTCCCCTCAACAAAAGTTTTATTCTGTGTCCTATCCAACCTCCATTAAACCAACGGCTGACTGGTTGCCCTGCACTGTGACACCATGCATCGATGAAAAGCTAAAGTGCTTCCAGTTAAACTAGTGTATGTTAAAGTTGTGTTTAATCTGTCCTCTAAACTGAAGACATTTTGCTATAGGCTTTATTGTAAGCGTGCACACTAGTGATCCCCCCCCCAGTTTTTTTCTTCCTATTGACTCCTAGGTCAATTACTTACACTACTTTCTTTCTCTTGGAAAAGGTTTACCTATGTACCTGCAGCTCATATTTGTAACATTTTTTCCCTATAGAAGTGGTGGTCCTTGTCACCACATTGTACTAGATTAGTAGCACAAGATTTCTAGGTATTAGGAAGATACTGTTATACAATGACCTGCAATTGACTGAGCTTGATTTTCATGATTTTTTTGTTTTTGGAAGCTGGCCTGATCTGTTTTTTTCTGGCTCATCCCACTTTGTTCACCCTCACTGTGCTCGGGCTCACTCTGCTCCCCTAATGTACTCCCCCATTCCCACCTACCCCTGATATAACTTCCTTTATAACTAAACCTGTTTTGCCCTGCCTTGACACTAGCCAATAGACACCCCCCTCCTCTACTCATACCCCATATTACCATTAACTGTAATGCCCACTCGCCAACCATCCTGAGCCTTACCTGTTTTTAACTCTCTCACTTTATATAACTCCTTCAGTCAATCCTGATTATCATCTACAAACCTTAAATTGTTGCCGTTTAATACTTTCTGACTTGAAGCTAAATTATGGCTATACCTTTCAAAACTCTATTTCTCTCCCTCCTATTTCTAATTATTTTCTCAGTTATAACCACTTACCATACTCCTCACCTGCTTACCACCTCATCTTCTACAATCTCTTATCACACTACCCACCATACAAATAACTACTCCACCCCTATTGCCCCCTCTCTCTTTAACCATACCACTATATCATTTCACAGCTCAAAATATTGTGCATACCAAATGTCCAACCTCTCATTAAAATGACATATCAGTTCCTTTGCAGATATTTCTTCCTACAAATACTTCAAAGCTCAATAGTACTCTTATCTGTGATATTCACCTCAACCCAGGCCCTTTCCAACAGCACTCTAACCATACTAGGGAGGTTAGTAAGGTCTTTACAAAGGCCAGGTGCATGAGCAGCTCTTCCTGGTTGTCTGCCTGAATAAGGCAGTCATCTAAGTATGGGCAAATCTAAATATTTCTTTGTCTGCAAAAGGCAATGGCTGGAGCCAGACATTTTGTGAAAACTCTGGGAGCAGTAGATAAACCAAAGGGAAGTGCAGAGAACTGAAAGTGTTGAGATCCTGCCCTGAAGCGGAGATATTTCCTGCATGATTCCCTGATAGGAATGTGGAGGTAGGCCTCTTCTAGATCTAGGGTGGCTAGTCAAGTGTTCTTGGAGAGCATGGGTAGCAGCTGCTGGAGGGTGAGCATTTTGAATTTTGGGATCACCAGCAGGTGTTTAGAATGGACAGATCGAGGATGGGGTACCAGGTGTCCTCTTTTCTGAGCACCAGAAAAAGTCTGGAGAAGAAACCTTGGCCTATCTGTTCTGCAGAAATATGCTCTACTGCCCTCATAGAGAGCACGGATAATGATTTGCTTTTGAGCCTCTGCCCACTGATTTGGTGTTAGATCTGGGAACCCTTTTGGAGTTGGAATGGTGTGGAAGGAAAATTTGTATCTCTGAGACACAATACTCAGAACCAAGTGGTCCTTGGTAATGGTGGTCCAGGTGCTGGAGTGGCTCCTAGGGGTAAGTGAAGGTGGGCAGAAGGAGGGGGTGGAGGAGATGAGTCATTGTAAGTTTTTACCACAAGGGGGTGGTTTAGAACACCCTGGTTTTGAACTGAAGGTAGTCCACTGCTTAGATCTCTGCATTCCCTGGGGCTGCTGTCTGGGGGGGGGTCTGCTTCCAGGGGGTCTAGGCTGGGCCGGTTTACTGGGAGCAGGAAAGGACCAGTGTTTAGAGCAACAATGCCTGCTGAACCTAGGAGGCTGGACCTGCAAGAAATCCTTAACTGTTTGCATAGATTTTACTTTTTCTTCCATCTTTTTTAAGACCTCTTCTGCCTTATTGCCAAATAAGTTATCTTTTTGCAAGGGGGCATCCAACAATTTATATTTGACATTATCTGGCAGGGACTGTTCCTTAAACCATGCATGTCTTCTAATGACAAATCCAGTGACTGCTGCACTGCAAGAAGCTTCTAGGGCATCAAAACCACAGTGCAATGTGTGTTTAGTTACTTGACTTGCAGAATGCATTAACTCTTGTAAATCTTTAGATTCTGCCCAAGCAGGAAAGGAAGACTTTTTTTGTTTAAGGAGTTCCAAGGTATGCTGCTGATATTTCAGCATATGGAACTGCCAATTTAGTGCCCTGATAGCAAGAGTAGCTGAAGTGTATACTTTCTTACCCCATCTGTCCAATGCTCGGAAATCCCTGTCTGAAGGTGTTGGATTCTTAGTAGAGGTTGCTTTAATTCCTTTTGGCCCTTGAGAAATGACCTCAGGGTCAGCTGTAGGATTTTTAAAAAGATATTTGTGAGAGTCAGGGACTCTATAGTACCTGTCTGGTTTTCTGGGAGCAGGAAGAAGGGTGTCAGGAGTCAAGCTGGATTCAAGGAAAACATCCTCCACAACTTCCAGGACTGGGGGGATGGCCAAAGGTCTGTGTTGTGGAAGATCTAGAAATTCCCTCAGTCTCTTTTTTAGACTGAGGGTAGTTCTGACTCTCCCATTGGAAATGCTCCCTTAAGGTATGCAGGGTTTCCCCAAAGGAAAAATCCTCTGGGGGAGAGGCTGAAGGAATGGAATCCTCTGCATCAGAATCCTCATAAGTGGAGACGGGTTGAATGTCTTCATATTCAGATGCATCAGATTCAGCTGACTCTTGTTCACACAATACCACAGGGGACAGATCTCTCTTCCTTTTGGAGGGGGTAGCTTGGCTTCCCCTGATCAGCATGATAAGATCTTCTACCATTTTAAGCATTTGAGACTGAGGCAAGGTAGCAGGTGCCTCAGAATGGGTCACTGGTTTCTTGGGTGTAGTTCTTACCCTGGGCCTAAGAAACTTGGTAGTTTTAGAAAGAATGGTAGTCGCAAAAGAAAATGTTGGTTTGTGTTGAGATTCGGTAGTGCAAAGGACTTCCTTGGAAGCCAATGCCTGCTCAGCAGCTCTGGACCCATCCAAGATTGAGACGACCTCAGGATCCTTAGTCAAAGAAGAGTTTTGCGGCATACCGGACTCCCAAAGGGTCTCGGTAGTGGCCTGCGAATCAACAGAAGTGGGCATCAGGGACTGCGAAAGCACCTCACTGAGGACCGGAGAACTGACAACTTGCTAGTCATTAGGTTTGGACCTGTGCAGTCTGTCTCTGTCTTTATCTTTACTTTTTTTTCAGAAGATATGCCGTCAGATGGCTTACCAAAGCCATATCAGAATTCGAGGACTGTAAGCGAAAATATCTGTCTAGAATAAGGGCTCGACGATGGATAGTTCTAGCATTGAACAAATCACAGAAGCAACAATGAGGGATGTCGTGGTCTGGGCCTAAACAAGTGATGCAGTAAGAGTGGAAGTCTCGGTGTGGTATTTGTTTTCCACAGGCGAGACAATTATTAACTTTTTCTGATATTGGTTAGTGCAAGAAAAAAGGATCCCCGATGTGGTACTTAGCTTTACAAGACTTCAACTTCAATTCAGTAGACGAAAACTCAGGTATTGGCTGACCGGCACTTGTGATGTAATGGGGTCAGCTGCCTTACTTTATACTACTGACGACCTGATGTCAGTCCTCAAGTGACAGCAACCGATGCAGAAATACTAAGTCGTCGGTATTCTGGTCGGCCAAGGGCTACCTAGGCAGGGATAAACCAAACGTGATGACTACAACAGTGAAACATGAAAAACATCAAACTTTCCAATCTACAACTCTCTCCTCCACTACTTCCTGATTTAACAGCTACCTCTCAAACAGATATCAGTCCGTCAAATGGCAAACATCCTTCACCCCTTTCCATCTTGTTAAGACTGGGGGCTCCCCAGTGTTCTGTCCTGGGCCCGCTACTTTTTAATATATTTACAAATAACCTCCATGTTTCCTGCCCCTACTCTACCTTAATACAGTACGCAAACAATTCCACAATTAACACCTCTGACAATATACAAAATCTCCACACTGTCGCTCAACAATCTCTGCACCTAGTAGAACAATGGCTAACTGAAAACAACCTGCTTCTTAACCTGAAAAAGGCTAAGCTTCTCCTTTTCATACCAAAAAACCTCAATCCAGCTAAAGACAACTTCACCATCTCATCCTTGAACAATACAATTATCACCACTGACTCAAACACCAAATTGTTTGGCATTACTGTAGATGGCCAATTAAAATTTGACCCACACATATTAAACTGTATCAAAAAGCCCAGTCAAAAACTAAGTCTTCTATACCGCAACAAGAAATATATATATACCTAACAAATCTAGACCTATACTGGCTCCCCCACATGCTTCAGATATCACAACTACAAATTGCACACAGCATCCTAAACAGCCCCAACTCCTGCCCTACCCTTACATCCATAATTACACCCTACACACCCAATCGTGACCTCAGAAGCACACAAGAAAACCTTCTGCAGGTGACCAAGCCAAACAAAAATATTGGAAAAAATACTTTATAGTCATTCAAGTGAATACTCATAGAACAAACTTCCATTGTCCATTCGCTCCACTACCAGAAGTGGCGAATTCAAAAAGCAATTAAAATTAATTTCCAATATGAGATATTAGATCCAAACACCAATTCAGAAATGCCGTAAAAAATCACTTAAGCATGTCAGTGTTATCATCCACCAGACTGACTCTACACCTCTCTGCCAACCAGCCTCTCTCCTTCCTCCCATACCTGGATCACCCAACTTTCCTTCTAATCTACTATATTTCTCTTCACTACTCCTACATTCCTATCGCTCTACCTTGTACTTACTTCTTTTTACTAGTTGCTAGTAGTCTTTTGTGCCTAACTACCTCTCTCCCACGGCTAGTATTCAGCTGAACTGACAACTAAGGATGCACATTTTTATTTGTTTACCTTACGCTGCACCATACCTTCTGTAATCTGTCTTGACTCAAATGTAAATTATTTATTTGTACACCTTTACTCCACACTGTACCTACTGTACTGTGCTGATTTGTTAAGTCAAATGCTGCTCATGTTAGTCCATCACTGTCACGGACTTTTGTTTAATTAGCTATGTACTGTGTTAATTTAGTTACATGTTCTAAGGGACTATGTAATTGTGGAGATTTTCTCCCCGGGTCTCCACTGAAAAGGGTTCTGTCCCAACTGGACCAACTCGGTCAACAAATGTCAAACAAATAAATATGCATGGATCTGTACTTGACAGGAAATTACCTAATGAACTTTTCTTCTTCTTTCAATTAACATATCTGCCTGGTATATACCTAAACTGTCTACACATATTACTCTCTCTGCAGTTAGTACCTATGCTGTTAAATGCATCTTTGTTGTACTATGCCATGATGTTACTCTGAATTTTTTTTTATTTTAGGCATTGCTAAATTCCTTGTAAATAACTTAATGCTAACCAGATTTCTCAAAAATATTGCTGCTGCATTCTCAAAATACTGTACTTTTGCCTTGTATATAGTCATACTGTATATTTCTCTCTGCTTTTTGTACCAAGTATCTTACAACTTGAATTGCTAGTTTTTGTTTCTTATTTTTAATAACTTTCCTGGAGCTTTTCTTTTCTTTCTCTCCACTTATAAAGGGCTCTCTGGGCCCAGTCAGACTAACCAGGTTAAACAAATGTAACAAATATACACATAAATAAATTTATCCATTCACATAATTTCCTGAATACCCCTCATCACATACAATTTTTGAAGCTGTCTAATACACAGAAAACCGCACTATATGTCCAACATACTAATGGCAACAATAATTTAAAGAAAGAGGACACACGTTTTGAAAATTTATTTTTCTGAAGCAAAAATAAACAACTTTGTGTGGTAGAATTTTGTGATCCTGTTTATTAAAGTCTAGACATTTGACACATTTTGATAATGTGCTTATGTTTTCCATCATTTTGTTACTGTTTTCTTAAATCTGAAATTCTGAGTAGTATCCCGCATTCCCACTGGAAGAAGGAAAAGTTGTATGCTATTTGTAATTTAAATATGCTAATTAGATGCACAGATATTCAGCTGACTATTCCTAGTTTTCAATGGCTTTTGTTTCTATTTTCAATGTCTCCAGGTTGAACTCTACTACAGCGCTTTAAGAAAGTACAACGATTAACACCTGATGAGGTTCCAAGCAAGCAATAATGCCTGACAGGGTGTGCATTAATGTGTAATTAATGCCCTCCCAGGGCTGTTATGAAGCCCGATGCCACAGCCGGTGGGCCTCTACACCCCTGGAAGGGCATTAATTACACATTAACACAGACCCTTCTGGGCATTACTGCAATTAGAGAATGGGGTCTCTGTAAAATTGTTGTGTTTTACTCGCTTATTTATATTATTGTATTTTGTATTACTTTATTGCCTTTTTCTATTTTGTATACTGTGGTTTGTTTTCTTTACACCATGTTTTACTTGTATTCTGCTTTTAACTGCATATTAAAACTTGAAAAGAGACCACAGCTTTGTCTCTTGTGAGTTGGACAGAAACTTCTCTCACATTCCCACCTGGTTACTGTTGTGTTCTTAAACACAACTGTCTTTCTAGCTGCCTGCTCCTTATGTTAATTTGACCATATATCTCATTTCCTCTCTGCTTTTACTGGCTGGTGTGAGTAAGCACAAAAATTATCATTTTGTGAAATCACTCCCCTTCAACTATTTAAATTTATTGGCCAGCCTACTGTATTCCATAATACCAGAATACAAAAGTGACCACCTCCATCAATCTATCTTGCTTTTTTTAAAAATAGTGACTCTAAAACTTAACTTTTTAGACAAGTAAAACTTAAGTTACCTACTTTCACATCTAACTCCTCTAGTGCACACTGCAGTGTTTAGGATAAATCATTTTTTCATCTTACCTTTAAGCATCTATTGCAAGACCACCAGTTATTGGAGAGCACACATTCTGCCTCTCAGTAGTCATCTTGGGATTAGTGCTTCTGTTTTCTCCTGGTGAGAGAAGGAGAGCAGTTACATTATTTCCTGGAGACTGCTGATCACCAGAAAGCTTAATAACAGCTTGGAATCTGTGCTTATATTCTGATCCTGGTGAGAGTAGGAGCAGAGTGCATTGATTCCTGACTGGTTGAAGAGTGAGTGTCTCTGCTTACCGTACCAGATTGGTCTGGTTGCTATTCGAGCCATCTACCAGAAAAAATCTACAAGCCTGCAGACCCCTGCATCATCAAGGACAAGACTGTGGATTACCAAACAGGCAGTGTATTCCAACAGAGCGAAGCTGTGCTGAGACCAGCATTAGTAGTGGCCAGGCAGTAGCCATTCATGCGACTCCCCTCTTTTCATCATTCTTGACAAGCTAATTCCTTATTTTTCAGTAAGTTTTGCTTGATTTCTTTCGAACTTCAGAATATCTGCCTAAATACTTCATCCTTACATTTTCAGGGTCTACATATTAGTTTCCCCTCAAGTGTTTGGCAGTGCTCTGTACAGACTCAGACACCTTGAGTGACATTTTTCCTGCAAAAGGAATAAATAAGGAAACAGCTCCAGTACTTATTAATAATGACCATCCCTGCTGGCATGTCTAAAGGTCAGTTACCTGTGCTTTCTCCTATTAGACTGGTGTACTTCAGCATTCTGAGGCAGTGCAGCAACTGCCTCATGTACACAGACAACCCTCTTCTCTTACCTCCCAACACTCAGACTTGTGAGAGATGCACTTATATCTCCAAATTGTCAAGAGGAGGTCAACACTTGCACCACACCTCATGCAACACATAGCCCTCAAGAACACCCACTATCACAGCTCTCACATAAAAACACAAACCACACACCCACCTTCATGGAGGCTCTCAACCAGAAGTCTACCCAAACAGCAGAGACCTACAAGACAGAAATGCACTCGACCACCACAACACAGCACAAACCACAAGACACATAACTATCTACACAGTGTGCCTCTCAACCTAAGTCCCTAAGGCAAAACAGCTTGCCCAATACCCTAATCATAGGTGACTCGATTGTGAGGCACACTGATGTCCCACTCACTAGGCTGAATAAGAAGGTAACAGTCAGCTATCTATCAGGTGCCAAAATCCGACACAACACATGCACTCAGGTCACCCCACAAGTACAAGTATGACTCTGTCACTGTCCATGTGGGTGTGTGACCTGAGAAGCACCTCCCTGGACTACATGAAATGAGACACGGAGGAGCTCTCAGATTATGTGGCCCAGGCAGGTATGACCCTAGCCCTGAGCAGCATCTGACCGTCACCCAGAAATATACCGTAGTACAAGCAAACAATGATTGACTTCAACAATTGGCTAAGTTTCTGGTATCATTCTAAGGGAATCCAGTATCTGTCTGCTTGGGATGACATAATTGACAGACCTCGATGCTTTGCCAGAGATGGCCTGCGTCTGTCACCCCTGGGTTTCCGGATACTGGTTAAGGCTCCTGCCACCCCTATAGTGCCTTTTTTAAGTAATGTTCCAAAGACCAAATTACCACCGTAACAGCTATAAATAAATGCAATCTGAGAGTCATGCTGCTCAACAATAGAAGTCTAAATCTCAAGATTGACTTGCTTGAAGCACTCCTCAAAATGGAGAACATCGACATTTGTGCTGTAACAGAGACCTGGTTTAAAGCAACAGAAAGCACCCCTGCACTACCAGGCTATAACTCATTCCACACCTTTCAGCCCCAGAACATGGACTGAAGCTCCAAAGGTGGTGGTGTCTCCATATTTTTAAAGGATATGCACACCTCCAGACTAGTAACCCAGCACAATGCATCTGAGATACTTCATGTACAACTAACATTAGGTAAGATGGTGATTCAGGTCATAACCTGTTATAGGTTCCCAACCATGTCCCGAGACTCTCACTCCACATTCCTAAGCACCCTGGAAACTATTAGGGTTCAACCCAACACTCTCATACTTGGTAATTTCAACTACCTCTCCAGCAACTGGGAAAACTACTCATGCACCAATACACTGGCCCAACACTTCCTGGAATTCATCAATTCCAATGCCCTGAACCAGCTCATTCATACCCCCATTAGAGGAAGCAACATCCTTGACCTGGTTATTGCTAACATGGGCAACCATTGCTCTACACCAATAGTCAATTCCTGCCTGGTTAGATTCAACCACAAACTAATCACCATGGAATCCACATCTCACCCACACCCCCTGCAATGGTAACCACCATTAAAAACTTTTCCAAAGTTGACTTTGGCCTCCTAAAAATAGAGGTGGCTAACTTCACGGCACCCATGTCAATGGAAAATTGATGCACTGTACGAACACGTACATAAATGCATGGATCTAGCCATACCCAACAGAACCAAGACACTCTCCTCCAAAAAAGGAAGCCAATCTGGTGGTCCCCTGCCATTAATAGACTCTACAACAGAAGGAAGAAACTGTTGCAGAAAAAGATGAAGTCCCAAGACTGGAAAACTCCCTTATTAGCCTCAACAGATTAGTTGAGATCCCTCATCAAAACCTCTAAAGCCAGCTATGAAGACAGAATTGCATCAGACACTAAAAACAACCACAAAGCCTTCTATAGTTATAGCAAGAATCTCCAAAATGTCTCCCCTTTCTAAATCTAAATAAAAAAAATTGCTTCACAAAGAACCTTCACCCTCTTATCAAACATATGATCCTTACTTTTCAAAGTCTGTTCAAATCAATACTGCACTCCAATATTATCTCATTCAACCGTTTCACCTAAATCCCACCTTATTAATCATCAACCAACCAATAAACTTAAACTTCCCTCACATAAAAGACATCACAGTTTGGGAACTATACAAATGGCAAGACTGGTCCAATATAACAGAACTAAGACAGAAGCTTGAGCTTCCAAAGAAATGATATTATTTCTTAGACCACTCATTTATTTATTAAAAACTAAATTATCTTCTATTAAAATTGATCACCAAAATATTAACTCTGCTACCTTAATTCTCAAAATGCTAGCAACTAAGAATAAAATGATCTCCAAGACATATAAACTAGTCACAAGCATAAAATCCCAGAATGCCCTCTTCTTCTCAATCTATTGGCAAGAGAAAAGTCAAGTAATTTCTTATGAAAATAAAAGACTGGCTATTGAAAATACGATCAAGCTAATTCCCATCAAGCATTTGCTTTACACCCAAATCATGATTAACACTAACGCTTACTACACGCCATCAATTCTAAGTAAATTCAATCCCAAATATTCATCATACTGCACCCCTATTGCCAAAATCAAAAAGCTGCCACGTTGCAAGTTTTCTTAAGCTGTAAAAGAGTTTACAACCTATGGTGTTCCTTAAGAGTAAGATTAGAAAAGATAGGATATGAAAAATCCACCTTATCGTGGGAAACAGCTATCTTACATATCACTACAACTAATCTTCCCAAAATTCTAAAACACATTCTGATCGTTGTGTGTGCCCTCATTAAATTCTACATCACTAAGAACTGGATTGATAAATCCATAATCTCATGGGAAGATTTGCAAAATCTTGCTATTAAATTCATATTCTCCCATAAACTGTCAGACACTTATATAAAACAAAAGGAATACTACCAAAAATACTGGGGATACTTGCTGGACTTGATTCTAAAGAATTAAAAGCCAACATCAGTCCAGCCCAATCTTATAAGCCCCTGTAGTAAGTTATCACAACAACAATTCAGTCTAAATTTTCCAGTAATTTATCATGTACTCATTTACAATCTAGTTAGAATTAACAGGGAGTCTGCATATTTCACCTGCACATGTTAATACGATACGCTCCCACTTTCATCTTCTTTTTGTTATGAAAATTTAACCTAATAGATGTGACTTCCACTGTATATAGTGAACATAGCTTTAAGTTTTTTCTTTTTGTAGTAATTGTTAATTTTTTCAACTCCTTGCAATTATTGATATATACATTGGTGCTAATTGTTTTTTTTTTTTTGTCTTTCTTGTTAACTGCATATCTAAAAACTCAATAAAAATTTTTTGGGAAAAAAAAACAATGAAGTCATTATTTGTTTATTACATTAGACCCTAACATGAGCATAGAATAACAATACTGAAACCCTTTAGGAAAACAAGCATGAATAAACTAGAAAGAGTACAACAGAAATATACCAAGGGCATCCACTGATGTGAAAATCTAAGTTATTATGAAAGACTAAAATATCTGAATTTGTACATTGTCTCTTACAGATATTTAAGAGGAAATCTTATTCAGGTATATAGGGCATTTAGGGACAACTACCTTTGGGAATTTTTGGGGTTATCAAAAAGTAATAGAAATTCATCCTATGTAGAAGATTCTATGGGAATGAGAAGTTTACTAATTGGTTCTCTGATAGAGTAGTTGATGCATGGAACAGACAACCAAATTACATTAAAGCAAGTACTAGTTTAGATATTTTAAAGAACAACCTGGACATTTATTATGGGAACAAGTGTTTTGGTGTATTGGCAAGCTAGAAGGTCATTAATGCCTGTGCTTGAAACATTTGCATGTGTGTATGTATGTGTGTATGTATGTATTTCCCACTCAGGAATTATTGATAAACTCACCAAACTAGGCATCAACCCCTATATCACTAGGTGGGTTGCAAATTGGCTCACAGATAGAACACACAGTGTGAAAGTAGCAGACTCCAAGTCAGACTGCAGACCAGCCATGAGTGGAGTCTCACAGGGGATTGGTCCTGGGTCCATCTACTTCTCAGAAGTCCAAGCCAACATGGACGAACTCTGGCTGACCAAATATGCAGACTGCAAGCTGGTAGCCATTATTAACTCCCCAAGTGATGCAAACATCCTATAAAAAGGTCACACTGAGACTAATTACTGGTGTTGAAACCATGGCCTTAAGCTTAATGCCAAAAAATGCACAGTCATCCCCCTTGGGAAAAACTCAGTTCCCCCTAATTACCACATTAAATGTGAGTGCACTGAACACTGAACACTGCCACTGTGGTCAGAAAGTTCTTCTATGTGGCAAATCTCTTTACCTGTAGAACAAAAAAGGACTGGCAGGATGAAGAAAAAACGCTGCTCGTACGAGTGAAACTCTTTATTCCAAAAATCCACAAACGACAAACAGGTTTAGCGCTTTCAACTGAACAATATCAGTCTTCTTCAGAACAATATGTATGTCAGCACAGTAAATATTTATAAATATAAATATAAGCCTTTGTTAGGTTTACGTGATTTTGATAGTACTCCTTCCAATAAAACAGAAAACATCTTTAATCGAGTATGTGTACTGACTTATACTCCTTATGTAGATTGTATAAAAGAAATATTATACAGACATTGGGATGTTATTACCTCTAATAATTTAGGATCATTATTAGGTGACCAACCCACTATAGTATATAAGGTGGCACCTAATTTAAATAGAATGTTAGAACATACGAATGGACAAAGCGGAAGTTTAGTGAAAAATAACAAAGGTAGTAGTAAGTGTGGATCTTGTCGACAATGCAGATACATTAATGAAACAGATAGAATCACCTTACATGATATCAATCATACAGAAATTAAATGCTTAGGTGGTAACTGCAATAGTAAACAGGTTGTGTACATAGCTAACTGCACTGCATGTACCGCATTCTATATAGGGAAAACAGAAAGGGTTTTTAAAAAATGGATTTATGAGCATTATTATAAAATACGTAAGGAAGATAAAACCAACGCCCTATATAGACATATTTTAGAGAAAGGAGTTCAGCATAGTTTTATATTCAGTATTATAGATCAGATAAATCATTACACATATGCAGGTAATTGGAAAGTGCAGTTAGCATTAAAAGAAAGCGTGTGGCAAATTAGAACAGATGCCACCCGGCATCCTGGTCTTAACGATTTCATTAGTATAAAACCATTTCTTATGTCGGGTTGATATAGACCTTAGATTTATATCTATGATAGATTTACAGTCACATCCTTGCAATTGTATTTATTCTATATGTAGTTAGCAGTATACCATATGCATTTATGTATATTCATATATATGCATTATGTGTTTCCCACTTGTATGGCCATATATGGATCATTTATTCTTATATATTTATTTATATTTATGCACACTTATGAATATTGTATTGAATTAAATTTTATATTGTAATTTTATATTGTATTTTTATAGATATTTATTCTAGTCATCTTAGAATATTGGTTTATCATTCTATTTGTATATAGTTTTAAATATTTAATATAAAAACATCTATATAAGAGAATACGTAATCTCACACATAATAGTGCTTTTTAAATACATGTATTCATGAATTTGGTTCTGTGGCTTTAAATGTTTTTGGCGCGTTTTTTAAATTTCATAACAACTGATTATAAATATTTACTGTGCTGACATACATATTGTACTGAAGAAGACTGATATTGTTCAGTTGAAAGCGCTAAACCTGTTTGTCGTTTGTGGATTTTTGGAATAAAGAGTTTCACTCGTACGAGCAGCGTTTTTTCTTCATCCTGCCAGTCCTTTTTTGTTCTACAAATCTCTTTACCTGCTTAAAACCTGAGCTTTGGCCGGCTAAGATCTAGCTATATTCAACTGGACAAATAAGACAATTTAAGTACCTTTTATCTGCACTTTTTTCAAATAATACAGCATTTTAGTCGATTTATTTGTGTTGCATTGAATATTAACTGAACTAGAAGGTTTGACTCTGTTTTTGCTAGATTTTATTGCCTGTTAGAATCCTGCATAGACAGTAATTGCAGTTGGGGGTAGTCTCATTCATTGATATCCTGTTAATGCCTATTTAAGTGGTACATTTTGGAATATTTTCTGCTTAAAACCTGACCTTCGGCCAGCTAAGATCTAGCTGTATTCAAATGGACGTATAAGAGAATTTAAGTACCTTTCATCTGCAATTTTTTTCAAATAATACAGCATTTTAATTGATTTATTTGTGTTGCATTGAATATTAACTGAACTGGAAGTTTAGACTCTGTTTTTTTCAGTTAGTGTTTGCTAGATTTTATTGACTGTTAGAATCCTGCATAGACAGTAATTGCAGTCAGGGTTAGTCTCATTCATTGATATCCTGTTTCTGCATATTTAAGTGGTACATTTTGGAATATTTTCTGTTAAAACCTGACCTTTGGCCAGCTAAGATCTAGCTGTATTCAAACGGACATATAAGAGAATTTAAGTACCTTTCATCTGCAATTTTTTTTCAAATAATACAGCATTTTAATTGATTTATTTGTGTTGCATTGAATATTAACTGAAATGGAAGTTTTGACTCTGTTTTTTCAGTTAGTGTTTGCTAGATTTTATTAATGCATATTTAAATGGTACATTTTGGATATTTTCTGCTTAAAACCTGAGCTTTGGCCAGCTAAGATCTAGCTATATTCAACTGAACAAATAAGAGAATTTAAGTATCTTTTATCTGCACTTTTTTCAAATAATACAGAATTTTAATTGATTTATTTGTGTTGCACTGAATATTAACAAAACTGGAAGCTTTGACTCTGTTTTTTCAGTTAGTGTTTGCTAGATTTTATTGCCTGTTAGAATCCTGCATAGACAGTAATTTCAGTCGAGGGTAGTCTCATTCATTGATATCCTGTTTATGCCTATATAATTGGTACATTTTGGAATATTTTCTGTTAAAACCTGAGCTTTGGCCGGATGAAATCTAGCTGTATTCAACTGGACGTATAAGAGAATTTAAGTACCTTTTATCTGCACTTTTTTCAAATAATACAGCATTTTAATTGATTTATTTATGTTGCATTGAATATTAACTGAACAGAAAGGTTCAACTCTGTTTTTGCAGTTAGTGTTTGCTCGATTTCTTTGCCTGTTAGAATCCTGCAAAGACAGTAATTGCAGTCGGGGCAAGTCTCATTCATTCATATCCTGTTAATGTCTATTTAAGTAGTACATTTTGTAATATTTTCTGCTTAAAACCTGAGCTTTAGCCGGCTAAGATCTAGCTGTATTCAACTGGACGTATAAGAGAATTTAAGTACCTTTTATCCGCACTTGTTTCAAATAATACAGCATTTTAACTGATTTATTTGTGTTGCATTGAATATTAACTAAACTGGAAGTTTTGACTCTATTTTTTCAGTTAGTGTTTGCAAGATTTTACTCCCTGTTAGAATCCTGCATAGACAGTAATTGCAGTCTAGGGTAGACTTTGACATTGATATCCTATTAATGCCTATTTAAGTGGTACATTTTTGAATATTGTATAACCATATGGTCTGAAGAAGCTTATGTGAAAGCGCTTACCTCGTGTGGACTAAAGTACTATTTTTTACAAATATATTTGTTTCTGAGACTGGATTTTTACAGGAAGATTGGTTGCCTTCTGCTGCTAGTTATCTGTGAGCTGATAATTCGTTTAATTTATACTTGCAGCAGGGCATTTGCTTCGTTTGGTGCTTTGCTTACAATTTTCATTAATATCCTGTTAATGCCTATTTAAGTGGTAAATTTTGGAATATTTTCTACTTAAAACCTGAGCTTTGGCTGGCTAAGATCTAGCTGTATTCAACTGGACATTTAAGAGAATTTAAGTGCTTTTTATCTGCAGTTTTTTCAAATAATACAGCATTTTAACTGATTTATTTGTGTTGCATTGAATATTAACTGAACTGGAAGTTTAGACTCTGTTTTATTTCAGTTAGTGTTTGCTAGATTGTATTGCCTGTTAGAATCCTGCATAGACAGTAATTGCAATTGGGGGTAGTCTCATTCATTCATATCCTGTTAATGCCTATTTAAGTGGTATATTTTGGAATATTTTCTGCTTAAAACCTAAGCTTTGGCCGGCTAAGATCTAGCTGTATTCAACTGGACGTATAAGAGAATTTAAGTACCTTTCATCTGCACTTTTTTCAAATAATACAGCATTTTAATTGATTTATTTGTGTTGCATTAAATATTAACTGAGCTAGAAGTTTTGAGACTGTTTTTTCCAATTAGGTTTTGCTAGATTTAATTGATTGTTGGAATCCTGCATAGACAGTAATTGCAGTCGGGGGTAGTCTCATTCATTGATATCCTGTTAATGCCTACTTAAGTGGTACATTTTGGAATATTTTCTACTTAAAACCTGAGCCTTGGCCGGCTAAAATATAGCTGCATTCAGCTGGACATATAAGAGAATTTAAGTACCTTTTATCTGCACTTTTTTAAAATAATAGAGCATTTTAAGTGATTTATTTGTGTTGCACTGAATATTAACTGAACTGGAAGTTTTGACTCTGTTTTTTCAGTTAGTGTTTGCTAAATTTTATTGCCTGTTAGAATCCTGCATAGACAGTAATTGCAGTTGGGGGTAGTCTAATTCAATCATATCCTGTTAATGCCTATTTAATTGGTACATTTTGGAATATTTTCTTCTTAAAACCTGAGCTTTGGCCTGCTATGATCTAGCTGTATTCAACTGGATGTACAAGAGAATTGAAGTACCTTTTATCTTCACTTTTTTCAAATACAGCATTTTAATAGATTTATTTTTGTTGCATTGAATGTTAACTGAACTGGAAGTTTTGACTATGAAAACAGTTAGTGTTTGTTAGATTTCATTGCCTGTTAGAATCCTGTACAGACAGTAATTGCAGTTAGGGGTAGTCTCATTCATTGATAAACTGTTAATGCCTATTTAAGTGTACATTTTGCAATATTTTCTGTTAAAACATGAGCTTTGGACAGCTAAGATCTAGCTGTATTCAAATGGACGTATAAGAGAATATAAGTAGCTTTTATTGCAACTTTTTTTTAACTACAGCATTTTAATTGATTTATTTGTGTTGCAATGAAAGTTAACTGAATTGGAAGTTTTGACTCTGTTTTTGCTAGATTTTATTGCCTGTTAGAATCATGCATAGACAGTAATTACAGTCGGGGGTAGTCTCATTCATTAATATCATGTTAATATCAGCCTATTTAAGTTGTACATTTTGGAATATCTTCTACTTAAAACCTGAGCTTTGGCTGGCTAAGATCTAGCTGTATTCAACTGGACGTATAAGAGAATTTAAGTACCTTTTATCTGCAATTTTTTCAAAGAATACAGTATTTTAATTGATTTATTTGTGTTGCACTGAGTATTAACTGAACTGGAAGTTTTAACTCTGTTATTCAGTTAGTGTTTGCTAGATTTTATTGCCTGTTAGAATCCTGCATAGACAGTAATTGCAGTCGCGGGTAGTATCATTCATTCAAATCCTGTTAATACCTATTCAAGTGGTATATTTTGGAATATTTTCTGCTTAAAACCTGAGCTTTGGCCAGGTAAGATCTAGCTGCATTCAACTGGACGTATAAGAGAATTTAAGTACCTTTTATCTGCACTTTTTTCAAATTCAGCATTTTAATTGATTTGTTTGTGTTGCATTGAAAATGAACTTAACTGGAAGTTTTGACTCTGTTTTTGCTAGATTTTATTGCCTGTTAGAATCCTGCATAGACAGTAATTGCAGTCGGGGGTAGTCTCATGCATTGCTATCCTGTTAATGCATATTTAAGTGGTATATTTTGGAATATTTTCTGCTTAAAAATTGATCTTTGTCCAGCAAAGATCTAGCTGTATTCACCTGGATGTATAAGAGAATTTAAGTACCTTTTATCTGCACTTTTTCCAAATAATACAGCATTTTAATTAATTTATGTCTGTTGCATTAAATATTAACTGAACTGGAAGTTTTGACTCTGTTTTTTCAGTTAGTGTTTCCTAGATTTTATTGCCTGTTAGAATCCTGCATAGACAGTAATTGCAGCTGGGGGTAGTCTCATTCACTGATATCCTGTTGATGCCTATTTAAGTGGTACATTTTGGAATATTTTGTGCTTAAAACCTGACCTTTGGCCGGCTATGATCTAGCTGTATTCAGCTGGATGAATAAGAGAATTTAAGTACCTTTTATCTGCACTTTTTCCAAATAATACAGCATTTTAATTGATTTATTTGTGTTGCATTGAATATTAACTGAACTGGAAGTTTAGACTCTGTTTTTTTCAGTTAGTGTTTGCTAGATTTTATTGACTGTTAGAATCCTGCATAGACAGTAATTGCAGTCGGGGTTAGTCTCATTCATTGATATCCTGTTTCTGCATATTTAAGTGGTACATTTTGGAAAATTTTCTGTTAAAACCTGACCTTTGGCCAGCTAAGATCTAGCTGTATTCAAATGGACATATAAGAGAATTTAAGTACCTTTCATCTGCAATGTTTTTCAAATAATACAGCATTTTAATTGATTTATTTGTGTTGCATTGAATATTAACTGAAATGGAACTTTTGACACTTTTTTTCAGTATGGTTTGCTAGATTTTATTGCCTGTTAGAATCCTGCATAGACAGTAATTGCAGTCGGGGTAGTCTCATTCATTGATATCCAGTTAATACCTATTTAATAGGTACATTTTGGAATATTTTCTGCTTAAAACCTGAGCCTTGGCCGGCTAAGATCTAGCAGTATTCAACTGGATGCATAAGAGAATTTAAGTACCTTTTATCTGCACATTCTTCAAATAATACAGCATTTTACTTGATTTATTTGTATTGCAATGAAAGTTAACTGAATTGTAAGTTTTGACTCTGTTTTTGCTAGATTTTATTGCCTGTTAGAATCCTGCATAGACAGTAATTGCAGTAGGGGGTAGTCTAATTCATTGATATTCTGTTAATGCATATTTAAGTGGTACATTTTGGATATTTTCTGCTTAAAACCTGAGCTTTGGCCAGCTAAGATCTAGCTATATTCAACTGAACAAATAAGAGAATTTAAGTATCTTTTATCTGCACTTTTTTCAAATAATACAGCATTTTAATTGATTTATTTGTGTTGCACTGAATATTAACAAAACTGGAAGCTTTGACTCTGTTTTTTCAGTTAGTGTTTGCTAGATTTCATTGCCTGTTAGAATCCTGCACAGACAGTAATTTCAGTTGAGGGTAGTCTCATTCATTGATATCCTGTTTATGCCTATATAATTGGTACATTTTGGAATATTTTCTGTTAAAACCTGATCTTTGGCCGGATAAAATCTAGCTGTATTCAACTGGACTTATAAGAGAATTTAAGTACCTTTTATCTGGACTTTTTTCAAATAATACAGCATTTTAATTGATTTATTTATGTTGCATTGAATATTAACTGAACAGAAAGGTTCAACTCTGTTTTTGCAGTTAGTGTTTGCTCAATTTCTTTGCCTGTTAGAATCCTGCAAAGACAGTAATTGCAGTCGGGGCAAGTCTCATTCATTCATATCCTGTTAATGTCTATTTAAGTAGTACATTTTGGAATATTTTCTGCTTGAAACCTGAGCTTTCGCCGGCTAAGATCTAGCTGTATTCAACTGGACGTATAAGAGAATTTAAGTACCTTTTATCTGCACTTGTTTCAAATAATACAGCATTTTAACTGATTTATTTGTGTTGCATTGAATATTAACTAAACTGGAAGTTTTTACTCTATTTTTTCAGTTAGTGTTTGCAAGATTTTACTCCCTGTTAGAATCCTGCATAGACAGTAATTGCAGTCTAGGGTAGACTTTGGCATTGATATCCTATTAATGCCTATTTAAGTGGTACATTTTTGAATATTGTATAACCATATGGTCTGAAAAAGCTTATGTGAAAGCGCTTACCTCGTGTGGATTAAAGTACTATTTTTTACAAATATATTTGTTTCTGAGACTGGATTTTTACAGGAAGATTGGTTGCCTTCTGCTGCTAGTTATCTGTGAGCTGATAATTCGTTTAATTTATATTTGCAGCAGGGCATTTGCTTCGTTTGGTGCTTTGCTTACAATTTTCATTAATATCCTGTTAATGCCTACTTAAGTGGTAAATTCTGGAATATTTTCTACTTAAAACCTGAGCTTTGGCTGGCTAAGATCTAGCTGTATTCAACTGGACATTTAAGAGAAGTTAAGTGCTTTTTATCTGCACTTTTTTCAAATAATACAGCATTTTAACTGATTTATTTGTGTTGCATTGAATATTAACTGAACTGGAAGTTTAGACTCTGTTTTATTTCAGTTAGTGTTTGCTAGATTGTATTGCCTGTTAGAATCCTGCATAGACAGTAATTGCAATTGGGGGTAGTCTCATTCATTCATATCATGTTAATGCCTATTTAAGTGGTATATTTTGGAATATTTTCTGCTTAAAACCTAAGCTTTGGCCGGCTAAGATCTAGCTGTATTCAACTGGACGTATAAGAGAATTTAGGTACCTTATATCTGCACTTTTTTCAAATAATACAGCATTTTAATTTATTTATTTGTGTTGCATTGAATATTAACTGAACTGGAAGTTTTGACTCTGTTTTTTCAGTTAGTGTTTGCTAGATTTTATTACCTGTTAGAATCTTGCATAGACATTAATTGCAGTTGGGGGTAGTCTCATCCATTCATATCCTGTTAATGCCTATTTAAGTGGTGCATTTTGGAAAATATTCTGCTAAAATCCTGAGATGTTTCCGGCAAAGATCTTGCTGTATTCAAATGGACGTATAAGAGAATTTAAGTACCTTTCATCTGCACTTTTTTTCAAATAATACAGCATTTTAATTGATTTATTTGTGTTGCATTAAATATTAACTGAGCTAGAAGTTTTGAGACTGTTTTTCCAATTAGGTTTTGCTAGATTTAATTGATTGTTAGAATCCTGCATAGACAGTAATTGCAGTCGGGGGTAGTCTCATTCATTGATATCCTGTTAATGCCTATTTAAGTGGTACATTTTGGAATATTTTCTACTTAAAACCTGAGCCTTGGCCGGCTAAAATATAGCTGCATTCAGCTGGACATATAAGAGAATTTAAGTACCTTTTATCTGCACTTTTTTTCCAAATAATACAGCATTTTAAGTGATTTATTTGTGTTGCACTGAATATTATCTGAACTGGAGGTTTTGACTCTGTTTTTTCAGTTAGTGTTTGCTAAATTTTATTGCCTGTTAGAATCCTGCATAGACAGTAATTGCAGTCGGGGGTAGTCTAATTCAATCATATCCTGTTAATGCCTATTTAATTGGTACATTTTGGAATATTTTCTTCTTAAAACCTGAGCTTTGGCCTGCTAAGATCTAGCTGTATTCAACTGGATGTACAAGAGAATTGAAGTACCTTTTATCTTCACTTTTTTCAAATACAGCATTTTATAGATTTATTTGTGTTGCATTGAATGTTAACTGAACTGGAAGTTTTGACTATGAAAACAGTTAGTGTTTGTTAGATTTCATTGCCTGTTAGAATCCTGCACAGAAAGTAATTGCAGTTAGGGGTAGTCTCATTCATTGATAAACTGTTAATGCCTATTTAAGTGGTACATTTTGCAATATTTTCTGTTAAAACATGAGCTTTGGACAGCTAAGATCTAGCTGTATTCAACTGGACGTATAAGAGAATATAAGTACCTTTTATCGCAACTTTTTTTTAACTACAGCATTTTAATTGATTTATTTGTGTTGCAATGAAAGTTAACTGAATTGGAAGTTTTGACTCTGTTTTTGCTAGATTTTATTGCCTGTTAGAATCATACATAGACAGTAATAACAGTCGGGGGTAGTCTCATTCATTAATATCATGTTAATATCAGCCTATTTAAGTTGTACATTTGGAATATCTTCTACTTAAAACCTGAGCTTTGGCTGGCTAAGATCTAGCTGTATTCAACTGGACGTATAAGAGAATTTAAGTACCTTTTATCTGCAATTTTTTCAAAGAATACAGTATTTTAATTGATTTATTTGTGTTGCACTGAGTATTAACTGAACTGGAAGTTTTAACTCTGTTATTCAGTTAGTGTTTGCTAGATTTTATTGCCTGTTAGAATCCTACATAGACAGTAATTGCAGTCGGAGGTAGTCTCACGCATTGCTATCCTGTTAATGCATATTTAAGTGGTATATTTTGAAATATTTTCTGCTTAAAAATTGATCTTTGTCCAGCAAAGATCTAGCTGTATTCACCTGGATGTATAAGAGAATTTAAGTACCTTTTATCTGCACTTTTTCCAAATAATACAGCATTTTAATTAATTTATGTCTGTTGCATTGAATATTAACTGAACTGGAAGTTTTGACTCTTCAGTTAGTGTTTGCTAGATTTTATTGCCTGTTAGAATCCTGCATAGACAGTAATTGCAGCTAGGGGTAGTCTCATTCACTGATATCCTGTTGATGCCTATTTAAGTGGTACATTTTGGAATATTTTGTGCTTAAAACCTGGCCTTTGGCCGGCTATGATCTAGCTGTATTCAGCTGGATGAATAAGAGAATTTAAGTACCTTTTATCTGCACTTTTTCCAAATAATACAGCATTTTAATTGATTTATTTGTGTTGCATTGAATATTAACTGAACTGGAAGTTTTGACTCATCTTTTTCAGTTAGTGTTTGCTAGATTTTATTACTTGTTAGAATCCTGCATAGAAAGTAATTGCAGTCACGGATAATATCATTCATTCATATCATGTTAATGCCTATTTAAGTGGTACATTTTGGAATATTTTCTGCTTATAACCTGAGGCTTTGCCGGCAAAGATCTAGCTGTATTCAACTGGACATATAAGAGACTTTAAGTACCTTTTATCTGCACTTTTTTCATATAATACAGCATTTTAATTGACTTATTTGTGTAGCATTGAATATTAACTGAAGTGGAAGTTTTGACTCTCTTTTTTCAGTTAGTGTTTGCTAGATTTTACTGCCTGTTAGAATTGGGCATAGACAGTAATTGCAGTCGGGGGTAGTCTCATTCATTGATATTCTGTTTCTGCATATTTAAGTGGTACATTTTAGAATATTTTCTGTTAAAACCTGAGCTTTGGTGGGCTAAGATCTAGCTGTATTCAACTGGATGTATAAGAGAATTTAGGTACCTTTTATCTGCACTTTTTTCAAATAATGCAGCATTTTAATTTATTTGTGCTGCATTGAATACTAATGGAACTGGAAAGTTTGACTCTGTTTTGTTAGATTTTATTGCCCGTTAGAATCCTGCATAGACAGTAATTGCAGTCGGGGGTAGTCTCATTCATTTATATCCTGTTAATGCCTATTTAAGTGGTGCATTTTGGAATATTTTCTGCTTAAAACCTGAGCTTTTTCGGACAGAGATGTAGCTGTATTGAACTGGACGTATAAGAGAATTTAAGTACCTTTTATTTGCACTTTTTTCAAATACAGTATCTTAACTGATTTATTTGTGTTGCACTGAATATTAACTGAACTGGAAGTTTTGACTCTGTTTTTCAGTTAGAGTTTGCTAGATTTTATTGCCTGTTAGAATCCTGCATAGACAGTAATTACAGTCACAAGTAGTATCATTCATTCAAATCCATTTTGCCTATTTTTGTGGTACATTTTGGAATATTTTCTACTTAAATCCTGAGATTTAGCTGGCTAAGATCTAGCTGTATTCAACTTGACATATAAGAGAATTTAAGTACCTTTTATCTGCACTTTTTTCAAATAATACAGAATTTTAATTGATTTATTTGTGTTGCATTGAATATTAACTGAAATGGAAGTTTTTACTCTGTTTTTTCAGTTAGTGTTTGCTAAATTTTATTGACTGTTAGAATTCCTGCATAGACAGTAATTGCAGTTGGGGTTAGTCTCATTCATTGATATCCTGTTACTGCCTATTTAAGTGGTACATTTTGGAATATTTTCTGTTAAAACCTGAGCTTTGGCCAGCTAAGATCTAGCTATATTCAACTGGACATATAAGAGAATTTAAGTACCTTTTATCTGCACTTTTTTCAAATAATACAGCATTTTAACTGATTTCTTTGTGTTGCATTGAATATTAAGTGGGCTGGATCTTTTGACTCTGTTTTTTCAGATAGTTTGATAGGTTTTATTGCTTGTTAGAATCCGGCATCGACAGTAATTGCAGTCAGGGGTGGTCTCATTCATTGATAACCTGTTAATGCCTATTTATGTGGTACATTTTGGAATATTTTCTGCTTAAAATCTGAGCTTTGGCTGGCTAAGATCTAGCTGTATTCAACTGGATGTTTAAGAGAATGTATGTACATTTTAGCTGCACTTTTTTAAAATAGTACAGCATTGTAATTGCTGTATTTGTGTTGCATTTAATATTAACTGAACTGGAAGTTTTGACTCTGTTTTTTCAGTTAGTGTTTGCTAGAATTTTTTGCCGGTTAGAATCCTGCATAGACATTAACGGCAGTCGGAGGTAGTCTCATTCATTCATATCCTGATAATGCCTATTTAAGTGGTGCATTTTGGAATATTTTCTGCTTAAAATCTGAGCTTTTTCCGATAAAGATCTAGCTGTATTCAACTGGATTTATAAGAGATTTCAAGTACCTTTTATCTGCACATTTTTTAAATAATACAGTATCTTAACTGATTTGTGCTGCACTGAATATTAACTGAACTGGAAGTTTTGACTCTGTTTTTCAGTTAGTGTTTTCTAGATTTTATTGCCTGCTAGAATCCTACATAGAAAGTAATTGCAGTCGGATGTAGTCTCATTCATTAATATCCTGTTAATGCCTATTTAAGTGGTACATTTTGCAATATTTTCTGCTTAAAACCTGAGCTTTGGCCAGCTAAGATCTAGCTGTATTTAACTGGACAAATAAAAGAATTTAGGTACCTTTTATCTGCCTTTTTTCAAATAATACAGCACTGTAATTGATTTATTTGTGTTGCATTTAATATTAAATGAACTGGAAGTTTTGACTCTGTTTTTCTAGTTAGTGTTTGCTAGATTTTATTGCCTGTTAGAATCCTGCATAGACATTAACGGCAGTTGGGGGTAGTCTCATTCATTCATAACCTGTTATTGCCTATTTAAGTGGTGCATTTTGGAATATTTTCTGCTTAAAACCTGAACTTTTTACGGCAAAGATCTTGCTGTATTCAACTGGACATATAAGAAAATTTAAGTACCATTTATCGGCACTTTTTTCAAATTATACAGCATTTTAAATGATTTATTTGTGTTGCATTGAATATTAACTGAACTGAAAGTTTTGACTGTTTTTTCAGTTAGTGTTTGCTAGATTTTATTGCCTGTTAGAATCCTAGACAGTAATTGCAGTCGGGGGTAGTCTCATTCATTCATATCCAGTTTATGCCTATTTAAGTGGTACATTTTGCAATATCTTCTGTTAAAACCTGAAATTTGGTCGGCTAAGATCTAGTTGTATTCAACTGGACATATAAGAGAATTTAAGTACCTTTTATCTGCACTTTTTTCAAATACAGCATTTTAATTGATTTATTTGTTTTGCATTGAATATTAACTGAACTGGAAGTTTTGACTGTTTTTTCAGTTAGTGTTTGCTAGGTTTTATTGCCTGTTAGAATCCTGCATAGACATTAACTGCAGTTGGGGGTAGTCTCATTCAATCATAACCTGTTATTGCCTATTTAAGTGGTGCATTTTGGAATATTTTCAGCTTAAATCCTGAGATTTTTCTGGCAAAGATCTAGCTGTATTGAAATGGACGTATAAGATAATTTAAGTACCTTTCATATGCACTTTTTCCAAATAATACAGCATTTTAATTGATTTATATGTGTTGCATTGAATATTTTGTGAACTGGAAGTTTTGAGACTTTTTTCAGTTAGTTTTTGCTAGATTTTATTGACTGATAGAATCCTGCATAGACAGTAATTGCAGTTGGGGTAGTCTCATTCATTGATATCCTGTTAATGCCTATTTAAGTGGTGCATTTTGGAATATTTTCTGCATAAAACCTGAGCTTTGGCCGGCTAAGATCAAGCTGTATTCAACTTGACGTATCAGAGAATTTAAATACCTTTTTTCTGTACTTTTTCACATAATATAGCATTTTAATTGATTTATTTGTGCTGCATTGAATATTAATTGAACTGGACATTTTGACTCTGTATTTTCAGTTAGAGTTTGCTAGATTTTATTGCCTGTTAGAATCCTGCATAGACAGTAAGTGCAGTCGGGGGTAGTCTCATTCATTGGTATCCTGTTAATACCTATTAAAGTGGTATATTTTGGAATATTTTCTTTTTAAAACCTGAGCTTTGGCTGGCTAAAATCTAGCTGCCTTCAAGTGGACATATAAGAGAATTTAAGTACCGTTTATCTGCACTCTTTTAAAAATACAGCATTTTAATTGATTTATTTGTGTTGCATTGAATATTAACTGAACTGGAAGTTTTGACTCTGTTTTTGCTAGATTTTTATTGCCTGTTAGAATACTGCATAGACAGTAATTGCAGTCGGGGGTAATCTCATTCATTGATATCCTGTTTACGCCTATTTAAATGGTAAACTTTGGAATATTTTCTTTTAAAACCAGAGCTTTGGCTGGCTAAGATCTAGCTGTATTCAACTGGACATATAAGAGAATTTAAGTACATTTTATCTGCACTTTTTACAAATAATACAGCATTTTAAGTGATTTATTTGTGTTGCATTGAATATTAACTGAACTGGAAGTTTTGACTCTGTTTTTTCAGTTAGTGTTTGCTCGATTTTATTGCCTATTAGAATCCTACATAGACATTAATTGCAGTCGGGTCTAGTCTCATTCATTCATATCCTGTTAATGCCCATTTAATTGGTACATTTTGCAATATTTTCTGTTAAAACTTGAGCTTTGGCCGGCTAAGATCTAGTTGTATTCAACTGGACGTATAAGAGAATTTAAGTACCTTTTATCTGCAATTTTTTCAAATACAGCATTTTAATTTATTTGTGTTGCACTGAATATTAAATGAACTGGAAGTTTTGACTCTGAAAACAGTGTTTGTTAGATTTTATTGCCCGTTAGAATCCTGCATAGAAAGAAATTGCGGTTGGGGGTAGTCTCATTCATTGATATCCTGTTAATGCCTATTTAAGTGGTACATTTTGGAATATTTTCTGCTTTAAACCTGAGCATTGGCCGGCTAAGATCTAGCTGTATTCAACTGGACGTATAAGAGAATTTAAGTATCTTTTATCTGCACTTTTTTCAAATAATACAGAATTTTAATAGATTTATTTGTGTTGCATTGAATATTAACTGAACTGGAAGTTTTGGCTCTGTTTTGCTAGATTTTTTTGCCTGTTAGAATCCTGCACAGACAATAATTGTAGTCAGGGGCAGTCAAATTCATTAATATCCTGTTAATGCCTATTTCAGTGGTACATTTTGGAATATTTTCTACTTAAAACCTGAGCTTTGGCTGGCTAAGATCTAGCTGTATTCAACTGGACGTATAAGAGAATTTAGGTCCCTTTTATCTGCAATTTTTTTCAAATAATACAGCATTTTAACTGATTTATTTGTGCTGTATTGAATATTAATTGAACTGGAAGTTTTGGCTCTGTTAATTCAGTTAGTGTTTGCTAGATTTTATTGCCTGTTAGAATCCTGCATAGACAGTAATTGCAGTTGGGGGTAGTCTCATTCATTGATATCCTGTTAATGCCTATTTAAGTGGTGCATTTTGGAACATTTGATGGATAAAACCTGAGCTTTGGCTGGCTAAGATCAAGCTGTATTCAACTGGACGTATAATAGAATTTAAATACCTTTTATCTGCACTTTTTTCAAATAATACAGCATTTTAAGTGATTTATTTGTGTTGCATTGAATATTAACTGAACTGCAAGCTTTGACTCTGTTTTTTCAGTTAGTGTTTGCTCAATTGTATTGCCTCTTAGAATCCTACATAGACAGTAACTGCAGTCGGGGGTAGTCTCATTCATTCATATCCTATGAATGCCTATTTAAGTGGTACATTTTGGAATATTTTCTGCTTAAAATCAGAGCTTTGGCCGGCTAAGATGTAGCTGTATTCAACTGGACGTATAAGAGAAGTTAAGTACCTTGTATCTGCACTTTTTCCAAATAATACAGCATTTTAAGTGATTTAATTGTGTTGCACTGAATATTAACTGAACTGTAAGTTTTGACTCTGTTTTTTCAGTTAGTGTTTGCTCAATTTTATTGCCTCTTAGAATCCTACATAGACAGTAATTGCAGTCGGGGGTAGTCTCATTCATTCATATCCTGTTAATGCCTATTTAAGTGGTACATTTTGGAATATTTTCTGTTTAAAATCAGAGCTTTGGCCGTCTAAGATCTAGCTCTATTCAACTAGACATATAAGAGAATTTAAGTACCTTTTATCTGCACTTTTTCAAATAATACATAATTTTAATTGATTTATTTGTGTTGCATTGAATATTAACTGAACAGGCAGGTTTAACTCTGAATTTTCAGTTTGTGTTTGTTCGATTTTATTGCCTGTTAGAATCCTGCATAGACAGTAATTACAGTGGCGGGTAGTATCATTCATTCATACCCTGTTAATGCCTATTTAAGCGATACATTTTGGAATATTATCTGCTTAAAACCTGAGGTTTTTCCGGCAAAGATCTAGCTGTAGTCAACTGAATGTATAAGAGAATTTATGTACCTTTTATCTGCACTTTTTTCAAATACAGCATTTTAATTGATTTATTTGTGTTGCACTGAATATTGACTGAACTGGAAGTTTTGACTCTGAAAACAGTGTTTGTTAGATTTTATTGCCCATTAGAATCCTGCATAGAAAGTAATTGCAGTCGGGGGTAGTCTCATCCATGCGTATCCTGTTAATGCTTATTTAAGTGGTGCATTTTGGAATATTTTCTGCTTAAAACCTGAACTTTTTACGGCAAAGATCTTAATCTTATATGGACATATTAGAGAATTTAAGTACCATTTATCGGCATTTTTTTTTTCAAATTATACAGCATTTTAAATGATTTATCTGTGTTTGCTAGATTTAATTGCCTGTTATAATTCAAAATAGACAGTAATTGCAGTTGGGGGTAGTCTCATTCATTCATATCCAGTTTATGCCTATTTAAGTGGTACATTTTGCAATATCTTCTGTTAAAACCTGAGCTTTGGCCGGCTAAGATCTAGTCGTATTCAACTGGACATATAAGAGAATTTAAGTACCTTTTATCTGCACTTTTTTCAAATACAGCATTTTAATTGATTTATTTGTTTTGCATTGAATATTAACTGAACTGGAAGTTTTGACTCTGATTTTCAGTTAGTGTTTGCTAGATTTTCTTGCCTGTTAGAATCCTACATAGACAATAATTGCAGTTGGGGGTAGCATCATTCATTCAATCCTGTTAATGCCTATTCAAGTGGTACATTTTGGAATATTTTCTGCTTAAAACCTGAGCTTTGGCCAGCTAAGATCTAGCTGTATTTAACTGGATGTAAAAGATAATTTAAGTACCTTTTATCTTCAGTTTTTCAAATAATACAGCATTTTAATTGATTTATTTGTGTTGCATTCAATTGTGTTGAACTGAACTGGACATTTGCACTCTGTTTTTGCTAGATTTTATTGCCTGTTAAAATCCTGCATAGACAGTAATTGCAGTCGCGGGTAATCCCATTCACTGATATCCTGTTTACGCCTATTTAAATGGTAAACTTTGGAATATTTTCTTTTAAAACCAGAGCTTTGGCGCCTAAGAACTAGCTGTATTCATCTGGACGTACAAGAGTATTTAAGTACCGTTTATCTGCACTTTTTTCAAATAATGCAGCATTTTAATTGATTTATTTGTGTTGCACTGAATATTAACTGAACTGGAAGTTTTGACTCTGAAAACAGTTAATGTTTGTTAGATTTTATTGCCTGTTAGAATCCTGCATAGACAGTAATTGCAGTCGGGGTAGTCTCATTCATCGATATCCTGTTAATGCCTATTTAAGTGGTACATTCTGGAATATGTTCTGCTTAAAACCTGAGCTTTTTCAGGCAAAGTTCTAGCTGTATTCAACTGGACATATAAGAGAGTTTAAGTACCTTTTATCTGCACTTTTATCAAATAATACAGCATTTTAATTGATTTATTTGTGTTGCACTGAATATTAACTGAACTGGAAGTTTTGACTCAGTTTTTGCTAGCTTTTATTGCCTGTTAGAACCCTGCAAAGACAGTAATTGCAGTTGGAGGTCGTCTCATTCATTGATATCCTGTTAATGACTATTTAAGTGGTACATTTTGTAATATTTTCTGCTTAAAACCTGAGCTTTGGCCAGCTAAGAATTACCTGTATTCAACTGGATGTATAAGAGAATTTAAGTACCTTTTATCCACACTTTTTTCAAATAATACAGCATTTTAATTGATTTATTTGTGTTGCATTGAATATTACCTGAACAGGAAGTGTCAACTCTGTTTTTTCAGTTAGAGTGTGATAGATTTTTTTGCCTGTTAGAATCCTGCATAGAAAATAATTGCAGTCGGGGTAGTCTCATTCATTGATATCCTGTTAATGCCTATTTAAGTGGTACATTTTGGAATATTTTCTGCTTAAAAACTGAGCTTTGGCTGGTTAAGATCTAGCTTTATTCACCTGGATGTATAAGAGAATGTAAGTACCTTTTATCTGCACTTTTTTCAAATAATACAGCATTTTAATTGATTTATTTGTGATGCTTTGAATATTAACTGAACTGAAAGTTTTGACTCTGTTTTTTCAGTTAGTGTTTTCTAGATTTTATTGCCTGTTAGAATCCTGCACAGACAGTATTTGCTGTCGGGGGTAGTCTTATTCATTCATATCCTGTTAATGCCTATTTAAGTGGTACATTTTGAAATATTTTCTGCTTAAAACCAGAGCTTTTGCCGGCAAAGATCTAGGTGTATTCAAATGGACGAACACGAGAACTTAAGTACCTTTTATCTGCACTTTTTTCAAATAATACACATTTTAATTGATTTATTTGTGTTGCATTGAATATTAACTGAACTGGAAATTTTGACTCTGTTTTTTCAGTTAGTGTTTTCTAGGTTTTATTGCCTGTTAGAAACCTGCATAGACAGTAATTGCAGTCACTGGTAGTCTCATTCATTCATATCCTGTTAATGCCTATTTAAGTGGTACATTTTGAAATATTTTCTGCTTAAAACTTGAGCTTTGGCTGGCTAAGATATAGCTGTATTCAACTAGACATATAAGAGAATTTAAGTACCTTTTATCTGCACTTTTTTCAAATAATACAGCATTTTAATTGATTTGTATTGCATTAAATATTAACTGAACTGGAAGTTTTGACTCTGTTTTTTCAGTTAGTGTTTGCTAGATTTTATTGTCTGTTAGAATCCTGCATAGACATAAATTGCAGTCGGCTGTCATCCTGTTGCTTAGATACCTGTGCCCTTATCGAGCAAGGCTGTTGAAGTGATCCCCTGGGTGAATTTCCTGTTACCCATCCACTCGTCAAGATTTTTCCTGAAGAGGGCTAGTGAAGTGCTCTGCTTGACATTAATGGGGAGTTTATTCCAGAGTATGGGAAGTCTCTGGGTTAGGAAACTGTCCCTCAAGCAGGTTCTGTTTATTGCAGTGATGAGGTCCTTGGAGCATGTGGTGCAGAGGGATTGAGACGTTTTCAGATGAAGCATGTCTAGCAACACTGGGTCAGACATGGCTTTGTATGCCAAGCAGAGATTGCCTCTAAGTACACAATATGAGACAGAGTAAAGCTGGAGTTTTTTGAGTCTGTCTGTATAGGGCATGTGTTTGAGTCCTAGCATCCTCTTTGTGAAGATATTTTGTGGCCTCTCCAGTTGTTGTAGGTGTCTAGTGATGTACATGCCAAATGAGGTATTGTACTCAAAATGGGTCTAATGAGGGATGAGTAGAGAGGGATTATGACTTCCTCCTTCCTAGATGACAAACCTTTTGTAATGAGGTGTGCCACACAGAAGGACTTTCTAACTACATTGGCAACATGGTTGTCGAAGGAAAGGTTGCTATCTACCTGTGTCCCTAGATCTCTTATCACACTTTGGGAGTTGAGTGGGCTACCATCGATATGGTAGTTTGTGGGCACCATGCTTTTCCCAAAGGGGATGACAATGCACTTTTCATCACTGAGCTTAAGACCATGGTTCTGGCACTAGTCATTGGTGTCTGTGATGCCTTTTTGTAGGGTGTCTACATCAGCTTCAGAATCAATAATAGCTCCCAGTTTGCAGTCATCCATGTATTTGGTTAACCGGAGTCCCTTGGTGTTGGCTTGAACTTCAGAAAAGTAGACACCAGACAGGAGAGGACCCAGGACAGATCCATGTGGGACTCCACTTGTAATTGCCTGGTAGTTGGATGAGTTATCAGGAAAACTCTGCATAAGCTGACTTTTCTAGTAAATCATCAGTTAAATTGGACAAAAAGACAAAATGAAAATGACATTCTGAATGAACCCTGACTCATTCAGCTTATTTAGCAGAAATTGCATGTAATGACAAACCCAAACTTTTGTTCCAGCTATCAAATATGGCAAAGGACAATCTTTACTGAGATTACACTGTCAAGTATTATATACAACTTTAATAGAATTTATACACAGGTGAAATACCTGCTTACCCCCTTGCAAGCAGACTCTCACTTAGACATGATGAAATTCCCACCAGTGACAGAACAGCTTGTTGATTTTTTAAAAGCTCCCTTGAGTCTGCAAAAAATACAGCAGCTGATAAATCATCTTAAACCATCTAAAGTTTCAGGTCCTGATGGATACATGCCATATTTTTATAAATTATCAGTGAAAAACAGAAAGTCAATTTTTTTGTTGATATTTCCCTATATTCAAAATGAAGCAAATTTAAATTTTTACATTAATCAGTTGAACAAGTAATACTGAATCCCAGGCCAAATACAGATGAATTCTGACCCTGCAAATTACAATCCTATAGCTCTGATAAACTGAGACAAAAAAATATATGCTACTGTTTTGGTCTATACAAATAAATCTGTTCTACCTTATATTGTATCTAAATTTCAGTATGGAGTTATATCTGGGACATAAACCCAGGACCAAATTATAATTTCAGAGTATTTACTTTGTATAGTGCCACTCAGTCATAAAACTATTTTATAATATTAATGGATATATTTATGGCCTTTGTGCAGACTTTCATCCTCTGTCTAAAGTGCTCAAAAATAATATTCCTTGCTGACTGTATTCCATATGTTAAAGTGTTCTATAAACACCATTCACATTCCATTTAATAAAAAGACTTTCAGCTTTTCCTGGTTAGGAGTTGCCACAGTGGAACTCTGGTCCGCTCATGATTGGCAGTAGATTTTTATGGTGCCGAGTTGCCAGCCCGATGCCCAACCTTCAACGAAGGCACACCCATTCATGCTTGCACCTAACTGCATGTCTTTAACGACACTTGACCATGGGTAGGACATGCAGACTCTACAGAGAAGGCACTCCAGATGAGAATCGAATGGGAGAACCTCTTGCTGTGAGGCGACAATGCTAACCGCTGCAACACCGTGGCTTTCACATTCCATTTAATAAATATGTGAAATTCTAAACAAATTTTCATTAAACTCTTGACCAGATAATGTTATTCCATTTAATCATACGGTTTATTTGTATACACAACATTTATTCATTTTCTTGCTGAGGAATCTTCTACTTAGGTACTATAGTTGAACTCTGTTCTGAAAGCCACGGTGTTGCAGCGGTTAGCATTGTCGCATCACAGCAAGAGGTTCTCCCATTTGATTCTTGGCTGGAGTGCCTTCTCTGTAGAGTCTGCATGTCCTACCCACGGTCAAGTGTCGTTAAAGACATGCAGTTAGGTGCAAGCATGAATGGGTGTGCCTTCGTTGAAGGTTGGGCATCGGGCTGGCAACTCGGCACCATAAAAATCTACTGCCAATCATGAGCGGACCAGAGTTCCACTGTGTTAAACTCTGTTCAAGAAGGAATCAGTATTGCAAACTAAACAAGGATATACATTTTGAGCTTCAAGAGCAGGAGCACACTCAAGCAAATCTGCAGTCTGCGGCTACCACTCCATCTATACAGTGTAAGAAGGAATCAGTATTACAAACTAAACAAGGATATACATTTTGAGCTTCAAGAGCAGGAGCACACTCAAGCAAATCTGCAGTCTGCGGCTACCACTCCATCTATACAGTGTAAGAAGGAATCAGTATTGCAAACTAAACAAGGATATACATTTTGAGCTTCAAGAGCAGGGTCAATCCACCCAGGCATTCTACTTGTATGTTTTATGAGAGTGAAGCTATTACATTAGCAGTATTTCTTAGTAGTTCTCAGCTTGCTAATAAAACTGACTGTTGTAGCCTTATGTCCCCCCCCCCCCGATAGTACAGTAATCCTAACTGTCCAATAGACAGTATAGATTTTAATTCACATCCCTGTGACTAAATTAAATTAACCCTCAAGCAGCCCTCTCAGTTCTTTCTGCCTTAGTTTGTATCACTTGGAAGATCACCTGCTTATTTGCATCTCTATCATTGCTAATGTATCTCCCTACTCTAATCTGTGCACAAACTGGTTACTAATCAGCAAGTCAATGTAAAGACACACTCCCAACCTTAATAAACGTTGCTGTCTCTTCTCTCCTTCACTTTACAGGTAGTTTGAATTATTACTTACCCTCTCTGAGGCTTTCACTGATTTCCACTGATTGCCTCTCTGGTTTCTTTGCATTCCACCTGGTTTACACCCCTTGTGCTATCTCCCTCCCCCAATACAAAGTCTATATTAGAATCCTGCTGAGCATGGAGCCATCTTTAACTTTCTAGTCTCCCACCAGGACACAAGTGCTCTTCAGCAATTACATTCTGCTAGCCGGTAAGCCATTAGACCTCAGGAATTTCTTTTAAAAGTGTTCAGATTTGTAAAGTAATACTTACTTTTTGCTGTATTTGGATTTATACAACTAGTATTCATTTTTCTGATTCCTGACTACTGATCTGCCATTGTTACCTGCTGTTGTTATACCTGGCTGATTGTTTCCTCTCAGCAATTTCCTACTCCTTTGGCTCTGCCCGCTCCGTTCGCCCTTCGGGCTCACTCCGCTCCCCACCTGCCCCTGGGACCTCTACATTTATCCCCGCATAACCACACCCACCACATTCCCTAGCCAATCAGAACATATTCTTCTCTCCACCCACTCCATAGCAGTCCACTCCCACACCCACCCTTTCCCTCTCTGAACACATACCTACTGTATACAATCCCCACTCATCTCAAGATGTCCTACACTCACCTTCCTCTCCTACTACTAACTCTTCTAACTATTCTTACCTCTACCTACCTCATAACCTACTATGAGCAACCTTTAAATCCTACCTTTTGTACTCCACACAAACATACCCTAGCTACCCCCCCCAACTACACTCACAAACCATCACAGTCCCATATACAGCAACTCGTATCTTGAACCTAAATATCATCGTCTCTCACACATCAGATACCTTATTCTTTGACTCACAAAACACTTGCACAGCATCAAAACCTCACAACTAACTAACCTTACTCATGGTTTATCATTAATTGATGGGGACATCCACCCCAACCCAAGCCCAAACACAGACATACCATCCCCTAATTCCCAAACTATGAAACCTATGCCTACACCACAAACTAAACCTCCCAAATCTCTCACAATAGCTCATCTTAACATCCGTAGCGTATGTAACAAACTTCCTGCTCTTCATGCCCTACTAGAAGTCCAACAGTTTGACATTCTCTGTCTTACTGAAACCTGGCTTAAACCCACAATAAAAGATAATGAAATTATCCCCCCTGGCTATAACATCCTAAGACAAGATCGTCTTAACAAAAAAGGTGGAGGAGTAGCTATACTCTTCAAAACTGGACTGGAAATAAGTAAATCAGCCCTTACCCCTCCACATGACTCTAATGTTGAAATGATTATTTCCAAACTCTCCCTAAACTCACACAAAACTATTAATATTATCTGCACTTATCTTCCCCCAGGCAACAATTCCCCCATATTAGAAGACCTACTAAACTGGTTTTCAATTAATCTCCTTCAAGAAACAATACTACTAGGTGACTTTAATATTGATTGGAACATGTGCAAACAAACTAATCCGTCTACCATTATTAACCTGAATGGATTCCATCAAACCATTAACTCCACAACTAGAACAAATGAAAACAATAACAAAGAAACCATTCTCGACTGGATCTTGACTAATAGTCCCCAACAAATGTATTCAACAGGTACCCTCCCAGATGACCTTAGCAACCACTCTCTCACATACATCATTAGGCACAAAACTCATCTAACAACACCTCCCCTAATTCGCTCATCTCGCAGCAAAAAACATTTTAACCTTCAAAACGAACTCAGCTTGATTAACTGGTCACCTCTAAATACTCTCCCAATAGATGAAGCTGTTAACCACTTTAATAATACCTTTTTTACTATTCTCGATCATCATGCCCCCATCCGTTCTATACGAATGAAATCTAAGACAGCTCAATGGCTAACAACCAACACCAAACAACACCAAACAACTTATCCTTAGTAAGAATAAAGCTTGGACTAAATGGAGAACCACAAAAGACTCTCTTGATCACCTTAGCTTCAAACAAAAAAGGAACAAGACTAAGCTTGCTATCAAACAAGATAAAAGGAACTATTACACCAAGCTACAGCAATCCTCCCACCGCCAACCACAAAAATTTTGGAAATCAATTAACTCACTACTATCCCCCGGCAAGGTTGAAACCCCCAACCCACTAGGCTCCTGCCCTGACTCTCCCCTACAAATTCAATAACTTCTTTACTTCAACCATACTTAAACTGACCAACCAACAAAGCCCTAACTGCACTCCACCTCTATTTCAACTTAAACCCATACCTACTTCCTATATTCTTAATTTACTTCAGAAACTCAAACCCTCAAACCCCACAGCTGACAAATTGCCAGCGGAATATCTCCAGCTAGGTGCCAAAGCTATTGCCTACCCTATCTCTTTTCTAATCAACAGAACCATAAAAGAAAGTACTAGACCCTCACTCTGGAAAATCTCCCACATCATCCCTCTCTTCAAAGGGGGCGATTCATTTGAGTACTCGAGCTACCGCCCTATAGCACTGCTATCTCCTATTGCTAAAATAATGGAGAAATGCATCCACAAACAGCTTTTAAATCACCTCCTATCTAATAACCTTCTAGCTACTTGCCAACATGGCTTTCATTCCTACCATAGCACCACAACAGCCTTATTATCCTTCATAGACTCCATTAATATAAACCGGAATAACAATCTTCTTTCATCTGCATTCTTTGTAGACCTGTCAAAAGCCTTTGACATGGTGAATCACCAACTCCTCCTACATTGTTTAAAATCTCTCTCTCTCAATAATCTTGCTTTAAGCTGGTTTACTTCCTATCTTCAGAATCGGAAACAAGCTGTTTTATGGAACAACAATCTTTCCGAACTTCTCCCTACCACTTTAGGAGTACCTCAGGGCTCCATCTTAGGTCCTCTTTTATTTTCCATCTTTATTAACGACCTGTATCTAGCCACCCCACTAACTACTTGCATTCAGTACGCCGATGACACCACCATCTGCTCTGCCACAACCCAAGCTGACCTCCACTCACTTACTCAAAAAACTTTTACCACCATAGAACAATGGTTCTCCAATCACTGCCTTCTCTTAAACCCTAAGAAAACTAAACTTCTCCTCTTCTCACCCACACACCTGTCTCCCCCTATTAGTTTCACACTTACTTCTAACAATGGCACCCTTATCTCTCCTAACCAAACAACCAAACTTCTAGGAGTTACTATCGACAACCTACTAAAATTTGATTTTCATATCAACTCTATCATAAAAGCAACTAACAAAAAATTAGGTTCTCTCTACAGAATCAAATCTTTCTTAACTCCTGAAGCAAGAACTACCATAGCTAGAACATATCTTATCTCTACTCTACTATATGCATCCCCCATATATACTAATCTTTCTAAACATAACATCAATAGGCTTACAACAGCCTATAACAACATTGCCAAATTTGCCACTGCCTCTCCATATAAAACACATCACTGCCTGAACCTCCTTAACCTAGGGTGGCTGGAGTTACCTCACCTAATTCAATACTATCAGCTTACAACTGCCCATTAAGCCCTTCACCACCCAGAAAAGATACCAATGCTCTCCACCCTGATAAAACCATATAACAACCTAAAAACCCTACGCTCTTCCAATAAAATACTGATTCAAACCTCTCTATCAAAGAATACAGCAGGTGACTCGATATTTTCCAACTCAGTTGGTAAAATTTGGAATCAACTTCCTACAGACCTCTTAGCCCAAACTTCTATCACACTATTTAAAACTCAACTGAAACATTTTCTAACCAATCACTGGCTTTGCTCTTGCAATAACCCTAGCTGATCACGCACTCCTACCTTCTCCTGCATCCTTTGCACTGTCTCCCAACTCTATTTCTCCATTTTATTTTTCATCTCTACCTAAGAAATTGACTCTCTCAACTTCAAACTAAAATTTTCTAGTAACTCTATCTTTTGCTTTTAAACTACTTAATTATTTCTGTCTCACATTTTATATACCTGTACTGAAAAAATTTGATAGTCCCTGTTTTCACCTTTTGAACTTACTGAAAAGATAGCCTAAATGCCTGTTTTAGTTGCGTCTTAAATTCCCTGTGTAATTATGAATGCCTGTTTTAGTTGAATCTCAAATTACCTATGTACTTTGACCTGTACTGTAGAAATTTGATAGTCTCTGCATTCACCTTTTTGAACTTACTGAAAGGAAAGCCTATATGCCTGTTTTACTTGTGTCTTAATTCCCTATGTAATTTTAAATGCCTGTTTTAGTTGTGTCTTAAATTACCCAGTACTTTGAATGTATTTTTGTTATTATGCAATAGATAGTGGAGCTTTTCTCCTCGGGCCTCCACTGAAAATGGACATGTCCAGTTGGACTAGCCCGGTCAACAAATGTAAAATAAAAATAAATAAATAAAATAGTTATTTTATAGTCCAATTAAAATCACAGCATTCACAGATTCTGACACCATTTGCTTGCAATACACAGCTCATGGCATTCCATTTGCTCTGCATACAACTAGTACATTTACTTCTGTTTGAAATTACATGTTAAACAAATCAGCTATCATTCCTTTAAGTGCAGCTTCAGATCCAGGTTGAATTAAAACAGTTTACAAAATCTTTTAAATATCTGGGTTAACTATTTTCTCAAAATAATTATTTGTTTACCACTAATATTTCTAAACTGTGAATTATTTTACAGTTTACTGAAAGATGATAGTCATAAATGTTTCATTTTTTCAAGTTTATCTACTTTCAAGATGGAACATTTTTTTAGACTGCTTTTTGTTCTTATTTAAATTCATCTAATCAGTCTGCTCCTAAAGTCTTCTTTAAGAAATATTCAAGATTACTTAATTAAATTTTTAGAGTTACCTAAGTTGTTGAAGATAGCATATAACACATTAACAGCATTTGAAAGCAAATGAGATCTTAAAAAAAATCTAGATTTTCATGACTATTACTCAACTGATAAAATGTATGAACTACTTAGAATTTTAAAATCATTCCTTGGAACACAAATTATAAACATTTTTGCAGCAAAATATAAAAGAAGAAAATTAATTGGAAATGACTTCTTTAAAAAACAAACAAAAAAAAAACAAAGATAAGCTAAAGGCAAGGTATCAACCATTTCAATGGAAATGATAAAATTTTCAAGATGTATGACTATGCTAAATCTGGATGCTGTTATGTTAATTTTTCTACCTCTGATTGGCAAGCCTAATTTTTAACTGTTACCAACTAGCTCCACAGTCTAGTTAACTTGAGAACAACAAATGTTATGAATGACATCCCATTAACACTCCACCAGACGTGACTTAAAAATAACTTGCCTTTATGTCCATAAAAATAACTTTTTGTGCATTCTTCCTTGAAAGAGTTGAACTTATCAACAGTCTAAGCAGAAAGTTATGAACTTTCATTATATTTGATTGGATTTACAGAGTGAAGATTTAACAGCTAGATCATATATACAATGTTTTTGTCTATACAATTTGACAAAAAGTCTCATCACTCTTAGGACAAGCACTGTGATTGATATATATATATATATATATGGGATCTGGACACATGCTTGACTAGCATATGTCCGAATCACAAAACATTGAACACACAAACAAAAGCGCTTAACATCGACAAGCGTTTCCGTGTATGTGTGCCTGTTTCGTAGATCGGACTACAGTGCGGGTAAGGGAAAATTCCCTTTTCCCCACTGTAGTGTGATCTCGGCGTGAGAATAATAAAGTAGGGGGGTGTGGGGGGTGCAGGAGGCATAACCCCCCTGCAGAAATGTAGATTTTTCTTTTTTTGAACTACACATACACGGCAGCGCTTTTCGATGTTAAGCGCTTTTGTGTATACATGTTCAATGTTTTGTGATTCGGACATATGCTAGTCGAGCATGTGTCCTAGACCCATATATATATATATATATATATATATATATATATATATATATATATATATATATATATATATTACATTTCTCTCAACATACTATATTTCTTTCAACATACTATGAAGTCAATCTTTAAAGCTTACTCCCTTTCTGAAGTTGTACAGTGTACAGCACTCTTTATGATTCTAACACTACTTTTCTTTATTTGAAGGCAAATGCAAGGCATCTGTACAGGCCCAATTTTAATTTTTTGCATGGCTTATGTTTCTGCAATAAATTTATGTCATGTCTTCATGGACCCAAATTCAATAAGAAACTGAAAGAATTCAAAATATAATCTTTTGATGCAAAATGATACCAAGCAATTTTGTGGAATTTTATGATATCAATAACTTATGATTCCATAGCAGAAAAAGGGAGAAATGTCATAATGGTCACTTTAACTCCATAGCAATGACTATAATACTTTATTGCCTTAGTTAAACATTACATAAGAACTGTTTGGAAATATGTTCCCAGTAGTAGCAATTGAACAGTAAAGTACAATTTCCCTTAAGAGCACACAGAGATCACAGTCAGTCTGGGGCTTGTTTCTCCCTCTTTTTCCAGATCCCCAATAAGACTCACCACTGGCACAGCTACAGGATTCAGATCTCAGCCGAGTGGTCAAGCCAAATCCTCCAGCACCCTCTCTATCCAACCAGTGCTTAGTGTCCCTGCCCTAGTAGCTGACACGCACACACACACACACACACACACTTTGAGATTTGATTTATATACAAACACACAGACACTCCTGGGGAAGGCTGGCACAGGTTCACTAGCTATGCCCCCTTCTGCCCAGACTATACGATAGTACCAGCTGCCACCACCCTCTACTTATCAGTTACTATAAGGCCTTTACAAAGGGTGACCAATTCTACTGTGCAATGTTACTGTTATCCAAATGGGAAGTATGATCAGAACTTTTAAAGTTATTTAGGAGTGGCCTATACAGTATCACTGAATACATATACAAGTACTCTATGAGCTTAAACATCTGTAACAAACCAGCCACAATTTAAAAGGTTTAAATATATTTAATAATAATAAAAACACAAGACAATACTTAATAAATCAGCACAGTGACAACAGAGTTCAGAATCAAAGGAAATATTTTAAAACAACATTGCAGGACAGTTTCACATAAATACAGAAAACATCTAAACTAATCTTACTAAGTTTCTATCTGTAAGAGAAATCACTATAATCTAAGTCTTACTTACAAAGCATCACAAAGGCAGAAGTGCTGGGTGAATATTTGTAGCTCTAGAGACAAATACAAAATGCACATACTTTCTTTCTGAGATCGTTCTTAAATTAATAATACATGTTACTGCTAGGTTAGCTAGATCACATAACTATTTGGCACCTGCCTCTAGTTCCCAGGCTAAACAGATAACAAAAGAATTTAACAAGTTTCTATGAAAAATACTTATCCCTTAGAAGCTGACACTTATCTCTTAGAAGCTTGCCTAAAACTGGAAGTCATAAAACAATTAACACTTTTACATTTTAAACCTAGTAATTATTTCTGTCTTAAGACAACAGAAAGAAACTCTACCTGTAGACATTCTGTCTTCTTGCTGCGGTAAACACAATTGTAAAACTCTCTACTTATTTTCTCAGAGTTTGCAAGTTAACTCTGTATGTCCCAATTACTGCTATGAAAACATACAATTGCACAGGCATATAATCCAAATAAATTTCTGCTATTTTCCCCTAGGGTGCACTGTGGTTACATTTTTTGAAGCTCAGCACATAATATACAGGTTACTTACATTTGTAGACAACCCTAGAGATTAAATTAATATTTATAATGACATAGAATTATTTACAAAGTTCTAGCTAGCTGGGATGGCAGCCTTCATACCCCCCCCCCCCACAACACGAACTCAAGCTGGGTTTTAAAGTGACTCTTGAGAAACATTACTTGAGACGGTTGAGTTTATCTGGGAATACCTTACCCCATTCCCTGTCGTGACAGCTCATCTGCGTTGGCATTGCTAATCCCACTGCGGTGCAATCCTAATCTCCATCTTAGCAACTTGGCATTTTGCTGGCTGACTCAATGTAGCCATGTTAAAGAATTGTGGTCCGTAACTACAGTGAATTTTCTCGACCACAAAAACACCAAAGAAAGAGTGCCCCACAAACAAAACTAGACCACAATGTGTAAAATGAAGCACTTGGAGCCTCGAACCACTCGAACAGACTTTATTACTGAAATAAACCACACTATAGCAACGAGAAACGCTTAACTTCTCTGCGTTTTTCCTTATCCATGTAACTTCATCAGCATGCACATAGCTTACAAACTCACATTTTATACAGACTTGTCACATTAATCAACCAATCAATAAAAACATTGCATTAGCAGGGTTAGTCATTCCAATTGATTACAGTTAAAAAGCCTACATAAAAACACAGATTTAAAAAATTTAAAAATTAATTATATTATATCATTTATATTACAATACATTATATCTAAGAAATTTAAAGAATATTAAAAGAAAATGTTAAAAGAATTAATAAGGATATAGGACTAATCCATTATAATAAAAATATACACATATATAATTAAATACACTGAAAATGTATAGCTAATCTAACTCATTATCACCTTCTTGTGACATATTGTGTAAATTACATATTGTATAACTGGTCATCAACACTTTTTAATAAGTCCCATGAATCTTTTAAATAACCTTCTTTGTCTATCCATACATTCTTTATTTTTTCGTCTACAAATTTAGCTAGTGGATATGTTTTCGATCCATTAGATGAAACTATAGGCCTGATTGGTGGTTTTTTTTGTATATTTATGCACTTTCATAGTGCCAAAAATGACTGGTATAAGAGGTTTCTCCACATAAAGATATTCAAACGTCTGTTTATTAATTAACCCATCACTCAAAAGTTCTTTCAGAGCAAAATCAATTTTAGAATAAGCTATATTTCATTAATGGATACTTCCTCATATCTATCTTCATTCCTTAACAGTTCTTCCATTTTAGTATTATAAGTAATGTTATCCATTATTACAACCCCCCTCCTTTGTCAGGCCTTGAAATTCTTATATTTTTATCCTCTCTTAATTTATTTAGCAATTGTCTTTCCTGCCACAACAAGTTTGGTCTCATTCTTGTTTTCTCCAGTTCTTCTCTAAGTTCCCCTCTCTACTACCACCTCAAAACTTTTAAGCTGAGGATGTACAGGGCTAGCAGTACTTTTCTTTCTAAGTGGTACAATATCAGATGAAGGGGTTTGATTACCAAAGCAATTATTTTGAAATATTATTTCAAAGTTTTTCTTTCTAATAAATAGTTTTAAATCAAATAGAATTTTACTAATATCGCTTTTCATTTTAGGAACAAATTTTAATCCTTTCATAAATAGCCTAAAATGCCATTCATTAATTTCTATATAATTATAGTTAAATATATTAAAGTTCTGATATCTAAACACATTTTCATTGATTTTAACTATATCCTTATTTATATCATCTATTATATCTGTACTCATAGATTCGTTCCTTACCTGTTGTATTCTGTTGTTGATTTGTTCCGAATCCTCTCCGGCCGTCTCGGTAGGGGAAAATCCAAAGGGTCATTTAGGTCATACACTTGATTCTCACTTTCCCTTATTTCTTGTTCATTTTCACTTAATCTATTATTATTATTATTAAAATGTACTCTAGTATGAGTATCGTTATACTCACTAGCTTCCCATTCATTTTTGTTATAAGCACAATTGTATAGGCCTGAATCTCCGTTTAACTCCATCATTCCTTTCAAATTCACCATTATTGTATGCACCATAATAGCCACCATATCTTCCCCAGTCTTAGTTTTAGGGTAACATCTCTTCTCTTTGTATTCTAATATATCCCTCTCTATTTTTTTAGCTTTTCTTCTAGAGTTGTTATAACATTTTTCATCCACTTTCTTTTTACTGTTGTAATACTTAGCTTTTTCATTTTCAACTGTAAAGAACAGGTCATTCAGAATTTTGTCATTGGCATCTTCTATTTTTTTATATAACTGATCTGTTTCAGTTTCGTTATCTCTAATAATTATTTTCATGATACCAAACCCACATTCATCAAATATTTTCATTAAATCCTTTACTTTCTTTTGTATTATTTGGGTATTTGTAAACCCGTAACCCTTTGGGCACAATGCCTAACAATAAACATTTCTTTAAATATTCATTGTCTAAATGCAATGTTTTGTATTTTAACATCAAGTCCTGTAACCAATAAACATTAACTTTTTCATATTCATTTCTTTGAAAACTTTTGTTATTAATAATATCTGGTTCTTTTAACCAGTCCTGCCAAACAAAGTCATTATGCTGTTCAACGCTTTGGTTACCTGCGTTTGGTTCAGCAGCATTCTTCCTCCTTTCCTTAGGTCTCACATTGCTCTGTATTTGTATACCAGCCACACTTTGTAAGGTAGTCCCCTGACTTCTAAATACCTTAGGGATATCTTCCAAGCTCCCATTAATCACTTCTCTTCCCTCTGCTGCAGAATTAATGGCTCGTTTGTTTGCTTCTTCCACATTGCCGTCACTCTGCAAGTTGACCAGCCTCTGCTGGTTGCCAGGTAATGAACCATAGTTCCTGCTATTAAGCAGCTGGGAAATATTGCTATTCAGGAGCAGTAATAAGTAAAAAAATGATAGCAATAACCCACGCCTGGGTGTGGGTAATGCTAAATTTACCCACGGTTGGCGTGGTTTGGTCCTGAGGGCGAAGCCCGAGGGACCAAACAAAGCCAACCGTGGGTAAATTTATAGCATTACCCACACCCAGAAGTGGGTTATTGCTATTATACCATGACATTATTTAAGAAAAGAAACTATTACTTTTCTTAAATAATGGCATAGTATAATGCCTGTTTACTGCCCTTCCGCAGATGTCTGGCATCCGGCAGTTCTGATGTACTGCGCCTGCGCAGTACATCAGAGTTGAGCAAAAGCAACGGAGAAAGCAAGATCTCCGTTGCTTTTTTTTTAGTGTCTCCCTATGTTAAATGAGTTTAACATAGCGAGACAGTTTTAAAATAAGCAACGGACATCTCCGTTGCTTATTTTAAAACTGTCTCGCTATGTTAAACTCATTTAACATAGCGAAACACTAAACAAAAGCAACGGAGATCTTGCTTTCTCCGTTGCTTTTTAAAACACTGTCTCGCTATGTTAAATGGGTTTAACATAGCGAGACAGCTTTAAAATAAGCAACGGAGATCTCCGTTGCTTATTTTAAAGCTGCCTCGCTATGTTAAACCCATTTAACATAGCGAGACAGTGTTTAAAAAAAACGAGTTATACTAATGGGAAAAGTCCGGCGACGGACCTTTTCCATTAGTATAACTCGATTTACAACGGGCACGCTGGCCAATCAGCATGCACGTTTTGGGGGGATCATGGTATAAATGTTAATAATGCCCTTTACAAACATGCTGCAGTTTGTAAACAAGCTTCCTTTGTGTTTTTTTTGTGTTAGAAGTTATTCCACAAGATATTAGAGGAGATGACTCGGAGAATAGGATAGAAGTGAGGGAACTTTACTGGCAATTGGTACTAGAAGCTAGTAGAAAGCCAGGGATGAATGAACATATCTCTATGGTGCCTGTTTTAAAATTAAGAGTAGCTAGAATATGAAAAGGGTACAATTGTACAATGATGTGTTTATAAATTAGCTTAAGTATAAATACATATAGAGGTAATAGACAGTGTATTTAAATTATAGATAGGGTTCTAGTAATGACAAAAGACTGTATAACCTCAGAAGAAACTTGGACTGTAAAGTTTTTTTTAAAGGAATATGTATTTTGCACAATATGTCACAAGATGGTGCTAATGAGCTAGAGTAGCTATACTTTTTCAGTGTATTTAATTATATATGTGTATATTTTTATTATAATGGATTAGTCCTATATCCTTATTAATTCTTTTAACATTTTCTTTTAATTTTCTTTAAATTTCTTAGATATAATGTATTGTAATATAAATGATATAATAATATAATTAATTTTAAAAGTTTTTAAATCTATGTTTTTTATGTAGGCTTTTTAACTGTAATCAATTGGAATGACTAACCCTGCTAATGCAATGTTTTTATTGATTGGTTGATTAATGTGACAAGTCTGTATAAAATAAGAGTTTGTAAGCTATGTGCATGCTGATGAAGTTACATGGATAACGAAAAATGCGGAGAAGTTGTTAAGCGTTTTTCGTTGCTATAGTGTAGTTTATTTCTGTAATAAAGTCTGAGTGGCTCGAGGCTCCAAGTTCTTCATTTTACACATTGTGGTACAGTGAATTTTCTGCCATACAGATAAGGCTGAAGTTTCTGCAGTGCTCACACTATGGCTAGACATTCCTTTTCTACAGCTGCATAGCATTCCTCCCTTGTTTGGAGCCTACGATTGAGATAAACCACTGGGTGCTCTTTCCCTCTGAAGAAATCTGGCTAGGTACAGCCCCCACCCCATGGTTCAAAGCATCCACCTTCACAACAATTTTTTTGCTGTAATCTGGACTAGCTAACACAGGGGGTCCTTCCAAAGCTCCTTTAAGCTTCTGGAATGCCTGCTCACATGCTAGGGTCCACACTACCTTATCTGGCCTGTTTTTCCTTGTCAGGTCTGTGAGGGGAGCAGCTATGGTACTATAATTGGGGACAAACTTTCTGTAGTACCCTGCTGTCCCTAAAAATGCCCTCACCTGCATTTTGGTAACAGGTGCAAGCCATGCTTGAATGGCTTCTACTTTGGCAGGTTCTGGCCTGATCTTACCAGTCCTTACTCTATGTCACAGGTAGAAGACCTCTGTCATACCCACATGACATTTGCTGGGCTTAATGGTCAACACTGCCCTCTGTAGTCTGCCCAGCACCTCCCTGACATTTTTCATCCCAAAGGGCATATTTTTAAACATATACAAGCCGACAGGAGTCACAAAGACTGACCTCTCCCTAGCACTGGGAGCCAAGGGCACCTGCAAGTAACCCTTGGAAAGATCACTGGTGGTAAGATACCTACCCGCACCCAGTTGGGTTAGGGCTTCATCTGTCCTAGGCATGTGGTAACCATCTGACTCTGGTACACTGTACCAGCTGATACCCTGCTTAGTTTTTTTCATCTGTATGCATGATTTTTAAAATAAGTAAGAACACTGGAGGGGGATTGCAGTGGGTTTTACCTATTTATGTGGCTCGTAGTCAGGGTTCCTGGAGTGTATATATTGCATACCTGTAATAACAATGTACTGCTTCTCACACATCACTCGCACACCACCCCACCACCACTCCTCCCACTCCTGCTTACACGGGCTTTCTCCCCACTTGCAACCTAGCAACCTAAATGAATTACCCAACAGAACTGAAAAGAATACCCAATCTGTGAACCTAAACTTGGACTACCTAGATGTGTTTCCTTCAGCCTCAGTGTAGGTGATAAACCTACAGTTTCTGTAATCAAAATATTCAACACTGAGTACTTTTCTTAAACCTACTGTAAGGACCAGTACACCCATGGACTGCTGCAAGGCCGTCCATCCCATTATTATATTTTTCCTTACTTCCAAGTAATTCAGTGGATTACTGCAGTTCTCTACCTGGCCACCTAGGGAATGAAACCCTGTATTTTACTTACTAGCTCAGCTCCTCCAGCTCTGCTGTCCAAACTAATACCAGCAATCTCAGTTTAAACATTAAATCAAGGTAGTCCCCCCGGAAAGGAAATCAGAAGGAAACAACCTTTCAGTCATAAAGGCTGACAGGCAGAAAGGCTAGAAAACCGACCTACTGCAATTAAAACTCCAGCTACAGTACTTTTTTTCCTCTAACTAGATGAAAACAGACACCCCTTGCATTTAATAGGTATTGTATTCAAAGTAAGGGCCACGTACCTACTCAAAGCCTTGTAGAACACAGTCTCACTGTATAACTGACTGATTACTCCTCAACAGTCCACCTCCTATGTAGCTCTACCCGCTCCGTTTGCCCTGCGGACTCACTCCGCTCCCCTACCCTGCCCCCAATTCCCACCTGCCCCCAGAGCCTCTACATATTAAACCTACTAAACCACACCTACAGCCAAATAAACCTATCCCACTACAGCCCACACTGGCAATCAAACTTCCACACCCCTAGCAATCTAAACGTTACCTCCTACTTTTAACCACTACATATTTCAAATCATCCTTTCTCTCCCTTCACCTCACCAAACTACTATCCATAATGGAAATAAAATGAAATTCTTCTTAAGATGTCTTCTGTTCACCCTCACTATACTAACTAACCTCACAGCATGCCAGCATACCTCCCCTATACTAAACAGCAGTTACCACAGCACAAACATATACACCATACCACACACCTTTCCCCATTAGTGCTACACTTTTCAAAGACAGCCAAATGCTACACATACATAAATTCCAGTTAACAACAACAAATACCACTAAACTATCAGGTGTACACTACATAAAAATAACATATAAAATAAAACACACATTACTACTTGCAAAACAACTGCTCACATCAGGAGACATACACCCAAACCCAGGACCCAACAATACCTTACTCCCACCTTGACATATGTCAGAGCTACATATCATTAACATCAATATAAGAAGCATAACAAACTCCCTGATCTGCATGCATTTATAAAGCATTACTCCCCAGACATAGTCATAATTACAGAAACCTGGTTAAAACCCAATATACAAAATGAGGAAATTATCCCACCAGGCTACAACATACTAAGGCACAATAGAAAAAGTAGAAAGGGAGGAGGTGTAGCATAAAACCCTCAATAACTCAATTCCTTCATTTCAAAATGCCGAAACTTTAATCTCAACTCTTTTCATTAATGATACCCAAAAAATTAACATTATCTGTTGCTATATTCCAGCAGGCAATAACTGCTCCACCATAGAAGAGATCTTACAATGGACCTCCGACAAGCTACCACAGGAATTAATTCTGTTAGATGATCTAAATACAGACTGGTTAGCCTGCAACTCCAATATTCCTACAAACCATATAAACCTCTATGGCTTTGTGCAGCTCATCCAAGAACCTTGAATAGATAAAAAATCCAATAAGCAATCAATCCTAGACTGGACACTAGTTAACTGCTCTAAAGAAAAATATGTCTCTGGATGTCTTCCAGACAGCCTAAGTGATCACCTTCCCACATTCCTACAATGAAGGCACACAAATCCCTCAAACCCTATAATCTTTAGACAAGTTAGAGATGAAAGTAAACTGAACAGTGAGAATCTCAACCATATCCTAAAACATTGTAAATGGGACCCACTACTAACTTTAAACTTAGACCAAGCAGTTGAATACTTTAATAACACTTTAATCAATGTTCTCAACTCAATAGTACCCATTAGAAGAATCAAAGTAAAAACAAACTATGCACCATGGCTAAGCAGGGACACAAGAGCCCTTCTAAAAGCCAGGGATAAGTCATGGAAAAGAGAAAAGACATATTCATCCAAAGAAAACTACCAAAAACTAAGAAACCAAGCAAAAAAAAACCAAACTTTACTTGATAAACAAAACAAATTCCTTCATGTTCAAAATAAACACAATAAAACCCCCAAAAGTTCTGGCATGCCATCAACTCACTACTTAAACCAGGCAAAACATCCACACCAACTCCAACCACCACCAACAACACTGCAGATATTGCTTCCCAATTTAACCACCACTTCACAAAAAACATCTTATCCCTCTCTACGCAACTCTCCAATAACAACCAGCCCTATACCCCAAACCAACCCGCCAATAATACCCCAGCCCTCACCCTCTCACCTGTCCCTACTGCTACAATCAAAAACTGCTACTAAAACTTAAACCTACCACCACTGCTGCAGACAACCTACCAGCCAACTTCTTAAAAATAGCAGCTGATTCACTATCTTACCCTGTTTCCATCCTTATAAATCGATTCATTCAGGAATCCTACATTCCACAACTATGGAAAGTATTATACATTCTCCCCATTCATAAATGTAGAAACTCCTATGATTTTTCCAAACCCTGTCCCATAGCTATCCTACCCCCCTTATCAAAAATATTGGAAAGATGTATTCACTCTCAAGTGATGCAATTCTTGAATACTAACAATCTCCTCTCTCCCACACAACATGGTTTCCGCCAACACCACAGCACCACTACTGCTCTCCTCTCTTTCACAGACACAATTAACCAATACAGAAATAACAACTTCGTCTCAGCAATATTCTTAGACCTATCTAAGGCATTTGACATGGTATCACACTCCTTACTTCTAGACTCTCTGACCTCCCTATCCTTTGCTCCATCTACCATAGCATGGTTTAAAAGCTACCTGGCAGACAGACAACAGTGTGTACAAAGGCAAAACAATCTCCCTTACTCCCAACCACTGTAGGACTCCCACAAGGTTCAATACTATGTCCACTACTTTTCATTATATTCACCAACAACCTCCACAGCTCCTCCCAACATGCCACTCTAATACAATATGCAAATGACTCAACTCTCATCTGCACAGCGCCATCTCTCGCTACTCTGCAAAAACGTACCCAGGAATTCTTTACCTCAGTAGAAAGTTGAATCACCCAGATCCAACTTATACTCAATCCAAACAAGACCAAGTTACTCATATTTGCTCCTAATAAAACTAAAACCACCCAATCCCCTTTTACAATCACGTCCAATAATGGCACTAACATCTCCCGTACTGACAACACCAAACTACTAGGAGTAACTATTGACAAAAAACTGCTATTTGACACCCATATATCACCAACAATCAAAAAAGTCCATAAAAAATGGGTACCTTATATAGACATAAAAAATTCCTATCTGATCAAGCACGCATCACACTCGCCCAAACTCACCTATTTTCTACACTCATGTATGCTGCACCTATCCTTATCAACCCTAGAAAACAGGATCTTGTACAACTAGAGTCCTGCTATAATAAAATTGAAAAATTTGCTAACAACTGTACCTACAAAACCCATCATCAGGCACTAAAAGAACTTAAGTGGTTAGAACTCCTCCAACTAATTAACTATCAACTGATACTAGCCTACAATACAATAAGACATTCTGACAAAACCCCATCCCTAAACAAACTCTTAACCCAGTATACAACAAATCGCCCCCTCTGCTCCTCAGAAAAATCTCTCCTCTGTACCTCTAAAGCCAATAACTCTGCAGGAAAAGCTCTTTTCTTCCACAACATTGCAGAAACTGGAACATCCTCCCCACCTCTCTGACCTCAGCTCCCTCAGCTGTACAGTTCAAAAATTCTCTCAAGACACAACTATTAAACTCCTGGTTATGCCCATGCATAACATAAGACAATGTCCTGAAACTGCATAAAAGAATTGTAGATGCAGTCCCCTGATGTTCTACTAGAAACTCAGCAACTCCCACTGCAGCAGCAATTAATGCAGTCTTCTATTGTTCTGCTACAAACTCAGGTACTCCCACTATAAAACGTAATTCCCTTTTTCAGGTTAAATCTTAACTCTTGTCTTCCTACTAGTAAAGCCATCTTTTATCAGTATCTGCTTGTTTTCTGTTATACACACAGAAACCTGTTTATCATAAATGTAAGCTGATACAAAAACGTGCATTTTAAATGTGATTGTTGAGCTATACTGCAAAATAAGGTGTACATAAATATGTTTATTATTAATCTTAAATAATGTAGAGCGTTACCTACAATGTACGTTTATCTACTTCTGTATAAGAATTTGGAGCTTTTCTCCCCGGGTCTCCGTTATAAATGGACACACATCCAGTTGGACTATCCCTGTTAAGAAATGTAAAATAAAATAAAATAAATAAGATTATTTAATTTCCTGTAGTCCACACAGAACCTGGTGCTGCCATCCTTTTTCAGTACCAGCACCACTGGGGAGGCCCAGGGACTACTGGACTCCTGAATTACCCCTAGTTCCACCATTTCCTGTATCTCCTCCCTCAGGGTCTGTTTGACTCTCTCAGGCACCCTATAAGGGGCCTGTTTAATAGGCCTTTGGGGTCTTGTATCTACATGGTATTGCACTAGGTGGGTGCACCCTGGTTTCCTGCTGAACATGTCCCCAAACTCCTGTTACACTGCTCGGATTTCTCGAACATGGGTAGAGGATAGCTGTTGAGACATTGCTATCCCTTTCACTGAGGTGTCAGTTCGAGCATCACTGAGATCATCAGTCATCAGATCTCCCTCAGACTCCTCCTGCAATTCACAGTAAATACTCAGCACAAGGTCCTCCCTATTATGGCAAGGTTTCATCATGTTAACATGGTACAGTTTGTGTCCCTGCCTCCTGCCCAGCAGTTCTACCATGCAGTCAGCATCAATGACCTTCCCCACCACCTTGTAGGGTCCCTTCCCAAGCTGCTTGCAGCTTGTTGTGTCTGACAGGAATGAGAGCCATTACCTGCTGTCCCACAGCATATTCTCCAGCTTAAGCATTCCTGTCATTCCAGACATTTTTCCGCTGCTGGGCTTCTGCCAGGTTCTCCTGGTCCAAGCCCATGAGTTCCCAGAGTCTTGTCCTGAGGTTTAGGACATATGTCACAACAGACTCCTTGTGGGATTCACACTCACCCTCCCACTCATTATCACATTAAATCTAGAGGTCCCCTCACCCTATGCCCATACAACAAAAAGGGTGAAAAACCTGTGGATTCCTGGGGAACCTCTCTGTAAGCAAATAGATGGGGCAAATACTTGTCCCAGTCCCTCTTAAACAGATCTGCAAATGCATGTAGCATGGTCTTGAGTGCAGAGTTTAACCTGTCAATAAGACCATTAGTCTGGGGATGATAGGGGGTGGTATTTAGGTGTTTCACCCCACAGTACTTCAACAGACAAGCCAGCAGGTCTGACATGAAATTGTTACCTCTGTCAGTCAGTATTTCTCTTAGGAAACCTACCTTGTTGAAAATCTCTAACAAAGCATCTGCCACCCTTTCTGCCTCAATACCTCAGGGTATCTGGTAGCATAATCTACTACCACTAGGATATACCTTTTCCCTCTGGAAATTAGGGTACTCAGAGGCCCCACAATATCCATAGCTACCTTCTGAAATGGCTCAATCACAGGCAAAGGCATCAAAGGAGCTTTCACCTTGTATCCTGCCTTGCCTACCTTTTGGCACTGCTCACAGGTCCTGCAGTACCCTGTTACATCTCTGGAAATCCCAGGCCAATAAAAGTTCTGCACAATATGTCGCTTGGTACATTTTATGCCCATATGACCTGCAAGGGTAATATCATGGGCTATGGCTAGAAGTGCCAGATGGTATGCTCTGGGCACAATCAACTGCTGTAATCTCTCACACTCTAGCCCTCCTACAGGGGTCCACTCTCTGTACACTAACCCTTTGTCCCATTATACAGATTCTCCCTTCCCTTGAGAATCAGGTGCCTCATTAGCTACTTCTCTCAGGCCTTGTAAGGTAGGGTCTGAGAGCTGAGCCTGTCTCAACTCTCTCTTTTTAACCCTTCCCAGCTCCCCTTCCACAGGAAGTCTGGTATCATCTAACAGCGGTGCCTCACTGTCAGTGTGGGTGGTACTACTTACCTTTGCCCTTGCAGTTACTCTGTCCAAGGGACCATTAGTACCCACAAGTAGCTGTGGCTCACATTCAGTCTCACTGCTACAGAGTAGCTCCCTCCCTGAAGTAACCACCTCACCAGTCCTGGCTGCAAGTGTGCGGTCTGTCTGGGTCTCCCCCAGGCTAACAGACCCTCATGCTTGTATCCTAGCCTGACTGCATGAACACATGGCATTGCATTATCAAAATCATTCTCTATCAGGACATCTGCAGGATGGTAGCTTGGTACCCTTGTTGTCTCAAGAAAACCAACTGTTGGCATTCTGTCATTCCCACTTACTTGCTTTCCCACATTTTGTTCCCCACCTTGCCTCCGTGGACATCTATATGCTACATGACCCCACTGTTTGCATTTAAAACATTTAATCTTAGGTCCTGGACTAGTGGCTTCCCTTGCTACTGGTAGATTCTGTTGGGGCAGTCTGGGCTGCCCACCATGGGTTCTCTTAGACCCATGAGCAGCACTAGGTGTCCCTTTCATAGGTGCCGGAAGCTGTTGAAGACTGAGGGGTGACAGGGGCACTTAGTGATCTAAAAAGGGCAATTTTTTATAATTATGTACTACCACAATATACGTTCAATGCCCTTTTGGTGCTTGAGTTAACATTTTCTGATTGGTCTTTCCTATCCCATGGCTGATAACTGCATATTAGCCCTACTGAGAATAACTGTGATCATACCATAGATAATTTGAGGGGACCCATGTAAGGGATGCAGCATTTAGGAACTGCCTCTATCCATTAATTGCATGAGGGGCAATCCTGGAGTACATTTTCTATTACCCATCCTTAGATCCTAGTTGTACTTGAATATGGACAGATGAGCTTTGTTTTATTTTTATGGATAGTCTGTTCTGGAACAGTGGTAGCCTCTGTGATATATATCCATCTCTCCACAACATTCAGTTTTGGACTGAGTATTTGTGATGCCGTTTTACTTACTGATGTTCAATAGGTCCATCTGTATTAGGTCGGAGGATGCCTTGTATGCCAGACATGTCACCTCTAAGCACTCTGTAGGATACTGAGTATAGTTTAGTAAGGTATCTCTGAAGGTATTCCAATTGTTGCATGGGGATGGACAGACACATGCCAAAGTGGGCATTATACAAAGTTATTAACCTAATAATAGCTTTGTAAAGGGGGCAACAACATCTCTAGATCTAGTCATAATCAATTTGTTTATAAGCTGTGCAATCTAGAAAGGCTTTCTTTTAACTCTGGGCACATGTTGGTCAAACGTTAGGTCACTGTACACACAAGTTCCCAAATACCAAACAATTGGGTCAGTTCTCAGAAGGCATTGTCATGATTCTGACACCAGTTATTATTTAGGACAAACCTTCCTGCATGATGGATAAGTAATTTGGGGATTCGATAACTATTCCTAGCTTGCAGTCATCCCAGACTTAGCCGGCCAAAGCCCTTTGGTATTTCCTTTTACTTTTCAGATGTAGAAAAAGTTTCAGCACCGAACCCTTTGGGACCCCATTGGTGACTGGTCTCTTCCCCTATTTTGATCTCCTGCATCCTGTGAGCAAGTTGGCAATTTAGCTAGTGATACAAGTGTTTGCACCTACATTATTCATCTTGTGTACTACACCCGAGTAGGGGATTGTGTCAAAAGGCTTGGCCAGGTCAAGGTAATGTGGTGTTTACTGTTTTACCTTGATCCATTGCTTTGGTAACATGAATAAAGCTTAAAATTTGCCCATGATTTTGAGCCTTTCACACTCTGTTTTCAAACACATTTTTAGGGCCATGCATACATGTATACATTCTTTGATTCACTTTCCTGATTGTATTAAATTATATTCCTTGTATAGCACTAGTTGTTAGAATGTGTTTTAAATTTGTAGTTTTGAACCACCTTCTAGTAAGCAATGAAACAAAATGTATGAACCAATAATGACAAAACTACCCATTTCAGAAAATTCTGACCATAAAAGGCCGCTCAAACTTCTGTCATTACAATTCACCAATATCAGTAAATATACAAAATCTCTGCAGAAGTTAGTTATCTAAATAATTCCACAGTAAAAGGATCTCTAATTAATGAAGAGGTTGCTGCTATCAAACAACTTTATATTTCATTGTTTCATCTACAAATAAAGTGGCTGTTTCCCTTGAAGAATAAATTGCTTATGTTACATTAAAAATGATAAGCTAGTAAATATTGCAATAGGGAATGGATGGCAATGACAGGTTCATAGTTACTAGGTAACTCCTCCAAAGGAGGGCATTAACAGGACTGCAGCATCCACTCCCTTTAAAGTACAGCACAGTACATTATCAGCAATGCAGCTACATACTCTGGAGTAGAACCCAAAGCCTTATGCATCAAAAGACCTATTGTGCTACTAACAATGCAAACAGACGTGGAATAAGCAACACTCAACTTCTCTTCCCCTGAAGATCTCAGCTGCTTAAAACATTTTTTATTTAGCATTTGTTTACCAGGAAGGTCTAACTTGGAACATAGCCAATTTTCAGCAAAGGCCCAGGGAGAAATGCTCCAGATGCATGTCTTTGTGACATTTAAGAAAACCCAAGCACCCAGAGGAAATCCACACAAACACAGGGAAGGCCATACAGACTCTGCATAGAAGGCACCCCAGCCAAGAATCAAACCGGAGAACCTCTTGCTGTGAGGCAACAACATTACCACTGCACCATCCACTTGACACAACTACAGCTCTCAGTTTCGCAGCAGAATAAATCTAAAAAGCCAAAATTTAATTGGGGGGGGGGCAAAGGCCCAAAACTAGGGACACATTTTAAATATTGCTTGTATAAGCTTAGGAAGTTGCTGAAATAGTGTTTTGTGTTACCAAAAAAAATAGGAAGACTGAAACTTAAAGGGCTATCATTATTTTGTGAATTCCGTTATCATTGATTGCCACAAAACCACAAATTTTAAGAGGAACAGACCAAAGTATGAGCCCAATATTCTGTGAAAATCTAGACAGGTGGTGTGGGTAGAGAATGCAGGCTGTTGTATGTACTGGGGCATTTCACACACACACAGACACACACACACACACACACACACACACACACACACACACACACACACACACACACACACACACCACCAGATTCATAAAATAAGCAGATTCTGCCTGATCTAAGAACTGCCACTAAACGAATACCTTAGCTATGTAATGAGGGTAATAAATTGTTAATTCTAGATATGTCAGAAACAACAGTCTAACAAATAGCAAGGAGAAGGTAAACATTTATACAATCAGAAATGAAAGACATAATTTTTTATTTGTACAGATGTGCACAAGTGATACAATCTCATTTCAGTCTGTTGCCACATTACAGATATAATCAAGTAGAAAGCTGTGCATGTCTTTGTGCAATTGCTTTGTCCATCACTCACTGCACTAAAAAGGAGCAAGAAGGAGCAGTGTACTTTGTGTTGTACAAATTAAGAAATGTCCAGGAAGATGTCACACATGATGGTGCATTGTTATACCTCTCCTAATATAAATAGGCTCAACTGACTTCATGTTTGTAGTTGTGTTGTAGAGCAAGTAAACTAATAACAGAATGAGGTAAATGTACAAAGTGAAAAAATAGTATTACAAATAAATAAAAATGAGAGATACTGAACAGGTCGCTGCCGTATATGGTAACAGTGAGAGTTGCTGTAACTACAACTTGTATCTAACAGATTGTTGACAGAAATTAAGAATTAAGAGGAAAAGAGAAATAATTATTAACTGAAATGATTGCTGCCTTATGCTAGTAGGAGTTGGGTCCACCACTGTGAATTAAGATGACAACATTAAAAAAACTGGAAAAAAAGGACAGATATTTCAGATCAAAATATTTTCATTAAATATACAGCTGTCACACTTAGGAATAATGCATACTGACTCATCGGAATAATCAAGAAAATGCCAGTAATGCAGAAATGGATGACCTGGGAATAACAGCACAGGGGCCATTTAAGTAGCACATGCTTTTATTACAGTTTAGGGTAATTTTTTAAAGGGGTAGATGACTATTTTCAGCTTAACATATGAATTTTGGAAGAATCATGAAGAAACAGCAAGGGAAAGATTTCTCATACACTTAGTAACTGCATGCACTCAACATCTGGTAGACATGTTTACAGCTGCCTGGAGCACCAGCTTCATAAAATAAGCAAAATGGAGCAGCCAGCTTCATAAAATAAGCAGAACAGAGCAGCCAGCTTCATAAAATAAGCAGAATGGAGCAGCTTCATAACACCAGCAGCCTTAAGCTTAACTTGACAGCACCAGCTTCATAAAATAAGCAGAACGGCACACAGTAAAATGGAGCACCAACTTCATAAAATAAGCAGAATGGCACACAGTAAAATGGAGCACCAACTTCATAAAATAAGCAGAACAGACCACCAGCTTCATAAAATAATCAGAATGGAGCAGCTTCATAACACCAGCAGCCTTAACCTTACCATTAGGTTGAATCCACCAGCAGCCTTAAGTGGTGGTGAGTCTGGTAGGAAGGAACCACGCACTTTTGTGTTTAAATTTAAATTCACGTTAGTGTGCGTGCATTACAGGTCTTGCAGCTGTGAAAGTGGGGGGCTTTCCCTCCCCCTCACCCTATGGTTCCGGCACCTATGGTCTCTTTCCTGTGCAGTAATGCCCTGCTTGCTAGGTATAGATCTCCCTTCTTCCCCAACTCATCTACAGTAAGGCATTGTCTATCAACTGACCAGAACCTCATGTCCTCAGGAAAAGTGCTAAGGGCTTGTTCCCTCACTAAAAGGTCTGCCAGCCCTTCAACAGTGGTGACCTGACATTCACTTACCCATCTATGAAAATAAGTGCTTAGTTCATCAACATATTCACACACACTTTCATCTGGTTTGCGTCTATGCTCACAAAACTTTTTCCCTATAAGCTTCAGGTGTTAACTGAAAACAATTCTATCAAACAGTTCTTTACAACATTATAATTTAAACAGTCATTATCAGACAGTTTGGAAAGAAGAGTTACAGCTTTACCATGGAGTAAGGGGGGGTCATGAACCATACCCAGAGCCCTTGGTCAACCATCATACTGTTTACATACCCTCTCAAACATATGAATGAAAGGTTTACTATCAGCATTTCGACTCACACTCGGTCGAGCGCACTATGTTCGACAACAGAAAGTCAAACACAGCAATATTGAACTTTAAAAGCAAGCCTAGGAATGGGTTTTAACATGGGTCGAGATAGGGGTGAGGTTTGTAGTTCAGCAATAGCAGTGAACCCCTATCTCGACTCATGTTAAAACCCATTCCTAATATTGCTGTGTTCGACTTTCCGTTGTCAAACATACTGCAGTCGACCAAGTGTGAGTCAAAATAATGATAGTAAACTGAATGAAACTATCAAAATTATCCCCCTCTGTGAATTGTGGAAGAAATTTTCTGACCTTTGTTGCTTCTGGAGTTCAGTTACTCCCTTCCCCATTAACTCCATGACTCTGGTGAAGAGTCAGCATCTCCTTTTCATGCTGCCTCTGCCTTTCCTTCTCCTCAGCTTCCAGGCATAGCAGTTTCTCACTTTCCTCAGTCTCTAGATGCCTCAGACCATCTACTGCCTCTAGTTCCAAATGCTTGGCCTCTAGCTCAAGTATCTTTAACTCCAGATGGATTTTTAAGTCCTCTGTGGAAAGGTTGAGCTGTCTATTTTCTGAGAGTTGTACATCTCCATGGCCAGTCTGATCATCCTCCTGGTTGCTATTCTCTGATGCAGCTGTGACTAAAGTTGCAATCATGTCTGCCTTAGTCAGGTTGGCATGCACCAGGCCTGACACATCTCAGCCAACTGGCCCCTTCTCAGCTTGCCATACTCCTTTGCTGATATGCTTGCCTGCTCTCCCTGACTTACTAAGCTAACAAAAAAAATAAAACAGTTGTGATATGAACTCTGAATGTTCACTGTGTGGCTGATTTAAAGTACAGAAACACATTCAGTGATCACTATACACAAGCATCAGGAATCCAATATCCACACCACTACAAGCCAATTAATATGTGATGTGGCTAATCTCACCACTATCAACCGATTAATATGTGATGTGGCTATCAGTCACTGCCACCAAATAATATGTGATGCCCCTGCACTGGCCCAGTAATCAAGGAGCCTCAATCCTCACCACTAACATCAGTGTGGGACGTGCACATTGGGAGGATGACAAGTACACACACAGTAAAGTACAATTTCCCTTAAGAGCACACAGAGATCACAATCAGTTTGGGGATGGTTTCTTCCTCTCTCTCCAGATCCCCAATAAGACTCCCCAGTGGCACAGCTATAGGGTTAAGATTTCAGCCGAGTGGTCAAGCTAAAACCTCCAGCACCCTCTTTGTCCAACCAGTACTTTGTGTCCCTGTCCAAGTTGCTGACACACACACACACACACACACACACACACACACACACACACACACACACACACACACACACACACACACACACACTTGAGATTTGATTTATATACAAACACACACTCTTGGGGAAGGCTGGCACAGGCTTACCAGCTATTCCCCCTTCTGCCTAGACTGTACGGTAGTACCAGCTGCAACCAACCACTACTTATCAGTTAGTATAAGGCCCTTACAAAGGGTGACCAATTCTACTGTGCAATGTTACTGTTATCCAAATGGTAAGTATGACCAGAACTTTTAAGGCTATTTAGGAGTAGCCTATACAGTATCAACAAACACATATGCAAGTACTCTAAGAGCTTAAACATATCTAACAAACCAGCCACAATTTAAAAGGTATAACTATATTTAATAATAAATAATAAAATCACAAGACAATACTTAATAAATCAGCACACTGACAACAGAGTTCAGAATCACTGGAAATATTTTAAAACAACATTGCAGGACAATCTCACATCAATACAGAAAACATCTAAACTAATCTTACTAAGTTTCTATCTATCTCCAAGAGAAATCACTGTAATCTAAGTCTTATATACAGAGCAACATGCAGACAGAAGTGCTGGGTGAATGTTTCTCTGTCCAGAGACAAATACAAAATGCACAGACTTTCTCTCTGAGATAGTTCTTAAATTAATAATACACATTATTGCTGGGTTAGCTAGATGACATCACTATTTGGCACCTGCCTCTAGTTCCCAGGCTAAACAGATACCAAGAAAATGTAACATGTCTCTATGAAAAATACTTATTTCTTAAAAGTTGACGCTTCTCTCTTAGAAGCTAGCCTGAAACTGGAAGTCTTCAAACAATTAACGCTTTTACATTTTAAGCTTAGTAATTATTTCTGTCTTAAGACAACAGAAAAAAACTCTATCTGTAGACATTCTGTCTTCTAGCTGTGGTAAACACAAACGTAAACTCTTTACTTATTTTCTCAGAGTTTACAAGTTAACTATGTATATCCTAATTTCTACTACAAAAACATACATTTGCACAGGCATATAATCCATATACATTTCTGCTCTTTTCCAGCAGGGTGCACTGTGGTTACATTTTTGAAGCTCAGCACATAACATACAGATTACTTACATTTGTGGACAAGTATATGGATCACATTAATATTTACAATGACACAGAATTATTTACAAAATTCTAGCTAGCTGGCCTGGCAGCCTTCACAAGTACAACATTATGAATTATCCAATTAGAAACACTTTTGCAGTTAAAATAAGTCAGTATAGCTCCATAGTTATGTTTATGACAAACTGAGGGAAAGAAAACTAACAAATACAGTCTGGGTTTCTGGACTCTGCTGGATTTTGGGAAATAAGACACTTAACTGCTCACTCCCATCACATTCACTGTCATTCTCACAAATGGTAATGGTTCCTTCAATCTCTCTTGCATTCCTGAATGAAGAGTATGTCTTCTAATTTAGTGCTCTGTAACCTAGAACCTTATCATTTCTGCACATTTCAATAACACACAGCATGCAATATCAGTTTACTACTCACATTTCCTTTGCTGAGATAAACAGTAACTTGACCTTCATCTCTTATCTCTGTGAACATGGGTGCACCAACCAGCAGGTCTGACAGCCCATCTTTGTTCAGATCAACAGCACATAAGGAAGAGCCAAAATATGATCCCATCTATAATCAATCAAAATAATGACAAAACATTCAGTAGTTGAACACAATGCACAATACTTTCACAACAGCAATATTTGAAAATACTTATTTATTTTATTATACTGCATATAGCGGTACATCTGAAAAATAAGCTTGCGCTCTTCAAAAAAGTTTGGTAATCTGTGTACCACATTGAACTTACCAGTTCACATCTAATCACCAAGACTGTTTTAATGTATAGACTGAGCAATTTGTTTTGAAGTCAGGGAAAGATTGTTTCAGAGTTAGGAAAGCCAGTGGGTAATGAATCTGTCATATGTAATACTGATGTTAAATGTGCTTTCAAGCCTAAAAATGTAACATTAATTCATACCATCAGGCATGTGCTTTTGAAAAGCAGAAGGTCACTCAGAACAAAATGTAAGTCACAGATCATGTCTAAGGGGGTGATACCAAGAAAAGATTCAACTGTTGAAGCCTTTCTGAGTAAATGAAAGTTTGTTACTTATCATGATAGATAAAGGACTATGGTCCATATTCAATTATCTGTAGTACAATTTTGCACAAACAGTAGGACTGCTCAACCAAAAAACTTCCTTGGCTACCAGGAAATATGCCAGAATACACTCAGAAGAAATGGGGCAGCCTTTATTCAATTCCTGTACCAAATGCATACATAGACCATGCAACCATTTTGGAACCGCAAAAAGACAATTTACAAGGAGGAAATCTGGTGCATGCAAACTGCATCTATTTGCTATTCTGGAATGTTAGATACTGATGGATTTATTCAGAAATGACTCTATAGCAACTATTGATATGAAAAAGGATTTGTCCTGAGCATTATCCTGTCTCTAGGAAATATGAGATACACTAGTTTGATAGTCAGAGCCTATAACTCAGAAATGCTTGTGAAAGTAAAAGCCATTATCAAACAGGGTTATTAGTGGTAGAAAATTTAACTGCTGAGCTGATTACTTTGAATAGTGTCAATTTTCCAATATGAGGTACAAGTTCTAAGGAGGAATAGAATTCGTAATGAGAGGTTACAGATAAGATGTTTCCCACAAGAAAAAAATACAATCCTCTAAAAAAACAGGGAGAAAGAGTGAAAACCTGATCAAAAGCTGCAAATGGCTGCAAAATGCAATTTGAATGAAAAATAATTTAAATCAGAGACATATGGACTGTGACAGGTCCCTACTCTGGGTCAGCAATCAAAGAGACTGGTGAGGGACAGTCACTAAGAGCAAAGATGGATTCATTCAGTATTTTCAGATGCAGGTCCCTGCTCCAAGCACAATTTTCCTTAACAGCACACAGGGAACGTGCTCCAGAACTGGGGCTGGACTCTCCTTCTCTCTCCAGACCCACACAAAACTCTGTACTGACCCTTTTGGAACTCTGTGTTCCTGTTCCCAATAGCTGAAACACACAATTGGATATTTCAATTTCATATAAACATACACACCTTGAAAAAGCTGGCTTAGATTTACTAGTTGTGCCCTTTTCTGCCCAGACTCTGAGGTAATCAAGCTGACACCAGTCAGCTACCCTAAGGCTCTTACAGGGAGTATGCAATTATACTGTGTTAAATACTAATACAAATGGTAGGGTGTAAACAAAGCAGCAAGGAATTCAGGAATGGCCACAGTCTGACTAAAACAAGCATAGGTACTCTCAAGATGTTAAAAGTAGCCACAATGAAAGGTATTCAAAATATCTAGCAATAAATAGAAAAATAGAAAATGCGAGAATACTGAATACAATAAACAACAGAGTTTGAATCACATAAATATAAAACATAATACAGTTGGATAGTTTCACACAGTTGCAGAAAAACAATACTGAACTATTCTCATTAAATGTCCCTGACTGATTAAAGAATTACTGTTCCCTGGTTACTGACTAAAACAAGGCAAGATGATGTGTGTTGAGTTGTCTCACCACAGCAAAAGCCAGATGATGTCTGTTGAGTGTCTGTGTGAGATATATATCCTGTCACAAATGTTTCCTGTCAGGTTCCAAAGTGCTGCTGCAAGAGTTACAAAGACAGCAGATGATGGTTAGAGCATGACATCACCTCTGGTCACCTGACTCTGGGCAGCTTCTGAAAGTTATAACAAAATTTTAAACTTTCCACCCTTCCAGGGTTCTCTGATAAACATACACATTTGACCAGTTACAACAACATAACCTAATAAACATGCATACTTACTTACTGTCCCACAGGACCTATTGTTGATGCTTTTTAACACAAGTAACATTACAAATACATTTTTAACTCAAACATCTGTATAAATCAGTGTGATAGTCAAATAACATGAAATACTTTACAAAACTCTAGCTAGCTATTCTGGTATAAGTACACATGTACTGCCTTACTCTCCCTGACACAGACGGCATGACCTCATAACATCACATCTCTCCCTCCTTTGATAATGCAAGCTAGTTTTTCAAATGACCCTAGAAAAATGTTGCTCGAGAGAAATGGGCATGTTTGGGAATACATTAACCCATACCCTGTTTTGACAGCCCATCTGAATTGCTATTGGTGACCTCACTATGGTGCTGCACTGTGATGTCATATGCCTGGAACTCTAGGCTCCACCTTAATAAACTTGGCATTTTGCTAGCTGGCATGATGTAATCATATTAAGGGATTGCAGTTTGTAAATAGTGAATTTCCTTCCATATACATAGGGTTGAAGTTTCTGTAGTGTCCATACTAGACATTATTTTTTCTACAGCTGCATAACATTCCTTCCTGGGTTGGAGTCTATGGCTGAGATATACAAGTGGGTGCTGTTCTCCCCCTTAAGAAATTTGTCTCAATACAGTCTCCACCCCATGTTTTGAAGCATTCACCTGTACAACAAATTAGTTGCTGTAATCTGGACTGGCTAATACAGGGGATCCTCCCAAAGCCTCTTTAAGGTTTTGGAATGCCTGCTTGCAGACTGGGATCCACACTACCTTATTTGGCCTGTTTTTCCTTGTAAGGTCTGTGAGGGAAGCAGATATTGTACTATAATTGGGAACAAACCTTCTATAGTACCCCACTATCCCCAAGAATGCCTTCACTTGTTTTGTGGTAACAGAGGGAGGCCACGCCTCAATAGCTTCCATTTTGCCAGGTTTTGGCCAGATCTTACCACTCCCCACTCTAAGTCCCAGGTATGACACCTCTACCATTCCCACTTACTGGGCTTAAGGGTCATCCCTGCCCTTTTTTAGTCTGCCCAGAACCTCCCTATCATGGTAAGGCTTCATCATCTTAACATGGTAAAATCTGTGCCCCTGTTTCCTGCCTAGCAGGTTTACCATGTAATTAACATCACTGACCTTCCTTACACTTCAACAGATCCTTCCCAAGCTGCCTGCAGCTTACTTGCCTGAAAGGAATGAGCACCATAACCTGCTGTCCCACAGCATACTCTCAAGCTGAGCATTCCTGTCATACCAGACCTTTTTCTGCTGTTGGATTCTTGCCAGGTTCTCCTGGGCCAAGGCCATGAGCTCCCTAAGTCTTGTCCTGAAGTTTAGGACATATGCCACAACAGGCTTCTTCTGGGATTTACTCTCACCCTTCCCACTCATTAAGAATCAAATCTGAAGGCCCCCTCACCATATGTCATTACAGCAACTCAAAGGGTGAAAAACCTGTGGATTCCTGGGGTACCTCTCTGTATGCCAAATATTTGTCCCATTCTCTCTTAAAGTGGTCTGCAAATGCCCGTAGCATAGTCTTCAGTGTAGTTTAACCTTTTCACAAAATCATTAGGCTGGGAGTGGTTTTTAGGTGCTTCACCACACAGCACTTTCAAAGACAAGCTAGCAGGTCTGACATGCAATTGGCACCTCTGTCAGTCAGTATTTTTCTTGGGAAACCTACCCTGCTGGAAAACCTCTAACATTTGCCACCGTTTTTTGCTTCAATAAAGGACAGAGACACTGCCTCAGGGTATCTAGCAGCATAATCTACTACCACCAGTATATACTTCTTCCCTGTGGAACCTGGGGTACTCAGAGATCCCACAATATCCATAGCTACCCTCTGAAATGGCTCAATCACAGGCAAAGGCATCAAAGAAGCCTTGACCTTATCTCCTGCCTTGCCTACCTTTTGGCACTGCTCACAGGTCCTGCAGTACCCTGCTAAATCCCTTGCAATCCAAGGCCAATAAAAGTTCTGCATAATATGTCTCTTGGTACACTTTATGCCCATATGACCTACAAAATGAATGTCATGGGATTTGGCTAGAACTGCCAGATGGTAGGCTCTGGGCAATACCAACTGCTGTATTACCTCACCTTCTAGCAGTGGTCCACTTTCTATACAGTAACCCTTTGCTCCAGTATATAGACTACCCCTTTCTTTGAGAATCAGATGCCTCCTTAGCTACCTCCCTCAAACCTCGTAACGTAGGGTTCAAAAGCTGAGCCTGTCTCAATTCTACCTTTGTGGCCCTTCCCAGCTCCCTTTCCACCAGAAGCCAGGTCTCTTCTAACAGCAGTGCCTCACTCTCAGCCTGGGTACTACCACTCACTTCTGTCCTTGCAGATACCCTGTCCATGGGAACATCAGTACCTACCAGCATCTATGGCTCACTTTCAGGCTCACTGCTACAGGGTAGCTCCCTCCCTAAAATAGCCACCTCACCAGCCCCTGCTTCAGGTGTAGGGTCTATCTGAATCTCCCCCAGGTTACTCAGAGACTCATTATTCATTTTGAACAAGTGCCTCTGGTTTCTCCTCTGCACTTTGCCATTTGATGTTTTCACAATAAATGAATCTGTCTGCTCATTCTTCAAAAAAAGAACTGCTTCATGATGCTTCTCGTGACAGCTCTGCTGAAATCTTCCTCCTGAAAATCAGAAAAAGTCCCGGTTTGTCTCTCAATTTTTTGAATAATTCTGCTTCAGTCTTTCTTGTACCTAAACTTTATCATCAGAGATCAACAAAAAAATTATGAATTCTTCTCTTCACTCTACAACCATCACTAACTGAACACTTGACAGACCAGCACCCTTTCTAGAGTATTTACACATAGGAATGTGTAAAGCAATACGACAGTGTAAATGCTCACAGACTTCATTAAATGCTTAATGGTTTGGACAGTTCTTTTAACATGGCCATTTCATTGTGAATAATACGGACTTGTAAGATGAATCAAATTTCTCCGAAAATCTCCTGAATTGTGGCCTTGAATACTGCAAGCCACTGTCTCAAATAACCACATGCTTGTAATATCAGACAATGTCACATCTTCAGTACACTTCAGTCATCAACAGATATTAAATAAATATACTCTTGATGCTGGATAAGATGTATAGTCCAAGCACAGACTGAGGTCTTGCTAGCACTGAGAACAGCACATCACTGGACTTCTTTGGGTAATTATTTTGATACTACTGACATATATCACAGATCCACACTACTTGTTCTACCTGAAATCATTCTTGGTCAAAACAGCACACCACATGCTATTTAAATACACATTATGTTTCCAAACAAGAGTCATATTCTGTTTAGCATTTCTTCCTTCAGTTGATTCATTGCTATCATCTTCTTTGAACAGGAGGTCTGCCAAACTGCTTACTTTTTCTTTAAAGAAATGAAAAATAAAGCTCAGTTTCTTTATTAGCAGTGTGACCAGTCTTGTTTCTACTGGCCAACTCTTAATGACTGCTTATTTCACCATTCTTATTTCAAGATCTTTCTTATGAAATCTGTGAAATGCTCTTCAAGGCAGTGGTAAAACCCAGTTAACTTCCAGTTCATCTCTGAGAAGGCCTTCTTTCTGTTCCTATAAATAATAGGAATGATATCTGCTACAGCTGCCCTCCAATGTTACAACTCAATTTCAGGTCATGTTTCTGGAAATGCAGTATCATTCTTTGAAACCCATCTCTATCATAAATATATGATTACACTTTTCTAAGATATAAACAGTTTCAGAAAGTTGCTTAATCCATCATATCTTTTCTGAATAAGAAAATGATCTTGACACACATGCAACTGACTGCTCATCTTGAATAATCACTGTACCAACTTCTAAATTAACTTTTTTTTTTTTTTTTACATCAAAATAATGTAATGTAACAACCATCTCTGGTACTACAAAGGTCTGAAATCCTGGTTATGGTCCAGGTGGCCTAGGCTAGATTAGTGACTTCATTAACTGATGAAGCTAGCCAAGAAGACTGGGCATAACCCTTCTGAGGGGGATATTGAGTGGTGACGGAAGCAGATCAGTCATTAAGCCCTGGTGGTGGCCCAGGCTTGGAGTTATTGCCAGGCTGGGCATGCAGTATGGCTGAAGTGTGGCTGCTCCAGCATCTATGGCATATGCATCCTCACAAACAATGCCTCACAGCCTACTTAGCCTACAAATAAATGCTAGCAAGCTGGGAGGTGAGGGCCAGGGAAATGTATCATCTCGGCCACAGTATGACACTGCTGGCTTCCTCACAACTCAAACCAGTCATTCAGAAGGTTATTTCCAGTATAACCAGAGTGGTTGATCTCATCCAGAGGCATTAGACTCATCCAACAAGGGGTAATGTTAAGAGTGTCCCACAGTGTGATATTCCCAAGGAAGACAGCAGCAAAAGATGCAGGAGGATTCTGAAGTCAGCGATAAGCTGGAGAAAAAGAAAATAATAATAAAAATGTAGACGTTGTGGTAACTAATGTTTGAGCAGGTCCAAACCTTTCTCTTGCTCTTTAATCCAGTACTATGTCAAATTATTTTTCCAACAGTACATATACTCAACACAGATTCTGGATAATTCAACAAAATATCCTGGAATATGCTCAGAAATCAAATAATGCTTGTTTGCCCACTAGAGGTGATCTGCTTTCAAGCCCTCTGAAATTTAAACATGATTCTGATCTTAACTCTAACTTTAATCTTACTTTTTTTGTCATTTATTATAAAAAGTAACAGAAACAAAAAACAAATATTTATGTACATTTTAACTGCCACTGTGGAGCTTTTCTCCCTGGGCCTCCACTGAAAATGGGCTCTTCTTGGCCCAGTGGACCTTCCTGGTAAACAAATGCCAATAAACAAATAAATATGTGCGTATATAATTTATTGCTATAGCCTTTGTTTTATCTTCATTAATGTCATATCCCAAAAAGATTTGAAACTTTCTCAAAATGTTCTTCACATGAATTGGCACAGCAATATTCATATTTATGAGAACACATGATTAAGTATTTAAGTATATAAAGAAAAAAGAATTATATTTTTGCAGCTTATGGTATGTGGAAAGGGACTAAAAAGATAATACAAATATTTGAAATTGGAAGCTCATTGTGATGGACATGGAAAGTAAGATGCATGCAATGCTTTACACCCTTTAGCTTTATATACTGGTCAGGTATATTTTTATCAATCAGGGAATAAGTTATTGAAAATAATTATGAAATTATTTGTGAGGGGCAGAGGGCAAGAGGTAATGGAGATAAATTGATCCTACCCAAAGAACAAGGTGGCTTAGGTTTTACCAGATTTAAATTGATACACTATGCGCAGTGAAGCCTCATAAACATATCGCAAGAAGAATGTTATACATTTAAATGAAAAAGAGATGATGATGATAAAACAAGAAGTAAAGGAATCATGGTATTTGAAGTAAATAACTAGAGAGGGAAAATAAAAGATTGGGATGAGGTCAAGAAGAAGTTGTTTGAACTGCAGGTTAGGAACTGCCTTCCCTACCAATCATCTTGTCCCCATAAATATTGGGACTGTTGAACCAATTCATGTGTTGGTGGTTTACTGCCATTGCCTTTGTTTTATCTTCATTAAATTTATAACCCAGAAATACATGAAACTGTTTTAAACTGTTTCACTATACAGAAATGTCCTTTTTGAGATTTATCAAGTACAAAACAATACCATATGCAAATAAGTCTTATTTTCTTGATTAACATTTCATTTACATCCCTAAATTTGTGTCCCTTATTTTCTTTGCCGATGGATGTACATGTAAAGCAGATAAAGTGGAAAGATGGCACTCCTGCTTTGTCCTCTGTTCAAACATAGCTTGTTGGAGGGGAGCCTTACCAATTTAATTCTTATCCCTGGCCCTTGATATAGCCCGTACACTTAACCTTATTTTTATATCAAGGGATGCAGATGCTACCACTGCCGTACTCAAAATCCAAGCTGAGAGTAATGAATGGTTTATCTGCATCAAGACCGATCACCAATTATCGTGCTTTCTTACATTCTGCTTCCCTCAGGAACATCGTCAGTTAATGTTTATTACTTATAACATAGGTAATCATCCATTTATATAAAGGAAAACAAACCATAGTGATGTATTTTTAGTTGCAAGCATTATACATCACTTATAATCTTCTATATAGTCATTATCATTTGAACATTAATAGCGCATTCAATTCCTGCCTTCCCTTAAACCTCATTCCTCCCCTAAAATGCTATTCTGCATGTATTGTTCCCACAATTTAAATTTTTCTATGTAATTTGCTCCTACCCTTTTCTAAAGATACTACTACCAGTTATTTTATTTCTGTTACTATATTCACTATTTCAAGAACTGTTAGTTTAGACTTTGATTTCCATTTTCTAGTAATTGCTTTTTTAGCAGCCACCATAACTAAACTCAAGTAAGGTCTTACTATATCTAGGCAATTTCAATTCTGTATCAGAGATCAAAAATCATTTCCTTAGTTTCACCTATTTGCTCACCCAGTATTTCTGACTGAGTACTCTGCAGTGATTTTATTAAAGTCTGAGAACTCATTACACTCACAATAAATATGTTCTTAATTATATCTTTCTTCCCCCATTATGCCAGCAACATTTGAAACCCACCTGAGGAAAATTTATTTGCAGTCTGTTTGGGGTATAAAAATACCTATGCAAATATTCAAGCATAGATCCTAAATCTTCTAGACTTTGTTAAATATTTGGGAGACATACAAGTATCCTGCCATTGTTTCTTTGTGAACTGCTTATCCAGTCTCTCTTCCAGTTCTTTCTAAGCTCCTTTGATTGCTTCCTATAGCAATCATGAAATGTTTTTATGCTTTACAAAATATCCCTTTTTTCATAGCAGCTTATTTTTTAGATTCTACTAAAAACTACCAGTGCTGGTCTTTCACTTAGGACCTCCCACTACTTTCTCTTTGCCTATACTTTAATATAAATCCTTGATAGAGAAGGCAATCTCTAGCCTGCTGCCAAAATGAATTACTGGACTCCTCCCATTGTGTTACCTTTCCCTCTATAATTATTTGCTTCTAATACCTTGGTCAGTTTTCTACAGTAAATTCCCGACCCTCATCTATTTTTGTACCCCAAATTGCAGTCATCCCTATCTGGAGAATCTTCATTCTCCATTCCCATGTTAGCTTAGCACTTAGGAAATGTTCTGCTACTTTGCGGATATAATATTCTGTATGGTTACTGTTACTGTCCTTAAAGATCTGTATCCAAAATCTGAATCACTCCTTATTTCTTGATATTACCTCATTTCATCATCATCATTATCCCTTTCTATTTTTATTATATATTTCTACTTGTGGTATGTATTGGAGCCATAGCTCTGAAATACCCCTTCCAATCACATAATCCCAAATCATTTTATTCTATTGGATCAAATTATCCAATTTGTCCCTTGCTCTCTTCTCCAAACAGATAAAATCCTTCAATTTGTTAGTAATTGCTATCCACAAATTCTCTGTCGGTTGACAAACATATGTCTAACCTATGTACAAAACTAAAGGGACTAAAAACATTTTAACAGCTTGTATCTTGCTATCCATATCCATAAAACAGAGCTTCCAGTTTCTCAGTTGTTGTATTATCTTTTGTTTATTGTATTTCCACATATCCTTAGGTGCCATAACAGAATGATTTTAAATCCATAATCCTAAGTACTTTATTTTATCATGTCACCATACATATGGGTATTGCAGAACCAATTTGTGTGTGGATATATAGATTACAGCCATTGCCTTTGTTTTATCTTCATTAATTTTGCATCCCAAGAAGACTTCAAACTGTCTCAAAATGTTCCACAACACTGAAATGTCCTTTTCTGGTTTTACCTGGTATAAAGTAATATCATCTGCAAAAAAAAAAAAAGTAAACTTTTCTTGATTACCATACTAATTTTTTTCTTTGCCAGCGGTTCTAAATATATCACAAATAGCAAAAGGAAAAGAGGACACTTCTGCATGGCTCATATGTTCAAACAACTTATCAGAGAGGCACAACCCCACTTTAATGTTTGCCTCAAATCACTCATGTAGCCTCCTAATCAATCATATTTTATCAAGGAATGCAAATGTATCCATTGCCCTACTCATAAAATCCCACATTACTCTGACAAATACTAGCTCTGCTTCAAGACCCACCAGAAGCAGTGGTATTTCCTTACATTCTGCTCCCCTCTGGATCATCATTGTTCTACTAATGTTGTCAAATATTTGCCTTCCCTCCACAAAACCATATCTATCGAGTATGTATGGACTCACTGTTGACATTATTTTAGCAATTATAGACAAACACTTTATAATAATGGTTTAGAATAGAAATGGGTCTTATGAAGCTGGATCTGATGTGTCTTTACCATCTTTAGGTATTACAACCACCACAGCTTTCTTACAGGATGCTGGGTGCTTCTCCTCCTTTTAAAATACTATTAAACAAATCCTTCCAGACCTTTATCACTTCCTTTCCTCCAAGCTTCCAAACTTCCACAGGAATATCATCTATTTCATGCAGATTGGTTGTACATCACCATTTTTATCTCATATCCTCCTGTCCTAGCTACACCTCTAACCTTGGCATAGTTAATTCTTCCATAAACAATTCCATTTGAATGTTTTCTTGGTTTCCAAACTTCTTTGCTTTATATGCATTTTCATAAAATTTCCCAAATATTTTCTAGTACTTGTACATGATCTCTGGTTATTTTCTTTGTTACAGGCTCCCTAAGCTTGGCAACAACTCTTTCTACTTTCTGTTGCCTAAGCTGGTGCGCAAAAAGCTTTTGTTCCCTGGAGTTATTGTCAAAAATACAGTTGCTGAACAGAAATCATTCTAAACTCATGCATATTATCCAAGTAGTCCATTATTTTCTCTTAGTAGTCTGCAATTGTGCCTATTCTTGTTCTGTGAGATTACCCTATTCTGCAATACTTCAACCTTTGTCAGACCCTCTAAATATTCTTCTTACTTCTTAAACATCTCCTTTTTTATTTCTGTCTTATTTTAAACTCCAATTTCATTTTATCCCACACTAACTATATTTTCTGAAGAAATGTCTCTCTTCCCTAAAAACTCCCAAATAATTTCCACTATCAGTTCGTTAAAGTCCTCTCTAACAGACAGGTGGGTAAGTATCAGTGTCTCATTTTTATTTTGAATAACTTGCATTTTTACTTTAGTTATTATTGCTGTACGACTTCAAAAAGTTATTGGATACATACTGAAACATTCAATTAAATGCACATACTTGTGTTAAATATAATTCTGTCTATAGCCAAGCCATGTTTTTGGACCCAAACAATATGTACATGGTCTTGGAGTTCCTACTACCAAATTCACATCTTCCATACCAAATATTTTCATAAAGTTCATAAAAAATCTACCCTCTTTTGTTATAGCTTCCCTTCTACCCCCCCCCGATATATCCTCACTGTTGTAAAATCAAATTCCTATTGTAACGCTATTGGAGCTCCTCTAGCAATTAATATAAATATGCTCCTTTTCCTTTATCATAGATGCGCCACTGATAACCATCCTAAAATCCTTTCTTTATCAAATTCACAAGTTCATTTCTTTCAGAATGTGTCTCCTGTAGCATAACTATTTGCACTCTGCATTTTTAAATATAATTCTCTACTCCATTGTTTTTCCATACACTTTTTGCCGGTTTAATTTCTCCAAGTCTTTTGGGTTTCTAGTATCATGATGGGAATGGACCCATTCCTAAGTCAAAGATTAAAGTTCATGAAACTAATATTTTTTCAATATTTGATGTTAGCAGGAAGTGCTCTTCGCAGCACCCTCAATGTGCACAGAATTTACTCTTTTCTGCAATTCATATGAAGTTACATCGTAGATCCGCGATGGTGCAGTGGTAGAGAAGTTGCCTCACAGCAAGAGGTTCTCCTGTTCGATTCTCGGCTGAAGTGTGGGGAGTGCCTTCTGTGTGGAGTCTGCATGTCCTCCCCGCGGTTGGGTGGGCATTCGAAAGACATGCGTAAATCTACTGCCAATCATTAGCGGACCAGAGTTCTGCTGTGGCGACCCCTAACCGGGAAAAGCCGAAAGTCAACAACAACATATGAAGTTACATCAGTAATATATCTAAATACAAGTGTAATTTTTTTTTTATGAGACCCATTGCTCCTACTACTATTGGAACTCTCTGGGTATCCTTCTTCCACATTGCCCTCAGCTCTGCCTACAAATCCTGGCACTTTATGACTTTGAGTCTCTGTGTACATAAGCCACTGTAATCAATGAGTGTAGCAATTTCAATGATAAATGTTACTTTTGTCTTCTTTTCAAACTGTACTATATTTGGTTTTCTCACATCTACTTTTTGAACTGTTGGTAATGGGTGATCACATGATATAAACATCATTCTCTAACACTTTGTGGCCCATATTTCCAATGTTTCACAGCTACTTCAATACTGTAATGATTGCATAATCTCAAATTCAACAGCCTTGCCACATTATTATGCCTTTCAATGTACAGTCCCTCTGACATTAATATATCACACCCAACTAAAAGATGTGTGACTGTTTCCAATTGTTTTTCAAAACCTGCACTTCTCTGTTTTTCCCATATTTAATGGACTTTGTAAACCAACATGTACATAGTCCATTATCCTGGGCCTCCAATATTAACCTTTCATGTTTTGGTTTAAATTCACCTCTCCTTAATCATTCCTGCATCAGTCCCTGATCAACGTGAGGTTGTTCCAGGAGTTTTCTGTACTTGCAATTATATTTATGCCTTTTCCCCACATTTCTTGCCTTCTTATCTTATCCTTCTCCTTACATTATTTATTTTGTTTTTTGGACACTTCAATTGCTGCCTGATATTTGTCTACTACTGGTTTGTTTTCCATTCCCACTTGACACTGATATGCTTCAGCTAAACTAAGCAGGGAAGCCACCTTAGACTTATTCTCCTCTTGTTTTATAACTTTCACTACGTTTGGGTCTTGTGAGGTCAGTAGATATGTATGCAGTCCTATGATTAAATGCAATCAATTTTGCAGAGGCCCATACCCCCTTCAGAATGGGGAATACAATCTTGGTATACACTGATTTTTAAAATCATTTGATAAGCATGAAGCATTTTTCTTGTTTTCCTGTCTAACTGATCCAATACTTTTTGGAACCAGTCAATCACCCAAAGCTATAAGTTAGAACAGGAAAAAAATTGGTTTATAGCTTGGACTTTGTTTCCTAGATGTCAGGGCTGTTTTCGGAATTAATTTTAGTCTTCTAAAATATCCTTTAGTAAGTTTTATTTACATTTGTTCATGTTTTATTGGCAAGCCTTAATCAATTCCCAAATATTTATACACTCCCTCCTGCTCAAGTTCCTTTATATCACATTCCTGTCCCAGACGGATATTTTCTTGGTGCTGCAGCTTTCCTGCTTTAAAGGTTGCTTTTGCACATTTCTCAATACCAAATGACATTCTTATATCATCTGAGAAAGTTTTGACCACTTACAGTTTTGCTTTTAGTTCCTCATCTGAGAAAAATTGTAAGCATGACCTACTCTGTTAAGGAGACTGCTTAATGTGTTAAGGGCAAGACAAAAGAGCAGCAGTGACATAGAGATACCCTACAATAGCCCCCTTTGAATTTTTATCCCTGGGATAATAATTTGTCCTTTATCATTCCTTAAATGCAAAGTGGTTGGTCCACTGTTTCATTGTCACTGTACTGTAATTTATCAATGTAGGGTGTATCTTATACATCTGTAAGCACTCAGTTATCCATGAATGTGGGATACTGTCAAATGCTTTTTTTGCAGTCTATCCGTGCCATACTTAGATTTGTTCCCTTTGTACAATTCTCCATTATGACTTTATTTAATAAGTGATCCTTTGTTCCAAATAACTTTCTTTTACTGTCCTTTTCTTCTATTGCCATGATTAACTTTTATTCTAAATGGCTATAAACTCTGATGGTATCAATTCCAGTATATAGTTTATACATCGTGGGAAGGCAAGTTATTGGGCTATAATTTTTAGGAGTTAGCAGGTTCACTCTTAAGGAGGAGTATCTTTTTTCCTATTGTTAACCAGGTTGGTGTCCGTTCGGGGTGCACATATAAATAATTCTTAGTCATGGCTAAATCTTCATGTACAGATGTTAATACTTTCAACCAGAAGTTAGGTACTGCAACTGAGTCTGGGGTTTTCCACTTAGGAACTTTTCTTAACTTTGTTTCAATTTCACTGGCCATCACTTCATCCCATTTCATATCCTGTAAATTTAAACTTGTTACCATTTCTTTTTCTTCTATCCATTCAGCATCTTTGTTACATTCCAAAGGGTCTTCATAGATATTTCTCCAAAATCTGTCTATTTCTTCTTTTTTTTTGTGGTGTTTCTATTACTTTTGCTTTGTTTCCCAATTCAATATAAAACTTTTTTGGATCATCAATGACCTGCTTATTCTGTACTTTTCCTTTATATTTATCTGCATGTCTTCTATGTTTTTCTGCCTCTGCTGACACCTTTAGTTAGTATTTGCAACAGTGTACAATAGATCCTGTTCTATTCTAATACTGCAAGTTGCTTTTATCGTGTCTATCTTTCTCAGTACTTTTGTTGATCTGTTCCCTCTTCCATATTCTAATAGTCACACTTCTTGTCTTAATTGCTTTACAGTTTTCTCAACTCAATATTTTCATGATGGCATTTGATTACTTCCCTTCCTTTCACATACTGCCCTATATTTTTGTGATAAAACATTATCTGTTATTAATTTAGCTACATAGTAATATATCCTATTTACTTCTGGTACATCACATAAATTTCTGTGAAGGGTTTTCATTACTCTGTTCATTTATCAGACAGATAACATTTTGTGTCTTATTAACTTTCTTTAATCTATTTCTTTCATCAATCTTAATATGTCTATCCATCTCTATTAAGCAACCTTCTCTTATGTCTTTTTCTTCTAAACTGAGGGCACATTCTTTATTCTTCGTTTCCTACAAACATTCTACAGGAAATTCCAGAACATCTTCCTGTGACATATTCTCTTCAGCTGCATCATGCGTCATCCATTGTTCTTTCATATGGAAACTTACTGGTTTATCATTCCACAACATTGACTGTGTCAGGGTTGCCACCATTTCCTATTATTTCCCCTTGATGTGCATCACCATCTGAACTTCTGTACAGATTTTCTACTGAAGGCTCCAGGGTATCTTCATGTGGTAACTAATCAGATGCTTATTGTTCCAACTGTTTCTCCTTAATTTGGGTATCTATCATGCTGTGATGTTACCTATGTTGGATTTTCTACACTAAATCCTTCACTTTGCAAGTAATCCATAAGTTCAGTTTCTGTTTCTTTAACTTCTCCATTACTAATCCCCTTTTCTTATTTTTTGTATTGTAAAATTTTTCATATCTGGATACCTTTGCCTGTATTTCTATTCAAATGTCTTTGGTGCTGCTGTTTTGTATTGATTAGTTTGCTTTCTCCTTTGCATAAACATTACACGATATTAAATGTCTTTCTTTTCCATGCCCATATTTCTTCTTCAGATGTCTACTGCTCTTCCTGTTTCTCCTTACTTTGGGACTAATTGTTCTATCATGCTGTGACATAACCTGTTTTAGACTTTCTGACTTCCTACACTAAACCCTTCACTTTGCAGGTATTCCATAACTTCTGTGTCTATTTCTTTAACTTCTACCTTACTAATCTTCTGTTCTATGTTCCCTTTTTGAGATGCTAATGTTTTGTGTATTGGTAAAATTTTCCATATCTGGGTGGACTTGCCTGTATTTCTCTTCAAATATCTTTGGACCTGCTTTTTTTGTACTGATTAGTTTTGCTTTCTCCTTTACATAAATATTATACCATATACGATCTATTTTTCTTTCCTATGTCCACATAGCTCTCAACTGTCCAGAATTTTGTCTCACACTGTTGGCCTTTTCTTCATAAAACTTCTGGTTTTCTGGCACATCACTGCCATAATCCAAGGACTGAAGTCACCAAATAGTGACATACATTTGAGTTTCAGACTTCATTATCTTCAGAAAATGCATGTTAACACAAATCCTTTTATTCTAATGACTTTCTAAGTTTATAAGAGCAATATTTAAAAATCTGTCCCTAATCTTGGGCCTTTGTCCCCCCATTATGATGGGATGTGTCCAAATTTCTTGCACTAAGAAGTTATGAGGCATGCATGACCATGTTTCTACTTTATACCTCTAGGATTTGTTCTTTATATTTTTGCACTTCCTCAGTCACTTGTTTTTCCAAAACGCCCAAGGTTTCTTGGTGTATATAATGTTTTTCATTAATGTGTTGTAACAATGAACACACATTTGCATTTGAAAGTATTGAGAGTTTTTCTTGTGCAGTTATTTATCTATTCTCTATTTTATTTACAATGGTATATGTTGCGGTTTTGCATTTTTTATTTTATTGTTTTTTTTTCAAAAAAAGACTTGTCAGCATTTTTTATTAACATTCTATATAGTGCGAGACTTTGTCCTTACAGCATGTAGGGATGTTTTAAATTAACTATTATTATTTTTCAACATATTTTAGTTGCCAGATGCAGTCAATGCTGAATACTGTTTCTTATAAAATTAAATATAAAATCATCGTATTCAGCATTTGCTGGTGCGGTGATATGTAGTTTTGCAGAACAGAGATCATGTGATCTCATTTTAAAATTTTGTATTTAAGGCAGGTGTTTGTGATTGATGCTGTTTTCCATTTCTGAAGAAGTTGGTGCGATACCGACGAAAAGCCTGTGCGCTGTGCTTAATAAAACTTATGTGTTTTGGATATCGGATTCAGTGACTTTGTACTATAGAGTAACCCGTTGGTTTGGAGCATATCCTGTTACATCTTACAAGACTTTTTAAAGAAAACCCTCAAAAAAAAACAGGGTCTATATTAAATTCTCGAAGTCTGACAATATCAAATACGATATTGTCGACACGAGAATAGCGAAAGCACACTACACTGAATGTTTAAACGGAAAATCTCAATTGGGGGAGATTTCTGTTTACTTCAATGTAGTACATTCTCGGAGTTGGTATATTTAAGTAGGGGGGGTGTATGGAGATTTCTGTTTACTTCAATGTAGTGCGTTCTCAGAGTTGGTATATTTAAGTAGGGGGGGTGGGGGGTGCAGGGGTGCTTGCCCCCCTGCCTACATACTATTTAGTTTTTTTGTTTTTGTTTTATTTAATATTTTATTTAGGTTTCGATGGTTTAAAATTTCGATCACTAAAGGTCGATCTTTAGGGATTCGAAGTTTTAAACCTTCAAGATTATAATATAGACCCAAAAAACACATCCTCAGGAAACTCCATAACCTATTAGCATAATATAAACACACAAAACTATGTACATCTTCAAATAATGAATTTTAACCCTACTAATAGGTGCAACTGTCCCAGATTGGCAGTTACACTTGCAGACTTTAATTGATATATAATTAAAGTTAACCACACTAAGATGCATGGTGCAGTCTATGCTTCTACTTATCCAGAGTGCTTCTGTTTTTGTCTTAACTTTATTCCTTTCCCAGATGTAGAAAACAACTTGGAAGCTTTCAGAACATTATCCTTTAGCCTTTGAAAAAAAAGAGTATTCTGTTTTTATTGATCTTATCAGCTTGTCGCTATAGAAACATGAGAATCAGATGTACAGTTGCCTTCTGCAACAAGCATCTCATGTTGCACTGTGAACATTTATTTTCTAGAGGAAAACTTTTTATTTTATTCAGTGTTCTTATATTTACTTGCCTCCCCATAAACCTTGTTATCAGATCAAGCCAAGGGTCTTAATCCAGTCATTCCTCAATGCAAAAGTAAGAAAAAATCATATCAGTTTGCCTTGTATCATGCTGTTTTTTTGTCCAGGGCTTCTCCTTTTCTACTGCAGTGCCTATATTTCTTAAAACTGAAGAAGAAATAGAGGAGGAGGAAAACAGCTTTAGTATCCCTATTACACATAAAAATAACTGAAAAAGCTTTACTTTATAACATGAAGTGTGTATCATGTTTTATAAAAATACCATTAAGAACAAAGACTGTTTTATTTAAAGTTCTCTCTTTCCATCCGCTTCTCCTCTCCTTACTCTTCTTGCAAGCATTAATGACATGAAGTAGGGAATATGCTTTGGAGTCACCTAAAAGTTTACTAAAATCAAAATGTTCAATATTTCCAGTTTTTTTTTTATTCTGCCTTATTTCACAAATGTGATTTGATCCTTTGTAATCCCACATTTATTGATTAATTTCTATGTTGCTGTTTTTTCCCCATTGATCTCCATCTCGTAAATCCAGTCTCTGGATCATATCCAATGTACTTCCTTGTTTTTCTAGTAAATTCCTGTGCTTTTTTTTTTTTTTGTCTCTCAAGCATTTGTCTTTGGAACATTGGAAAAGGTTTCACTGGCATGTCTATCTATGAGCTTTATTATCAGAAGAATAAGCAGTAGAATCCCTTTCTGTTTGATAGCTCACTTTTTGTTGGACAAACTTATATTGCCTCCTTAGCATGTTCTGCATCAAAAAATTACTTTGACCCTCCAGGAAAAATCTTCTGAAGATAGCTGGATACAGAACCTTGAATTTCACACATGCTTCTTGACATTCCCTAATTGCCGGAATACATTTATTCCTCTTCTGCCTGGTACACAGTGAGCAATCATTTTCCATAGACACTGTACTGTCTCCAGCTTTTAGCACTTTTGCCATTCTGCCACAATTTTGCAAGAATCAAGTCTTTCTGCTGGTAGGATTGCATCTTTACTATTATACGTGTTAGCTGCTTTCTTGTGGCCAGGTCTAGAGCATACAGGTGATGTGCCCTTTTAATTAACAACTCCTCTAAGGGGGCAGTGAAAGCCAACACATTCTGGCTAGGCTTATAGATGCCTTTGAGCAGATAGCCTAGTACCTACCTATAAACCTATTGTGAAATACCAGTCCATTAACTTATTTGTGTTTTTATAAAATTAATACAATCTGTTCCTTCCAGTTTCTCTGGTACAGCAGAAAATCTCAGAATTGTCCTACATGCTCTTTCCTCTAATTCTACCATTTTTTGAAAAATCTCCTCTTGAGCAGTCTCTTACTCACCATCCTTTTCTTCATTTTACATTTGATTTTTGCACTTGTATCAGTTCATCTGTATATCTGTTTAAAGATTCTTTCATTTTTACACCTTTTATCTGACTTGATGCACTTCAGTGTGTTTTGTTTATTTTAATCAACTCTGAACACATTTGACTTATTATTCCTCTAGATTATTGGGAGTCATGGAGCTTTAATTGCTTTTTGCTGAATGATTGTCAAATTCTTCCTAGTCAGTGTTTTCTCATCACTGTTTGTGACTGATTTTCTTTCAGCTTCAGTACATTTCATCTTTGCTAGCATCCAGGCAGTGCGCTTACTAGCCAGAAACTGAAATTTACCCAAAAAGTCAAAGTTACTGTCTCTCTTTTTTTCAGTTTCTGTTTTCATACTGGGAGAGCTGAAATTAAGCTGCTACTTAATGTGTAACCATCTTGGAAATCCTATTATTCACCTAATGTCAAATTTTAGCCCCCTCTACAAAACCAAACTGATCCTCATATATCAATTCTTTAGCTAGTATAAACAAACATGTTTTAATCATGGTTTAAAATTTAAATGGGTCTATATGAAGCTGGGTCTGAAGAATCTTTACTATCTTTACTCAAACATGTTGCACTCCTCCCCCTTTAAAAATACTGTTACACTAAACTTTTATTTTTACCACCTCCATCTCCTTAGCCTATAACCTTAAGTCATAAACTAACATAAGTAACATAATGAGCCATAACCTTAGCATAATTAAGTTTTCTGAATATATTTTCATTTGTACAGGTTTTCTTAATATATTTACATTTGTACCTTTTCATGGTTCCCACATTCCTCTGCTTTACACAATTGTTTATAAAATTACAAAAATATTTCTAATATTTCTATAGGATCTCTCCTCATAGGCCATCCATGTTTGGAGACAATTCTTTACAACTTCTGTTGTACAAGTTAATTTTTGTGCACTATTGTAATTATCAAAAAATAGTTGCATAACAGCAACCTTTCAAACGACCTGCATATTACTTAAACTCTTTCCAACTTTCCCTTTAGCACTCTACATTTGAGATTTCCCTTATCCTGCAATACTTTAACATTTAACAACTCTTCTAAACAATCCCTGTTGCTTCTTTCCCATAGCTCTTCTTCTTTTAATTATAGCTTGTTTTAAATCATATTTATATTCCTTTTGAAGAAATTTCTATCTTCCCTAATGACAATCATTTGCACTACCAATTCCTTAAATTTATCTTCTCCTTTTAAACACATAAGCAGGAAAGTGCCAGTGTCTCAATTTTACTGCATTACACTGCATTTTCATCTTATTATCTGTGCACATCTAAAAATAGTTATTGGATATGTATCAGACCATTCAATTAAATAACATAAGCTCTGGTGAAATATAATTTCTAGCCACTCTAATCCAGTTACTGTGACTTGGGGAAGAATATGTAAATTTCTACTACTGAATTCATATCTTCAGTACCAAATATTCTCCTATGTTTCTTCATAATTCAAGTCTCTTGTTATATTTCCCTTCTGTGTTCAGCTGATACATCCTTGCCATTGCAAATCAACTTCCTTACCCAACCTATAAACAATATATTTCTCCCAAACATTTCTTAAGCACAAAACTAGCAGGTTTTGGTGGAATACAAGCATGTGTCATTGTAATCCTTCTCTTCTGCCAATAGCCCTTCACTACCACAAATCTACCATTACTGTCTTTTTTCCTTTTTTTTACCACTATTGGATCTTCTCTAGCAATCAAAATCATCACCCTTTTCATTTGTCCCTGACATTCTGCTAAATGTCCATTCTGATCTCATTTATTTGTCAAGTTCACATGTTCATTTCTATCCACATGCATTTCCTATAACATTTCTATTTGCAACCTACATTTTGTCATATAGCTCAACACCCTTTGCTTTTTTCTGTATATGTAAGTCAATTTATATTTCACCATAATATGGACAAGCTGGATATAAAAGCTTGATCTCACATCTGCTTTTCAATATTCTCTGACTGCTTGGATAAATTTGCTTCCCTTCTGCAATCATTTTCCACAATCACACTGCTGTCTCCAATTTTAATACTTTTTCCTTCTACCATGGCTTTGCCAGGAGCAACTTTTTTCTGCTATTAGGACTATATCGTTACTACCTCAGGTCTTGACTCCATTGCTATGGTCAGATTTGGAGCATATACATGATGTTCTCTTTCAATTAAAAAATTCTGCTGTGGTATACCAGCCCAGTTGCTTATTTGTCCTTCCATAAAATTAATCAGATGTTCCTTCCAGTTTCCTGGTACAGTTAAAAACCTCAAATTGTTTCTCTTTGTTTTAATCTTCTAATTTAGTCTTGGGAAATTCATGCTTTCTTGTCCTTATTTAATTTCACCTTTTGACTTTTGCAGTTCCTTCAGTTCACCTGAACAGCTAGTTAAGGTTTCTTCTTTTTTCATACCTTTTATTGGACTTAATAAATGTCTTCAGTGTTTCATTTATTTTAAACACCACTGGAGTACATTTGACTTATTACACCTCTGAGTCCATTTGATTTAGTTTTTGTCTAAATTACTCAACACTATCTCTTGTACCAAAGATGAAACTTGAACTGATGTTTTATGAATAGTTGCAATATTCTTCCCAGCCATATGTTCTTCTTTCCTTTTCTGGTTATTTTTTTCCTCGTGTTCTAAATGTCTTCTTTGCTGGTATCCAGGCAGTATAACCACTAGCAAGTAAATTAATTTTACTCAAATGGACACTTTCCCTGGCCTTTTTTCAAATTTTCTGTTTTATACTGGGAGAGCTCAAACAACCTGTTGATCAGTGCATAGTTAACCAGAACCAGGAAGTCCTACAGATACATACAGTTGTCTTTAGCATTGTCTGTATCCATGCAATGCTTGACATTGCTAAAATTAAATATGTTTAGTACTGATTCTATTCCTGTTATGTTTAGAATTGCTTTCCATATGATTAGTTACTGTGTCTTTTCATATCTACATTTTTAGTAACAGATGAATAAGAATTTCATACTGCCTATATTTCCCCTTCATTTAATCATTTCTGCTAGTATTATTTTTAATTATGCTTTTTCATTCTTTTTATTTACACAGTTTATCTTTGGATCTTTTCTCTTCACCTCCTCTGCAAAACAGGTACTGCCTACTATGATCAAGCTGGTTATCAAAGATAAATATAAATAACTAGATTAACATACAATATTACTAATGAATAATATTTCATAGAAGGGGAAAGAATATGCAGGCTTAACACCACAAAAATCTTTGTCTTTATGAAGTTGTTGAGATTTCAGACAAATACACTAGGCCTCCGCTAATCTTTCTTTGAAACAAGAGTAACCAGACTGAATAAAATACCTTAGCTTTCTCCAAAGAACTTAAATGTTCAACTAGCCTGACTTATCAAAAGTTGCTGAAATAATCTAAGCACTGTTTGAAGCTGACATTTTGGTGTAAAAACACAATTCTACAGTTTAACATCTGAAGACTATCTCTTACCGATTTGCTGTGGTTATAGGATCTGCTCATAACTTTCCAATCAACTTGTCCTGGTGAGGGTCATTGTCATAGCAAAGTGAATAAGACAGACCAGACTCTGCATCAGAAGCAACAATCTCCAGCTCATCCTGTGGCATCTGCAGGTGTTTTAGGTAAGCTGAGTGATACGTCATAATGCTGTTCTGAGGTTCAGCTCTAAAATAAGTTTGTGGTGGGGGGTTGTTACATGGCAGACACGTCAGCTAGTCTCATACTACTAAACATGGTACTCCTAAACAATCAGTTGCTGTCTCAGGACTCTGAATTAATTTCTTATGTAAGAGTAGCAAAGGAAAACAATGCTCACCTCACAGCAAGAGGTTCTCCGGTTCCATCCTCGGCTGGGGTACCTTCTGTGCGGATTCTACATGTCCTCCCTGTGGTCGCGTGGGTTTCCTCCGGGTGCTCTGGTTTCCTCCCACATCCCAAAGACATGCTGTAGGTGGATTGGACACTCTAAATTGGCCCTAGGTGTGAGTGTGTGCATGTGTGTGCCTTCTGTGGAAGGTTGGGTGCCGGGCTGGCAACTCGACGCTGTAAAACTCCACTGCCAATCATGAACAGACAGGTGATCCACTGTGGCGACCCCTAACCGGGAAAAGCTGAAAGAAGAAGAAGAAGCAGCAAAGGAAAGCAATGCTATCTGAAAAAGCAAGTTTTGATCACAAATCCCTACACATGCTCTGACAGTTGTCACATATGCAATTACAAGGCTCTAGAAGAACTGATCAGCATTCTAGATTCTACATTACTGGGAAATAGTCATTCTATGAAAGCAAGAGAGACATGTAGTTAAAATCTAAGCAACTAACCCCAGCAAGAACCCATCACCATACAAAAGGGTCTTCAAATGTCTTGAAAACATGCTTGCAGGTGGATATTAACCATCAGTTACTGAGGCCAATTAAAGTTTGATCAAATCAGTCCCTTCTTTAAAGAACTTAACAGTGGTTTACTCTTTTGTTCAGATGAACCATGTAGGATAACCCTCTGGAAAATTTGTGGCAAATCATTTAATTACTGAGGTTCCTTCTGAATGTTGTTAGGTTACTGCTTTGTGGATTCAGCTTCCAGAATGTTAAGTGCCATTACAGCAACAGTCAGAACATCAACTTCAAAAATAAAACAAAAACAGTTGTTCCTGCAGGGCTGCTCTTCCTGTTGCACCCCCCACACCCCCTGCAAACTACATATATTAACTTAGAGATTGCACTAAAGTGGGGAAAGGGCCAGGTCCTTATCCCCACTGTACCATGTTTACACAATGCATGTTTACTGTTTTGCCCCATACGTCATTTCTGACACTAACGTTTAGGGTTCCACATTATGACTCTCGAAGTTTATGTCATTTATTTTTTAAACAAGAAACATCTTTATAAAATTATCATGTATGACATAGGTTCATAGGTTGGTACTAGGCTATTGGCCATAGGGCCTATGCAAGCCTAGCCATAACAATTCCCTGGATATTTCTTCCCACAATACTTACTTCTCTGGGCCCCTGTCTAGCAGGGCGACTGACATGATCCCCGGGGTGAATTTCCTATCTCCCATCCAATCATCAAGGTTCCTTTTGAAGAGGGCCAATGAAGGCGCTCTGTTTGACATGTATGGGCAGTCTATTCCAGAGTATGGGGAGTCTCTGGGTCAGGAACCTATCCCCCCAGCATGTTTTGTTCATTGTGATGACAAGGTTTAGATCCCTGGAGTATGTGGCTCTGAGGGATTGGGATTTCTTTAAGTGGAGCATGTCCAACAGCTCAGGGTTTGACATGGCCTTGTATGTTAAGCAGAGATCGCCTTTCAGTAGACAATATGCCACAGAGTATAGCTGGAGTTTTTTTAGATGGTCAGCATATGGCATCTGCTTTAGGCCTGTGATTCTTTTAGTGAGGTATTTCTGTGGCCTTTCCAGCTGTTGCAGATGTCTTGTGAGGTACATACCAAACGGGGCATTATACTCTATAATGGGTCTAATGAGGGATGAGTACAGTGGGACAATGACCTCCTTTTTTCTGGATGAAAAGCCCTTAGTGATGAGGTGTGCCACATAGAAGGATTTCCTGACTGTTGTGATGATGTGATTATCGAAAGTGAGACCACTGTCCACCTGTGTCCCTAAGTCTCTCATCACACTTTTGATGTTTAGTGTCCTGGCACATGTGATAATTCATGGGTACATGTTTTTTTCCAAAGGGGATAACTATACATTTCTTGGCATTAAGCTTGAGCCCATGGCTCTGGCACTAGGCATCTGTTTCTGTAAGGCCATTTTGTAGAATATTCACATAATTTGGGGATTCAATAATGGCTCCCAGTTTGCAGTCATCTGCAAACTTTGTTAGCCAGAGTCCCTTATTGTTGGCCTGTACTTCAGAGAAGTAGATGCCAAACAAGAGTGGTCCCAGGACTGAACCCTGAGGTACTCCCCTTGTCACTTGTCTGGAGCTGGATTTGGAGTCAGCTACTTTTACAGTCTGGGTTCTGTCAGTAAGCCAGTTGGCAACCCATCAAGTGACATAGGGATTTATGCCAAGCTTAGTAAGTTTATCTATGATTCCAGAGTGGGGGATGGTGTTGAAGGCCTTGGCGAGGTCCAGATAGGCTTTGTGATCCACCTTACCCTCATCCACGGAGACTGATTAGAAGTCAATTAGATTCTGGAGACAAGATCGGCGCTTCACAAACCCAAACTGGGTGGGGTCCAGTGTTTGAAGGTTGCCACTGTCTTTGTTTATAAGTTCCATGATAATGCGTTCCATGCCCTTGCAAATCAGGCTTGTCAGACTGATGGGACTGTAGTTCCCGGGATCCAAGGTGGATCCTCCCTTGTGGAGCGGGATAACTGCAGTTGTGCGCCACTCAGTGGGCATGAAGCCTGAGGTGAGGCTATGATTAAACATGACACTTAGGTGAGGTGCCAGTTCATTTTGTAGTTCATGTAGTACACAGCCTGGGATGTCATCTGGTCCCACGGATGCTGTATTCTTAGCTTTGGAGAGTGCTGTTTCTACCTATATGGCCGTGATTATCAGACTTTGGCAATCTTTTGGTATTGAGATGGGCCCTTTAGGGGGTGAGAGGGGGGTGAAGTTGGCACTAAATCAATCTGCCAGGATATTGGCAATATCCTTGGGATCAGTATATTTAATGCCATTCTGTTGTAGCTCAGAGCAGATCTGAGCATTGCCATTTAGATTCTTGGCATAACTATAGAATGTCTTGTGGTTGTCTTTGGAATCTTTGGCAATTTTATTTTTGTAACTAGCTTTTGAGGATTTTATGAGGGATCTCAGCTTCTTACTGAGGCTGGTGAGGGAGTTTTTTGCATACAGGGATTTCCCTCTATTCTGCAACAGTTTCTTCCTTCTGTTGTATAGTTTGTTTATAGCAGGGGGCCATCAGATTGGCTTCCGTTTTTTGGAGAAGAGCATCTTGGTTCTATTTGGGATGGCACGATTCATGCACGAGTGGATGTGCTCGTACAGTGCCTTAGTGTAGGATTCTGCAGTCGAACTTCCAGATCCTGTCTGCGTGGGTGTTGTGAAGTTTGTCATTTCTGACTTCAGTAGCTTGAAGTTGGCTTTGGAGAAGTTTTTTAAGGAGGTTTCCTTACTGGGGGGAGAGGATGGGATGTGGATGTCAAGGGTGATTTGCTTATGGTCAGACCTGACCAATGAGGGGGTGACCACTGGTGTGGAGCATCTATCTCCCATGCTGGTAATGACCAGGTCTAAGATATTGGAGCCCCTGGTGGGACAATGGATTTGTTGATCCAGGGTGTTGGAATTTATGAATTCCAAAAAACAAGTAATCTCCGTGGTATCCCCGAAGTCTCAAAACAACCCACTAAAGTGTAGTGGGTCTAAAAACAAAACAGTGTAAGAAACTTCTCTGTGTGGAAGATTTTCAGTCCATATATTTCTAGTTAATCACTGTATATTAATCAGATCAGACAATAGTAGTAGAAGTAGTGAACATAAACTCGTCAAGTCAAAAAGTAATAATAGAAAATATATAATTCTACAGCATTACTAAGTTTTCGAAAGTAATCCAAGCAAGGCAGGCAGTCTGTTTCCAGTCGAAAATCCTTTATTAAGTACACAGACAAGTGATCCAAGTAAAACAAAAATAGAGCAATAATTTCCTCGCAAGCTTTCTAAATATACATACTTTTTATCAGGCATGGGAGTGGTTTATTGTGCTGTAAAACAAAGTGTTATTGGTACACATGTTAAATTCACATCCCTTCCCCCATCAGTGTGACATTCGAGCTGGTCCTGCCCTACCTAGTAGCTGTCATAATAATATATAGCCCTAATGTACTTTAATGGTACATCTTATTTAACCAAATTATTAAGTCTGTGATTTTATACAAGGCGATATACTACATGGCTGGAAATATATCAACCTTAGTTCATTTTGTGATCAAAAATTATATATAAATATACACATATACATTTTGCATGTAAAAATCAGTTTCTATTTTCATAACCTATTGTTAACAAAGATCGCTTTCGTCCTTCTAGACTTCTTCAGATCTGTGTACAAGAACCCTAAAAACCTATATAATTGTATAATTAGTTAGTATTGTTATTACCATCATTTTGAATAAAGTGGAAAAAAGAGAACCAGAAAAAAGTGAACCAGAAAAAAAAATAAAAAAAATAAATTAACCCTGAACCTTCCACTGGAATACTGTCTGTTCCCACAGAGTTTCCTGTTGATTGATTATATATCATCACTTCCATTGTATCCACTCCTTCTTAGCTGTTACTTCAAACAGGTTTATAGGTTAGTTATATAGTACACTTAGTAAGAATAACTGATGTAAGAAAATTTGAGGGGGACCCATGCATGGGATAAGGTATTTAGTTGCTGCCTCTACCCATTAGTCATACAGGGGCCAGTCCTGGAGTAAATTTTGTTTCTTATTCACAGACACAATTAATGAGCTTTGTTTTACATGGATGGGGAGTTTGTTTCAGAATAGCAGTATCCTCTGTGAGATTTATCTGTCTCTCCAAATCATTTTGCTGGCCTTGCTGAAGCAGTTTAGATCCCTATGCTGATTATTTCTGATGCCATTTTACTTTCTCAAATACAATAGTATTGCATCAGTATTGGGTCGCAGGATACTTTTTTTGCCACACAGGTGACCTGTTAGCAATCTGAAGGATGCAGGGCACAGTGACAGGACAATGAGTTGGTCCATATAAAACATATTGTTTAGGTCTTGTATCCTTTTAGTAAAGTATCTTTGTGGGGATTCCAGTTGATGCATGTGTCTGGACAGATACATGCCAAAGGTGGCATTATACTCAATGACTGTCCTAACAAGAGATGGGTGAAGGGGACAGTGACATACCTAAATCTAGACAAAATCTCTTTGTTTATAATCTGTGCAATGCATAATAACTTAGCTGAATGAAAGTTAGGGCACTGTACACATTTACCCAAATCCCAGACAAGTGGGTCAGCTCTTAGGGGTGTGTTGTTAATGTGTTAGTTCATCAGAATAGATGACTTCCAAAGGATAAGATAATGCATTTTTGGCATTTAGTTTCAGTTAGTGATTTTTTACACCAGTTATTTATTTGGGAGAAACCTTCCTACAGGTTGACAAAGTCATTTGGGGATTCAGTGACTGCCCTTTGGTATTAGCTTTAACTTCAAAGAAGGAGATATAAAACAAATGAGGTGCCAACACATAATCCTAGGGGAGTCTGCTAGTGACTGGTCTCCTTTTGATGTAGCTTATCCTATTTTGATATCCCACATCCTATCTGTGAGCTGGCTGGCAATCCACTGGGTGACATAGGGGTGTTTATTCCCAGCAAATTTAGTTTTTCTACTATGTGCGAGTGGAATAATGTGTTAGAAGCTTTCATCATATCAAGGTATGTGTTATTCAATATTTAACTTTCATCCATACCAGGTTAAGTAAGCAAAGCCTGCCCTTGATGAATCCAATCTGAGACAGGTCCAATGTTTGGAGGTTCCATATGTCATTAGCAATTAGTTCCATGGTAAGTCTTTCTATAGCTTTGCATGTGAGGCTGGTCAGACTTATTCATTCTGTTCCAATCCTGGCATAGTTGTGCCTTCTTTAAACATTTCTAGTTGTACCTTTTCTTTGTTTTCTCATGCCTCTACTATGCACCTATATTCTTAAAACTTCTGAGATATCTCTAATACTGCTATTGGATGCCTACTTAATTTCCTGCAATAGGACCCTTATGTTTAGCAACACCTTTCTACTTTCTGCTGACCAAGTCTTTCCACTAAAAGATTTTGTGCATGGATTAATTATCAAAATATCATTGTTCAACTACTCTCATGTTTCTAAACTCATACACGTTAACCAAATTCTCCTTTATTTTTGCCTTTAGCAATCTACAATTGTTGTTCTTTTTCTGTAATATTCTCTTTATTCTGAAATACTTTAATCTGTCAACCCATTTAAATAATTTCCTGTTACTTCTTTGTCATATGTCTATATCTTATTATACCGTTTTTAAACCACATCTTAATTGTATCCCATTCACTAGTTATTCCTTTCCAGAAATTTCTGTCTTCCCTAATAACTCTGGAGTAATTTCTACCACAAATTTTCTAAATTCCATTCCTTTAAATAAACAGGCACAAAAGTGCCAGTATCTTATTTTTACTTAATTACTCTACATCTTTACCTTAGTCTTTATTGGTGCAAGATCTGAAATAGTTATTGGATGTGCTCCAAAACTTTCAAATAAATACCAATGCTCCTGAGAAGCAATTTCAACCCAGTCTAACCCATCTACCTTGAGGAAAGTATGTCAGTTCTGTCTGGGTTCCTGCTAGTTGGTTCACATCTTCCATTCTAAATATTCTTATGTTTGGCAGACACATGCAGAAGGGGATGTTATATAGGATAAATGGCTTAATTAGATCTGAACATAAGGAGAACAGAATGCCTATAGAATATGTCTTTGGAGATTAAATGGTCAACCAAGAAGGATTTTAACTACTGTGGAGACATTGTGATCAACCGCCAGTGATTAATTTACATAGATGCCCAAGTACATGATGAAAATACCAGTATGGAGCGGTGTGTTGTTTATATGATACAGGGTAGAAAGGTTTTGTTTACCAACTACAATTATGCTACTTTTTCAGCATTTAGGATAATTTTCCTTACATCACATGTTGGTATGGTCTAGCCCTTGCTGGTATATCAGAGTGTCACTGGGCAAACAACCAGTTTTCAATCACAGAACTTTTGATTATATATCAACAAAATAAATGCAGAAGAGGAGATAGGCCTAAAGTACTGCTTGTTTAACCTACAGTTTATTATGTAAAAACAAAACATGAGGCTTTCGCCCTCGTCAGAAGTTTGTCAGATATAAGTAACAAGAAATATATACTTTTCTATGTCATGTAAATTACAATGAGTGCAATAATGCAAGAGCATATAAACAGATCACATTCAGTGACAGTGACTGGAACAGTGGTTCATACACAGTTTGCTTTTTATTGTGACTGGTGCTGTTTACTCCCTAACTAAGAACAAAGTCACTGTATCTGGTTAACAGTGTGCTAGGTATAGTATCAAATAAGAAAGTAAACATCTAGTCCTGCATTTCTGTTATATTACTATGGTAAATAATAAAAAAGATGGTAGTGGGATTCATTTCTGTGTGAAATACTGTGATGGAAGGGGGGCACATGGTGGTTATCCAAACTCAAAAAAAAAATGATCCTGCCAAAGGCAGAGGTGTAATTAGGACTTATCAATTGTGTGCAAGTCTAGGAAATATATGAGAAAAAGAATAAAGGTAATTGTTCTCCAGGTTGGTACTAAGAGAAGCTAAAAGAAAAAAGAAATGTGAAGATGTGTGTGTGTGTGAAAATTCCCAGGTTCAGAGCACATAGGGGAGGGGAGGGGAAATGGAAGAGGTCAGAGATGGGCCAAACAAAAGGACAGAGTCAAGACAAACCAAAAACATATGCTCTTGTACAAGTAGTTTTCCTTTTTATTGGTGTGTGTGTGTGTGTGTGTATGTGTATATATAGATATATATATATATATATATATATATACATACACACATACCCGGCCTTAGGCATAGCCCAACTAGGCAGGTGCCGCTCTACAGGGGTGTTTTTCTATTAATCTGGATGATATAGGTAGAACAGGATGGGAGCACCGGGTGGTGTTGGGGGGTGCTATGGAGACCTTTTGCAGGCCATACATATATCAAACAAAGTGAACAGCAATTTCTTTGTGGAGGGATTCCCCAGAATGGACTTATCTGCCAGAAAAAGGAGCTGAAGTGATAGATATTCCTCTTGTGAAGCCTGTAACCTGCTTCTTTATTATTAGGCAGTAAGAAAGTACTGAATATTTCCCACTCTAACTGCTGATTTTACCTCCTCAGTGCTGTCCAATCAGAAGTCAGAGTAGAAGTATAGAAGGGAGCCACAGCTTTTGAAGCTACCCAATTGTTGTGTCTTCAGCAAAACACAACCCATATAGCCTAAAGGCTAATGCATCAGTAGGAATGATGAACATTTTTTTCATATTTATGCAAATATCTCAAACAATAAGTACCCATAAAGGATCTGCCTATTACAATAGGAAAGTTTAAGTCTGGTTAGCAAAAGTACTGCTGATACCACTGATGGTATTCAGAGCAACAGCATATATTGTTACATGGAGCATTGCATTGAGCGGTGACACTAAAGGAGAGAACACTTCAGAGCCTGACTGACAAATAGTGCAGTATGTGTAGTATGGAAATTACCTCAGTGACATGCAAATGATTGTTAACATGATAATGACTGCCACCACTGTATACAACTAACAAAATCAAACATGGTACAGTGATTCAGAAGCGTGCAAAAATTATTCAGATGAGTACATGGCAATCATCCGTTCTGAATGTCAGCCTTTTTTGATATACAGAAGCTTCAATCATGTTACAATGTTAGGAAGAGCATCACTGTTAGCAAAACAGCATGCCTTAGTGGCTGCCTTTGGACCCAGTGCAATGTTACTCATAGACCTCCACCTGCACAGCAGACAGGCTCACCACAGGCTAATATATCGTCACATCCACGACCAGGACATTGTTAACCACTGTCATGTGGATAAAGACATCACACAGGAGTTATCAGATATATGCCATCCTCATAAAATCAAGGGGAATGAGGGGAATGCCCATTCAAGTGGATAAGGCTGGTGTAGCATTAACTATCCTGATTACTGGAATCTTGAAGATGGTTTGTGTAGCATTAACCATTCTTATTACAGGGATCTTCAACATGATTGTCATAGCATTAACAGTCCTTACTGTGGAGATCTTAGACATGGTTTGTGTAGCATTAACCATATAATGGAACTTTCAGCATTTGACAATGGACACTTTATTTATTTAGCAGGTGTCAATTTCAGGAATCCTACATCTGTTCCTTGATGTGATACTGCAATATTTGATGGAACATAATTGGTTTCCATAGAAAGCACAGAGGAAAACCACCACTATGTCACAACTTGTATCCCTGAGATTCTTCAGGTAATGGCTGCACCCACATTAATTACAAGCTAGGCACTTCCTGCCCCATGTGGCTCCTGGTACAGCAACTTGACTGACTTCCAGTTTACCATCCGCCAAGTCATGAGCAATGCATAGTGTATTTAAGTGTCAGTGCACCAATCAGACAGCTCCCATGAGTCCCATACCTAGCAATGACTACCAGATGTTTTTTGTTAAAGGCAGTACTGAAACTTAATTACCCCAATTCTCCATCATTATCTCAGGTTTAGGTGATATGTGTGTGCACCCTCTACTTTTAGATTTGCTGACAGTGCCACTGTGTTGGACTGTATCATTTGCATGATGTCATGACTATCAGCCACAAATGACCTGCTGAAATCAAGCTTGTTTCAGCACTGTTGTGCTAGATCCTCTACCAGTCTTGGAACTTAGGAGTCACTCCTCACTATGTATCCCTCAAACTACTAAGGCACTTACCTGTTAATTAACTACTTCTTGCAGTACAGAGATTGAATCCCTTAGCCCTCATTTGCCTACTGTGTGATCTTGAGAAAGTCACAACCAGATTTTGTTTAAGGGAATTTGTTCTAGGATCCTCAGTTGTCTACTGCAATGAATGCCTTGTAACTATCAATAAACCTTAATTCTAGTTGTGTACACAGCCTATGGGCACAAACACACCCTGTGGTACAGCTTGTCATTACTGCAGCCTTGATGTACCTAGAGAAAGTTATGCAAATGTGTCTTTCTGAAGTAATTCAGAGTAGCATCTCACTGTCTATAACTAATGGAAAATTCTACTACTAACCTGGTGTATCCCCCTCTACTAACACCTGGGCAGACGGCAACAGCAGAGCTCCCACATCCAAGCTACTGTATTTTATAAGGGATATCAAGACATCTTCCACCTCCATAATGCCACTATGATGGTGGTCCACTCCACTGTGGCCAACCTACCTCTGGAAATTCTCTGTGTCTTTGTCTTGGCATGGAGTATCATATCAGTGATTTTTTAACATACCTCTGAACACTACCTGTCCTGACCTGTAATCTGTTTCCTGTTAGGGTGACTGCCCCATTAAAGGGCTGCAACATGTCCTACTATGTAATTTGTTGCCTATGAAGGTGACCCCCTCCCACAGTATGTCAGTCTCCTGGATTGTGATATGCTATTCCATACACTCCTCTGCTCAGTAACAGTCCCTGTCACAGCAAGGACAAATGTATGCTCCTTGCACTCCTGAGGCCTATTACCAGTAGTCTTGTCAGCTTTCAGCTTGCCTATATGTCAGTACACTCTGTTATCTTCTACATTCTAATTCCCCACTTGCTTACTCTGTTTCTCTTGTGGACTCCCATTATATGGTGACAGCAATTTCTGTCATAATAAAACAGATCTCGTAGTACATTAATTAATGATAGTGTGGTCATTTCCTTCTGAATGTTTCCATCCACAGTCAGAGCTTCTGTGATTGTGTCTACTCAGTCCTGGGCTGGGAGGTTATTTGCACAATGCACATATGTGCAGCCACTGTGAGGCCCTTATTACCTGGTGGCACTGGTGTTCCTTTGCATCATGCAACCATACTGCCTTACTATGCTCATCATGTGGTGTCCACAAGTGGCCATGAACAACAGGCTATGATTTTCTCCCTTTTTTCTCAATTACTGAGATGACATAGCTTCTTCAGGAATTAATTTTTGCAGGCTCCAAGCTAGTAAAGCCAGGAAACAAGCATCTTCCTTCACTTCTTGTGCAAGGGTCATTGGGAGTGCCTGCTGGGAGAGTATGATGACTGTCCACATAAAACTAATGTCTGGAACCAGCTTGATAGGCTACTAAGGGATGCCACTGTCATTACCCCATTTGGACAGCAGTGCCAGCACAGGTACAACAGGCAGCCAGCTTTTTACTATAAACATTCTGTAATGGTATGGCACTGTATATTCAAGCTTACCTTCCTTTAACTGCCTCCTGTTTCAGGGTTATGCTGGCCTGATTACTGATCATTTTATTTTTCAGCAACCATACAGATTGAAGATAGTGGATAGCCTATCAAAAGAGACATTACAGGCTCTCCAAGTAGCAGAGTAAATTTACTGCTGTCTGCAATTTACTACTTTAATAATGTCAAAATCATGTACAAATTTGTTGTATTTTTTTCTCACTATTTAGAGATCTTCATGCGGAACTGCCACCAAAACTTTGCACCAGCCACTATATATGCTGCTAGGTTCCCAGGTCTGATTTCTCTGCAGAGTACTGTAAAAGTTGACCTGCGGGACTTACTGGTGTTCACTGTGACCACATCTCAGGAGGGGGAGAGGGTGAAAACACCTCCTCTGGGAGTGGTCCTGAGTAGTATTTCTGAGTCGCACAGCAGATGGTGTGTCACTGGTATCTAGAGACCCATAATGGCACTGCAGCACATTGAACCAAACAGCGGGCTCTATCTATCAGGCCACCAGAGGTGGCTTCCAACCATCATGTCTGTTATTGAGCGCATTGACTGTGGGCAAAACAGACCCACCCTATCTCCATAACTGCATTCTCCTTCCTTGTGTGTCATTAAAAGCCCCACTCCTCTCCACTACCAGTTGTCTACCCTCTACTAGTCTACATCACTAGACTTTTGCCATCCCTTTCGTCATTACCTCTGCTGTCCGTCTCTTTTGGCATTTGTGCATTTTATGTCTGTTTTGCCTACCCCTACTCTCATCCAAGCACTTGCTCCTGGAAAATGGGTACCTATCAAGCAAATATATATACATATATATATATATATATATATATATATATATATATGTATATATATATATATATATATATATATATATATATATATACACACACATATATATATATATATATATATATATATACACACACACACACACACATATATATATATATACATATATATATATATATATATATACACACACACACACACACACACACATATATATATATATATATATATATATATATATATATACACACACACATATATATATATATATATATATATACACACACATATATATATATATATATATATATATATATATATATATATATATATAGGAGCGCTACAGCATCCTGAAAGCCCAAAATCCTGAAGACTAAAATCCTGAAAGTTTAAAATCCTGAAAACTCAAAATACTGAAAACACACAGGATACTTATTCCAGCACAAGTACATACAGAAAGAAATAAAACGCATATTCCTGTTCTAAAAGTATAAGCAGGGGGGCAAGCCCCCCTGCACCCCCCCATGTGGGGGGATGCACCCACCATACCCCCTGCTACTTAAATATATCAACTCCAAAACTGCACTTAGTGTAGTGAAGTGCAATCTCAGAGTTGATATATTTAAGTAGCAGGGGGTGTGGAGGGTGCAGCCCCCCACATGGGGGGTGCAAGGGGGCTTGCCCCCCTGCATATAGTGGAAGGGTAATATGTTATATATAGTACATGTGTAAAATATAGTAAGTGTTGGTATCTGTGTGTTTTCAGGTTTTTGAAATGTCAGGATTTCGGGCTTTCAGGATTCTGTAGCGCTATATATACACACACACACATATATATATATATATATATATATATATATATATATATATATATGGGGCTACTGTATAACTTCGAAAACACACATCTTCGAAATTAGACAGCAGACCCACACCTTCACAAAAGTCCACTTAAGCGAGAATGCCCTTCTGCCAACATTGGTTCAATGAACCGATAAAAAAAAACTACAAAACATTGTTTTTGCAGGAGGGCAATCCCCCCTGCACCCCCTCATGTGGGGGTTTGTGCCCCCCACACCCGTCTACTTAAATATACCAACTCTGAGATCACACTACAGTGGGGAAACACGTAAACTCCCTTTCCCCACTGTAGTGTGCTTCGGCACCCATGTTCCATAACAGTTCATTGAACCGTTCTACGCAGAAGTGCACTTTCGCGAAACCGAAATGCCACTGTTTGTTTTTGAACAATGGATTTTCTGTGTTTTCCAGTAGACCCATATATATATATATATATATATATATATATATATATATATATAGGTTCACTATGTAATCCCGAAATATTGAAATCACGAATTTCAGTATTTTGAAATAACATAGCCGAACACACCAAACACCGAAACCTGACAACCGTGAAATTCAAAATCTCGACAGTACACTACAGATACAGCACACACAAACACATACACACAACTTCCACCCAACTCAAATAAAAAATCCTACACTACAGATAAGCAGGCAAGCCCCCCTGCATCTCCCACTACTTATATATACTAACTCCGAGATCACACAATCAGACACACAAAAGTAACTCCCTCGCACACACACATCACAGTCACATTACACACCGACATACACTAAAGCCCCTAACCAACACAAATACACATACATACCCAAACTCACATCTTACCATTCACACACAACACCAGAAGCGCTAATTCAAAATCTCCGTCATTCGGGATTTTGAATTTCGCACTTCTGGTGTTCCAGAATTTCAAGACTTTGCTAATATAATTTCGAAATACTGAAATATATATATATATATATATATATATATATATATATATATATATATAAAATGTGGTGTGTTTCTGTGGAATAAAGTGAATTGAAGTGTGTTGAGCCGTCCGTGGGTTTTTATTGTTTTGCCTGAAAAGCTGCTTCATTTTGTGGATTACAAATATATATATATATATATATATATATATATTTATATATATATGCATGCTCTTATTCCAAGTCTATCATCCTTCATGTTGTCCTTCTGTGTGTTCCTCTTCCTAGCTCATCCCAATGATGAAATGTATGCCATTTTGCTGTGATGCCTTTCTATGGGCTGCTGTGAGTGCTTATGTTGAAGGTATGCTGCATTGTCAGTGTGAATGCGCATAGTGTCAGGCACACCACATTAATCTTATTTTTCCACCCACAGCATAACCTTTTTAGCAGCATGATTACTCCAAGTATTGTACCCAAGATGTTTTTCTGTGCAGGTATGTTTCCAGCAATGCATTGTTATGCACTCATGCATCAGAAGATTAGCAGTGGGTGCACTTCTTGCTCCCTACTACACAGAAATAGGAGGTGGAGTAATGTTTCTTTCTGAAGAGCAATAGACAGCACACTCATCTTTGGTGCAGAAGGCTGTAGATTCTATTCCCGCACCACGTAGATAGACAGCTACACTGCAGTGCAGCATACGAGGGGTGATGTACTCCTAAGTGTCTACAAATAAAGTCAAACTCGTGGACGAAATAAGGCTCTTTCCAAAAACTTCACCAACACTTTAATCCACAAAAACACGTTTGAACCAACACCAGAAACACTCCATTAAGCAGGTCAAATAAACGCTGAATATCCACACTGCGTTTTCGTTTACAACACTTCCTCAGAAAAAACAGAATGAATTTCAAACTCTAACTTACACTCTTAAATACTCATCCTAGCAATCTTAATTGGTTAATGAACCATTTAACAATCATTTAATTACATACATTCCTTTAAAAAACATCTTACAAATTAGAACATTATCTAAAATAACCTTTTACATAAATACTATCTTTTATTATGGTTAAATGAATACACATCTACAACTTCTAAACCTTTTTAAGAAAACTAATAAAAGTTCTTGATTTCATACAAGCTAATAACACATATTTATATAAACCTTAACATTTTATAAAAGTTTAAAAGTTTAAAAACTTTAAAAACTTTAAAAACAGCACCATCTACTGATGAAAAGGGAAAAATCTTTTATAGGATTCTTCATAGCTTAGCTGCTCTCATTTTTAATACAGGGGCTATGGATATAGTGTCATTCAGCCCAGGTGGTTTATTAGCCTCTAAATCCAATTGCCATAAGAGTTCCCTATACTCTATAGACTATAGATGTTTCCCAAGGGTTTGACTTTTTTTTGTAGAGGTTTGTTTTTCGTCACTTGTCTCCATACTCCTAAGTGTACTGTCATTTAGATGAGAAGTTAAACTAAAGTCCCATCTGCTTGAGTTGGTATTAGTTCAGGTGCAAGCAAAAGATCCCACTGTACCTACTGAAAAGAATACAGATCCTTTATTTATAAACAAAAGTACTGTTATATATAATACATTGATATATTTACAAATATTTACAAATTTGCACGTAGATATGCAAATCTGTTTACACACATTCATAATTTCCCTAGAAATCATACTAAATGTCCACCACTATTAGACCCCCACTCCTTTTTCAATAGCCACAATCTGATTTTACTTAATATTGTTGCTAAAATTCATTTAGCATTAAACAATTTAATTTATTCTTTCATTTCATATAACGAAGTAACTCTTATATATTCATTTTACTTCTATTCTTACAATACCCACATTTAATCATATCCATATTTATTTTATCCACTTTTATATCTTCGAAAAAAATCTTCTTTACAAAATTTTCCCCATTACTTTTCTGCTCTTTTACATTTCAAAACCATGTGTTCTGTAGTTGTTCCTTCTTGGCAATGTAAACATATTCTAGTACTTTTCTTTTTATATGACATATTTCCTTTTACTGGCAATTTATCTATTATCAGTCTCCACAAAAAATCTTGATGTTCAGCTTCCTGATTATATTCTTTTTTTCTCATTTTTATAGCTTTAATTTTTTTTCATCTCTTAGATCCTCCCATGGTTTTACTATTACATTCTTACACACTACTTTTCTATCTTCTTCTATATCCACATTTTTTTTTATTTTCCACAAAAATATTTTTTTTAACATTTTATTTCTTCATTTATACACTTTGTTTCTCCTTTACTCTTTTTTACTGCATCCCAACATGTATCATACTTATATAATTATATTACTAATCTCTAATCCTTTTCATTTATCCACTTTAACACTTTGCACAAATTTAAGGAAGCACCATATACCACTGGGTTAATTAACTCTAAACCTCCTTCCTCGTTATTTATATACAAAACTAGCCTTTTTACTGGGTTTAATCTAGAAATGAAAAAAAAAATGTCTGCAACAAGTCCTTTTCAAATACTGTTGGAAACATAAAAGCATTTGCTAAGTAAGCTATTTTCCACATCTGTACTGAATTTATCAAATAAGCCTTTTTATTAAATGATAATCAATATGTTCTCCAGAAAAAAAGACATGTTTGTTTTAGGTCTTCTGTTGTTTTCCCCATTTAATTCTACTTACACGCTTATTCCCAAATTTTATACCTAACACAGACATGTAATTAATTGTAAAATATATATCCCCTATCTTTACTATATCATCTAAACCTTTACTATTCTCTTTATTCAAAGTCATCCCTATCACCTCTAGATACTCATTTGTGCAACTCACTTATTTTATCCAAATTTTGTTTTTTACAATTATAATGTCATCTGCATATGTTAACATAATTGGAATTCTTAACCCTTCAGGTGTTACATACCCTGCCTTCTCCATTTTGTAATTTATTTCATGTACTATCACATTCATAATTAATGCAAAGAGTACACAGCTCATTGGACATCCCTGTCTTACACCATGCTTCATACATACCTCTTGGCTTAACTAGCCATTAATGGGTATTTTTACTTTATTATTACTATATGCTGACATACATAATATCCTAACTTTCTAACTTATATTACATTCTTTCACTATTACATATATAAGATTTCATGTCAATTGTATCAAATGCCTTATTAAGGTCTCCTATCATGATTTTTGTTTCTTATTTTCTAGTCATATCATCATCCACAGTTTCTCTGACCATCATTAATAATTCTTGACAATCCTTCTCCTTTATACTATACATACTATCTTCCATAATATTTTCCATTTTCATTTCAAATATCGTTTGCATTATTTTCATAAAGATCTTATAATCATTATTATTCAGTGCCAATGGTGTCCAGTTTTTAACTGTCTTCAGTCTTCCTTTTTCCATATGAATTATTTATATATAAAACCTTCATTTACTCATTCATTCAAAATTTTTAAAAATATTCTTTTTTTTTTTTGCCTATCATACTCTATTCTATCTGGTCCTGCAGCTGAATCTATATTTACTTATCCTAATATTTTATATAGCTCATTTAAAGAAATCTCCTTTTCCAGCTCTTTATTCTCTTTTTCTGATAACTTTTTACTTCCCATATTTTTACTACCTTCTTTTTAATTTACACATTTATTGTAGATATTGTACTGCACTATTCATAATCTTTTCTTGAGTTCCTTCTATTTCTTTTACATTTTTTTTATTTCTCTCACTAGACTACCATCTTCCTTTACTAATCTGCTTATGAAACTCAATACTTCTCTTTTCCTTTCTAAAAATATCTTTACTTATATAAAAATTCTACCATTTTTTTCTTGATTTTTTTCATATTTTTTCTTTGCCAAAGTACTTTCTACTTAAATCTTCCAATGCATTGTTATATGTAATTTAATAATTTTCTTTTTCTATTTTTCTCACATAATATTGCCACTGTAAAAAAAAAACATTTCTTATATTTTTCCTTAAACATCATTCACCATTTGGACCATTTTTTATAAAATGTTTTCACAGTAATATGATCTTTCCATAACTGCATTACTAATTTCTTTCCTTCTTCATTCAATTGTTTCATATTTATCCTTTTTATTCCTTTGAATATTTTTATATACTCCTTGTTTTCCTTCACCTCAAGGCATATTGCTAGTTGATCTCTCAAAGCATATTGCTAGTTGATCAGAAAGTCCTGTTTCAGCTACCTCCCCTTCTCCTATAACTAAACCTTCTGATACTATAAAATAATTTATTTCAGATCTAAACATACCCCTTTTGCAAGCCCATGAATTTTTGTCCCAAAGTTTTAACTTACCACAGCGTATAACTTCTAACATTTTTCTTAAATCATTTCCTTTCTTTTTACGCTTGCCTCTGATTTCAGAATTAAAGCCTCTTGTTATAACATTCATATTTATCACTACATAGTCTAAAATTTGATTAAATAACCTTTTTCCTTTCTTTACAGTTAGGATAAGAACATGTTATACTTCTATATACTTGTTCTTTCCATTTTAAATCTAAAATGGGTAATCTTTCCCTTTTTGCTAACGTTACATCTAATATCTTTACTGAATTTCTACAGAATACAGCTATTCCAGAACATCTCTCGTTTTTGAAATTTCAGATTATCTTTCCTCTTCATATTTCTATGTTTCTAATCTTTATTTGTCAAAAATCTTGTCTTCCAATATAATTACATCTACATGACATGTATTATACTACTCCAAAACCTCTATTCTTATTATTATATTTTAATACTATTCATATTTACAGAAACCACTCTAAAATTTTCATTTCTCCTTTTCCTTAGAATCATGGTTTCATAGGTTCATAGCTAACTACTAAGCTAGCTTTCTTAATATGCTATTCTAAGCCTAGATAATTTCCCACAAAGGTGAGAATCAAACACTGTACCTTGTGTGTGCAAGTCCAACACCTTAACCATTACACCAAACTCCAGTTAACTGTATAGATTATGTTTCATCCATTCCATTTCTTTTTTCTTTTGTACTTATCATTTTAATTTTTTTTTCTGTATTTACCCTTTTACTAATATATTTTTTTACTACCTCCCAGTCTATGTCTTCATCACTTATTTCAGAACCTTCTTCTATGTCCTCCTTATTATTCTCATCTAAGTTTTCTTCTATTTCCACTACTTCTAAAAATTCTTCTCTTTGATCATTTGATTCTCTTTCTTTTTCCTTACTTTTTTCATTTTAATTTTTTTTTTTGCATCATGTCCCATTTCCTCACAAATACAACATTTTCTTTTGCCACAGTCACTTTTCAAATGTCCTTCTTTTTCATAAAGAAAAACATGTGAGTTGTCCCCAGTATTGTATGATACGCTGTTTCCCTTCTGCATTTATCATGCTTGGTATATGTATAATTTTTTCTCTATTTTTAATACAATATTACAATCCCAGCCACCAGTCCATAAATCCCCTTTTGTCATAAACCTTTGCAATTTCCAGTACTTCTTTACATAAACATTTTCACATGGTCTTTCAAAGTCTCTCTTTCTGTCTCTGTTTGAAATAGTACATGAATTATTTTTGTTCCCCTGTTAAATGTGTTTATCACAGACACTCCAAGGGTTGCAGTCTTACTTTTTTTCATATTTTCCAAAAAAAATAAATACTCATTGAAAAACTATCTCAAATATAAATGTCATAAAATGTCTTTTTTTAATAAGAGTAAATGCTCTTACCTCATGCGCTTTATCACCCAAAGGAGCTATTAAACTGTTCCACACTTCATACTGGTCCATTTCTTTGTCTTTTTTATTTGAATCCTTACTACATATTTTTGTTTTTCATTTTCATCTGCCTTCTTTTCTGCTACTCCACTTTTCCCTTCTTTTACTTTCTCTGCATACGTTTTTTTTTCCATCCCACCACTATTCTTTCAGGACTGTTTCCACACACCCCCCCTTTGTATTTTCTCCATAATGTCCCCCAAGGAAACATCTCCTTCATTTTCTGGCTCACGCTGCACCACCATTTTCTTAAAGTAAACCATCCTGCAACCTTCCCTAATGTAGGCTTGTAATTATACATCCATCATTTGCCGACTCATCTCCATCAAACAAATTTCTTTGAAACATCCCTTCAGAATACTACACACATTCTCTGTTCTTGAGATTTGCTTTCACTCCATTTCTCTAACCACCCCATCAACACAGTCTCCATTTGCCTCTCTGTTTCTCCGGCCTACCTCTGTGCCTGGAAAGCAAACAGTAAGTGCTCCTGCAAAATGGTCGCACATGCAGCTATTAGCAGTAGGAGATGTTCCCCAACACCCTGGACAAATTTCTCCAGTAGAAATTCCACCTCGGGTCTCCCCTGAAAACACCCTACCAGCCTAGTGCGGCCAACCCAGTCAATGAAGGAAAGATAGATAGATAGATAGATAGATAGATAGATAGATAGATAGATAGATAGATAGGTTTTTGTGCTAGTATACAGGTCAGCAAGCTCATGCCTGGTGCCCTGCAGAGTTCTACAGCAGCAGAGAGACAAAAGAGAGACTTTGGAGTGATTAAGTATCATTTTTCTGCATTTTCTTGCTACCTTTAGCTAACTCCGCCTAAAACGCCAATTTTCTAGAGTTTCTATGATTTAATAAGCTTGTTTCAGCTACATATAGTACTTATTTTACTGCCTGCACTTTAAAGTAATTTTTGTGTTTAAATTACCTGTTTAACTGTAGTGTGATAGCCATTTCTGTGCATTTAAAGTATTTTGTTTTATTGTATCTGCTTTATTTTCTGAAAAAAAACTTGTTTTCCCACCTTTCTAAGCTAGTACAGTCCAGTTTTCAGGTTAGTGCTGAATTCAGGCCTGTGTTACAAGTTTATGTGTTTGCTCATACCTTACTTAGATAGAAGGAAGTTTCTCTGTTCACTGTGAGAGAGGGAGCTTTGAGCAGCCTATCTGTCCCTGGAGGAGTGGTTTCAGTCCAGATATTAGTAGTTTATTGGCCATTTTGGTCTAATTTCTCTCTCTCTCTCATTTCCCTGCTATAAAACATGCATTTGCATGGTTTTGTACTCTGGGCAGTGCTGGTCAGCTAGGGTACAACTATTACCAGCTCCACAAAGTCTACTCTTCAATTTTTCCCTTGGAACTACACATACTTTCAACTTAAGCACTCAAACCATTCACTTCTCATCCCCGGCACTTGCTCAAAACTCATAGCAAGCACTAATAAACCTTAGCACTAGACCCCCCCTATACTGTAGAGAAGCATAAGGCTCTCTATTCGACCTTACCAGCCAATCAGTAAAACAGTTCACTCTACCTATCCAGGCATGTCCAAAGGGCAGTTTCAGGTGTACTCTCCAGTCCAACTGGTGAATCTGGGCATTTTGAGGCAATGTTACAATTGCCTCATGTACAAAGACAACCCTCTCCTCCTTCCACCAAACACTAATACATGCAAGAGATGCAATTATACAGCCAAACTGGAGGCTAAGCTCTCTCAATCCAAGACTAGACCAGGCAGTCCAGAGTTGAAGGGAATTACTTGCATCACACCACCAGTCTCACATAGACCTATGAAACCAGCACCAGCAAAAAAAAAAAAACATATAAAAACACGAAAATATACTTGGAGGCTCTAAATAAAAATCTGCAAAAGCAACAGAGACCTCCAAAGCAGACATCCAAGCAATCCCAAGCCCCCCAACACAAACCATGAAACACATACTTCACAAAACCAGTGTGCCACACAATCACAGCCCTTAAGGCAAAATAACATACCCAACACACTAGTAACAGGTCACTCTATAGTCAGGCACACTGACGTCCCACTCACTAGGCTGAACAAGGAGAAGGTTACTGTTAGCTGCCTGTCGGGTGCCAGGATCCGCCACATAACACAAGCACTCAGCTCACTCCAGAACAAGTACAAATATGACTCTGTCATTGTCCATGTTGGCGTGAATGACCTGAGCCGTACCTCCCTGGACTACATGAAAAGAGACATGGAGGAGCTCACTGATCATGTAGCCTAGGCCAGTATGACCCTGACCCTGAATAGCATCCTGCCCTCATGAAGAATGATACCATGGTATAGAGAAAAAAATTATCAATTTCAACAATTGGCTAAGCTTCTGGTGTCATTCAAAGGGGATCCAGTGTCTGTCAGCCTGGGATGACATGCTTGACCAGCCACGCTGCTTCGCTAGAGACGGCTTGCACCTGTCACCCTTAGGCTTTTGAATACTGGCCAAGGCTCTTGCCACCCCATATTGCCTTTTTTAGACAAGGCTCAAAAGACAAACCCACCACCGTAAATAGCACAAGTAAGAAAAAACTGAGGGTAATGCTACTCAATGCCAGAAGTCTAAACCTCAAAATGAACACACTTGAGGCACTCCTCAGTATGGAGAAAATCGATATATGTGCAGTAAAAGAAACCTGGTTTAAGGCTCCAGAGAGCACCCCAGCACTACCAGGCTGCAACTCATACCATACATTTCGGCCACAAAACCCGGACTGAAATACATAGAGCGGGGGAGTATCTATATTCATCAAGGATACCCATGGCTCCAGATTATTGGCACAGCACGATGCTTCAGAGATCATCCATGTGCAACTAACAACGGGCAAAACTGCTATTTAAATGATAGCTTGCTACAGATCACCCACCATGTCCCAGGAACCCCACTCCGTATTCCTGGAAACAATGAGAAACATAAAGGTGTTACCATGCACCCTGATATTGGGTGATTTCAATTACCCAAACATTAACTGGGAGAACTACTCAAGTACAAACACCCTTGCCCAACATTTCCTAGAATTTATAAACTCAAATGCCCTGGATCAACTGGTCAACACCCCCACAAGAGGTGACAACATATTGGACCTGGTCATCACCAAAAGGGGTGACTGGTGTTCCACACCGGAGGTCAACCCCTCACTGGTTAGATCTGACCATAAACTAATCACTCTGGATATCCATATTCCGCCACCACCCCCGGTCAAAGAAACCACTGTGAAAAACTTTTCAAAAGCAAACTTCATGTTACTTAAGACCAAGGTGGGAAGTTTCAAATCCCCCATGGTAAAGGATAACGCTGTCCAAGCTGCAAAATCCTTTACTAATGCACTCTACGGGAACCTACAAGAATGCATGGATCTTGCTATCCCAAACAAAACCAAGACTCACTCCTCCAAGAAAAGGAAACCAGTATGGTGGATCCCTGCCATAAACAAGCTATACAATAGAAGGAGGAAACTAGTACAGAAAAAGAGTAAAATCCCAAGAAGGCAAGACACCCTGATCAGTATCAGCAAGAAACTACGTTCCCTCATAAAATCATCCAAGGCTAGCTTGGAAAGAAAAATTGCCATGGACTCCAAAGATAACCACAAGGCATTCTTTAGCTATGTCAAGAATCTAAGTGACAATTCTCAGATCTGCCCAGAGTTAGTGCAGAATGGCACAAAATACACTGAACCGACCGATATAGCCAACATCCTGGCAGAAAGGTTCAGTGCAAACTTCACCCCCCCTCCCACCCCCAAAAGGGCCCATAACTATACCAGAAGAATGTAGTGCCCCTGAAATCACAGACACTCAGGTTAAAACAGCCCTCTCCAAAGCCAAAAACACAGCATCAATGGGACCGGATGGTGTCCCAGGCTGCATCCTACATAAGCTCAAAGATGAACTAACCCCTCACCTAAACACAATGTTTAAACTCAGCCTCTCTACAGGCTATGTACCCACAGAGTGGTGCCCAGCAATGGTTATTCCACTCCACAAAGGTGGAGCCACAACGGACCCCGGGAACTATCGTCCTATAAGACTGACTAGCTTGGTCTGCAAAGCTATGGAGTGCATTATCATGGATCTTATTAACAGAGACATTGGGAACCTCCAAACACTGGAACCTACCCAGTTTGGCTTTGTTAATGGCAGATCATGCCTCCTAAACCTGGTGGACTTCTTTGAGACAGTTACCCAGGCTATAGACGATGGAAAGGCATGCCACATAGCCTACCTAGACCTCGCAAAGGCCTTCAACACCATTCCCCACTCAGGTATTATAGACAAGCTCACCAGCCTGAACATAAACCCCTACATCATGAGATGGGTTGCCAACTGGCTCATGGACAGAACCCACATGGTAAGAGTTGTGGGAGCTAGGTCTGACTCTAAACCGGTTACAAGTAGCATTCCCCGGGGCTCAGTCCTAGGACCCCTCCTGTTCGGCATATACTTCTCAGAGGTACAGGCAAGCACAGGAGGACTATGGCTGACCAAGTTCGCAGATGACTGCAAACTAGGGGCTATAACGGACTCTCCAGCTGACACAGACATCCTCCAAAAGGGTCTCACTGAGACAGATACCTGGTGTCAAAACCATGGCCTCAAGCTAAATGCCAAAAAGTGCATAGTCATACCCTTTGAAAAAAACAAAGTACCCACAAACTACCACATAGGTGGTAGCCCCCAAAATACAGAAGACGTAATAAGGGATCTGGGGACCCAAGTAGATAGTAACCTCTCCTTTGATAATCACATTGCCAAAGTGGTTAGAAGATCCTTGTATGTGGCCCACCTAATCACAAAAGGGTTTGCATCCAGATCGAAAAAGGTCATTGGGCCCCTCTACGCATCACTCATCAGACCCATCATAGAGCACAATGCCCCATTTGGGGTGTACCTTACAAGACACCTGCAACAACTGGCAAGACCACAGAAGTACCTCACCAAGAGGATCACTGGCCAGCAGATGCCCTATGCAGCTCGACTGAAGAAACTCCAGCTGTACTCGGTTGCATACCGCCTACTCAGAGGTGATCTCTGCCTGACATACAAGGCCATGTCCAACCCAGAATTGATCGACATGCTCCACCTAAGGAAAACCATATCCCCTCGAGCCATATGATTCAGGGATCTAAACCTCACCACAA